>NC_064629.1:319435533-319807199 GCF_023864275.1 Schistocerca cancellata
TTCCTTGATTGCTTGCTCAATGCATTGAGTAACACCGGGGAGAATCCACAACCCTGCCTCGTTACCTTCTTAACTACTGCGTTCCTTTCATGTTGCCTCATAAGTGCAGTCTGATTTCTGTACAAGTTTTATATAATCTTTCGCTCCTTGTGTTTTACCCCTGATATCTTCAGAGTTTCAAACAATGTATTCCAGTCAAAAATGTCAAAAGCTTTCTCGAAATCTACAACAGCTATAAAAGTATATTTTTATTTCTTCGTCTACCTTCTAAAATACGTCTTAGGGTCAGTATTGCCTTTTGTGTTCCTATATTTCTTCGGAACCCATACTGATCTTCCCCTGGGTCGGCTTATACCAATTTTCCATTCTTCAGTAAGTAATTCGTCTATTCGCAAGCATGACTTACTAAGCATATGCTTCGATGTCTTTCACACCTGTCAGCACCCGCCTTCTTTGAAATAGTAATTACTTCCTTGTTCACTTGAGTCTTCAAATCACAAACGTAAAACCAATTAAGCCTCTGATACAATGAATCATTCACTCTGTATCATGCAGCAGAGGTACTTTTCGATCATACTGCAAAACTGCTATTTCGGTGCAAGCAAAACAGAAAAAAACCACGTTAAGATTGTGATTTGTTAAGCACTGACAAGAGTATGGACATACAACTCAAGACAAAACTACCTCATAACTCTTAGGTGATACGCTTCTAATGTTTAAATCCAACGCGCCTACGAGTTATTTGTGCCCAGTTAAAATTGTGTCGAACCGGTACAGGCTACTGCTCTGCCGACCAATCCGACTAAGCGCACCTCAAAGCTTCAGCTTACTGTGGTGAAACCGAATAGCATTTTAGAGGCCTTGTGAAGTTTGGACGAAAGAGGTCACCAGCTGGTGTGTTAAATCTCCGTGTCAGTACTGACGAGTCGATAGGAAGAACACTACCACTGAGAAGCAAATACATGGTCAAACGTCCTGCTTCGATGAACATTTTAAGAAGTCCTCGACACGAACAATATTTCTCACCCTATAAAGAGGTTTTAAAGATCTTATTGTTTATCAACCAAAAGGCTACAAAAAAATGTTCCTTAGCGACTATAGTTGACGCTAATTACCTGGAGGTAAACTTTCGAAGCTGAGTGAACAGCCGTAAGGAGGACCTATGTGCAATTCCCGGTATTTGCAGTGATTTTCCTTGATGGGAGCAGTGAAATGGTGTTCACGTAACCTAGTGAGGCCAACTGAGCAGTTACTTTAATGAGAAAGAGCGGGTCTAGCATCTGAAAAGCTGACAACGGTTTACAGATATGTGCCAACTCCATTGCACTACATAACGCATTTAAATGTCATTTGAGTGAGGACACGGCAGTAGGTCAATAGCGTGGGCCTTTGGGCCCGATCGCTGAGTTTTACTTTGTTGATCAACAGAATTTTTAATTTATGTTCACCCGAAGACTTAAGGAATCAAATGGCAAGATACTTTCCAAAGTACGTACCTTTGTCAGTTGTAACCGGTAGCCACACAGGCGGTCCAAATATCCTGAGTGGAGACCACGTAGTCTTAGATTCAGTGAGTATCTTCTCAAACGCCTCCGCGAAAACCAGAGCAGAACATACCTGAAACAAATACCTCTTAGTTACATGTAAAGTTTTGTTCAATCACTACCGTAAAAATGTTTACAGTTTCTTAATACCAAGTAGCAAAAGGAATTTTTTCGCGTTTCCTTTAAGTTCCATTCTTTGGGGAGGCCCTAGATCTTCGCCAGCCTATGCCCGTTTTTCGTTACTTTTCAGATTGTGATTAATCTTACGATTGTTTTAATGTAATCTTAACACAGGTGCCTGCCGTACACGATGAAAGTGTAACACCCTTTTGAAGCTGCAGGCTAAGTTTGCGAGACAGTTCTTCCAGGAGTTTCCTTGTGAGGTTGGCTCCGACAGCTGACTGGTTTCCTTTGAAACGGCATATACTTTCTGCCAAGTCACCTTACAGTATGTCTGAAGAAATTAGCCACCATTTCTTTCTTGTTTCCTTCACGCATGATGCATGGGAAGTATGACGTCTCGTACTATTTCGCATGTCCCTGATTTTGCTGCCGTTATCGTTCCGTGGCTTGAATATTCGAGAGAATATGTTGCCCGACTTATTGGATAGTGCGTTCCTTGAATTTTAATGCTTAACTTTTCCATCACGCATATCATTTCACTTTCTGCCACTAGAATTGGATGGGCACCTCTACTGTTCTCTTTTTTTTTTAGACGAACCAGTGACGAAATCCGCTACCCTTCTTTGATTCTTTTATCTGCTCTTCTAAGACGGTAAGGATCGTAGACTTACGAGATGTAACCAAAATTGTTTAGACAATTATTTTCTAGGAGTGAGTCCAAGTGGAGTAGCTAAAGGATGATTATCAGTATTACTGAGCAGCACGCACATTAAACATAGCTTATAAGTTAAAACTAATCGCAATAGGAGGTAAATTTTTGTGTTATGTGTAAACACGAATAAATTATAAATAGTGGCTATATGGAATGAGATTTTCACTCTGCAGCGGAGTGTGCGTTCATATGAAATTTCCTGGAAGATTAGAACTGTGTGCCGGGCCGAGACTCGAACTCGGGAACTTTGCCTTTCGCGGGCAGGTGCTCTACCAACTGAGCTACCCAAGCACGACTCACGCCCCGTCCTCACAGCTTTACTTCTGCCAGTACCTCGTCTCCTACCTTCCAAACCTTACAGAAGCTCTCCTGCGAACCAAGCGGAACTAGCACTCCTGAAAGAAAGGATATTGCGGAGACATGGCTTAGCCACAGCCTGGGGGATGTTTCTAGAATGAAATTTTCATTCTGTTAAGTTTGGAAAGTAGGAGACGACGTACTGGCAGAAGTAAAGCTGTGAGGACGGGGCGTGAGTCGTGCTTGGGTAGCTCAGTTGGTAGAGCACTTGCCCGCTAAAGGCAAAGGTCCCGAGTTCGAGTCTCGGCCCGGCACACAGTTTTAATCTGCCAGAACGTTTCAGTGGCTATATGCTTTTCAAATATTTACTACACATTTACAGACTCTGTCGTTCTAAGCCTGTGAATGAAATACGTGCACTGTGTCGAGAATATGGTCGGAAAATCCTCCAGTGAGTGCGTACAACATGTGACGCAATACTTAACCCCACACTCTGGAGGGTGTGTGGCTAACATACCCGCCCCGTGCAAAGTTGCCATCGTTTCCACCGGCGCATGAGTGACTATTGCAGCGTAATGGGCCACATATTAACGAAACCGGAAAGCAAGATAAGCGGTATTTGGAGAGTGAACTCATCGGCCGAAGCAAAGCTAGTAAAAACGCTACAGAAGGTGCAATTTCTTCACAAGCTTTTTGTTAATTTTATTTTTCTAATGCAATTCGACACCTTGTATGCTAAAACGGTAACATGTGACGTTCTGTGCCACTCAAGTCTGCTTAGCAACAAAATGTGTTTAGTGAATGGTCCATACATAGATCTTAGGAACTGGACAGCTGTACTTAATATCGAACTGGTGACTTTGATCAAATGGCAAATAAAGAAACACTGAGATACGGTACGACGGCTAGATAACGCACGATAACATTTGCTAAATAGTTTCCGTAGTGGCAACGTAGAGGCTACTTGCTGATCCATTATGTCGCTGTTGACTAGGAGTAATCAAGATTGTGTGTCCTAGATTCATTGAAAAGAAATTTACCGGAGCAAAGCCTTCTGTAGCAGGTGCAAACAATTATAGAATGATACCTGAAGGGTCAAAATTCTACCGACAGAAAAATCCTAAACCGTTTATTTTGAAATAATTAAGTAATGACCGGAACAATATGTTTCTGAAAGCTTACACCACATATCAACTCAGTGCGTGTTCTACAGCGGTGCAAAAATTTTGCCAGTCTCAAATATGCCTGTAATGCAATGCTCCAGGCACTTAGGATTGTAACAGTTCCGCAGCAATTTCTAGTAGATTGATACACCAAAGACTTCATAGGAAAAAATTCATCACATACGACTTTAACGTTTTGCATGGTAGCATCACAGCATCGGTATGGAAACATAAGCGATTTACATCTACGTGCCTCACATTTTGCTTGTTCAAGATCTCACCACTGGACATTTCTAGCGACTGAATCATTAAGTGAAAAGACTGATTTTGCGATGCTGTAGCAACAGCATAAGTTTGAGCCTAAAGTTTGGGAGAGTCTGATCTCAGGCTAGCATTGTTGCCTCGTAGAATGGAGGACGTCTACGACGTACCTGTTGCGTTTAAATGTACCGCTGCTCACAACGTATCTCTCGGCTCTAACACGAATTCGGTGTTCCAGTTTTCTTTACAAAACTTACATACCGTTCATAATGATCGTGAAAGCATTTCATTGTTCCCTTTTTGCCCACTATCGGACTTTAAAAATGTACATTAGCTTCAACAAAATACATGAAATAATATGCAGACTCACAACAGGTACATCTGGCAAAAGCAGTGTCTGGACCATCCTCAGAATCACATTCTTAAGTCACAAAATTAAATGCCCCGTGAATCACATTATTGAATTCAGCATCATGTGCGGGAGCACTGTATCCCCTACGCTTATATATTCCTGGCAAGCGGCCGCGTACACTGCTCCCGCACATGATGCTGAATTCGTGAATGTGATTCACGAGCATTTAATTTTGTAACTTAAGAATGTTATTCTGAGGATGGTCCAGATGTACCTGTTGTGAGTCTGCATATCATGTATTTTGTTGCAGCTCATGTACATATTTAAAGTCCGATAGTGGTCAAACAGAGTAAAACAACGAAACGCTTTCACGATCCTGATGAACGGTACGTAAAGCTTCTAAAGAAAACTAACACCGAATTCGTGTTAGAGCCGAAAGATATGTCGTGGGCAGCGGCACATTTAAACGCCACAGCTACGTCGAAGACGTCCTCCATTCTACGAAGCAACAATGCTGTATTGCCTAAAATTTCAGGTGCCATTATCGACACATTTTCCTTCATTCCTTACTATGTCAAACTGGAGTGCAATGTGTTATCTCAAGTTCTTTAATCTGCTTTTATCATCGAAATGAGTGTTAGTTACGTCTTTTTTCCGTAGCATGAATATTTATTTAATGTTCGACGTGTGGTTTATAGATGGATGACTTGAGTAACGAGTTGTAGGTCGCAACTAAGTGTGTGCGTATGATGATCATAAAAACGTTCAATACTTCCTTCCGAAATTTTGTTAAAATACTAACGGTATTGGATTTCGTTTCTGATGAAGGTTCGTAGTCACCAGAATTGTTGGCTTCTCTTTGAGGAGAACTGTTTCCGTCACTGCCACTAGGACTACGATCTTAACACTTAATCGCGTTATCGTCTAAAAAGTCTTTATTCATCCACTATCGTATCCAGTGTAACGTCAGTTGAGCAGTCGAATATTCGTATTGCTGAATATTCAGATCCACCAAAAACATTGCGAAATTATCCTGTTATACACTGTCTTCCGTTAGGTAACTTCGACGCCACATTGTTTACCACGTTCCAAACACTAATGATTTCACTCATTTTTATGTATATGTATGACACACACACACACACACACACACACACACACACACATTCACGTCAACTGCTTGCCGAGATACTGTCTTGTTAATTGCCGACCCCCCCCCCTTCCTCCTCCTCCAAGGCAAGCGCTGCTGTGAAGAAACCAAGAAACAATGACACGCTGTCCTAGGCGTGGTTATGAATGAGATGGGTCTATGTGCACATGTTTAAATACAAATTCCTGTTAGAGCCGAGACACGTCCCTTGTTCTCGGTACGTGTCTACACTCATGAAAAATTCCAACTGACAGGAATAACCGTATTGCTTAGAATATGTACCAGGTGTCTTTATGAACACCATAGCTTTTCTCAGTGACACTGTAACCAATATGGCGAGTGGCACACAGTCTTACGAATTTTAGCTATCCAAGTCTTAACTCCCACGGGAACATAGCTGTCTGGGGAGGGTGGATAGATGTTCGTGTTATTACCACCACCAAACATACCAAAAAGTAGAAAATATCATAGTACATGGGGAAAATAGGGGGATACTCATCGTGAATGTCAGTGTAACTATGTAACACGCGACGTTAAAAAGAAAGTTGGCTTCGCCAAACGAAACTAAGGCATCGTCTTCCACCTTAAATCGCGGGTTACGCTACAGATCACTCGTCACCACAGCCGCCCCTTCTCCTTTCACAAAAGTAAATTGTGACGTTAGTAGTTGAAGCAGAACGGTGGTGCAGTGACGATTAGTATATCCCGACTAACCAACAAAAGAGCATATAACCGTAGCAATAAAGTGACGCCTGGTGTGCTTAAGAAAACGTTAGGAAGTAGCTAATTTTTCTTCGGTACACCATTGATCAGGTAGGCACTACAGGCAGTTCGGTGACGATGCCTTACCTCCAGTAATATATCTCCACCCATTAATTTTGAGGGAAAGCCGAACGACAGACAGTTTTGTATACAACCAGAGTTCTTTAAATGTGGATAAATACAAAATAATTGTCAAAACAATCCTACCCATTTAGTATAGTCATAAATGATTAGTGATGAACTTTTACAATGTCACATCGTTTATTTATAGGGAACGCTATGAAGTGATAAGAGATGGAGCGAACAGTTGCGAAGGAGCGTGAATAGCCACTTTAGTGGGAGTGTTGTGGGAAAATACGATGGATCCGTGTAACAAACAACAACACGAGGCGCTAGTTCGGCTTTTTCCAAGAGCGTTGCGTAAGTGTTTGGAGTTCTTATTGAGTAGGCAAGGTAGGAGACCTACGAGGAATTCGAAGACGAGCTGTTAAGTTATTCACAAGTCGGTATAGCCCACGCTAAAATGAAACAGAGAACATAAATGGAAATCTATAGAAAGGCTGCATGCTTACACAACCCTGTTGGGTAAATTTACGAACTGGTATTCAAGGTAGACTCTGCAAAAATTTTTCAGTCTCTGTCTTGCGTAGAGATGGGGGAACAAGAGGAAGTAAGCTGAATATCTAAGTATATACATACTTCTCCCTCGCTCCATTCGCGAGTGTAGGAGGAAAACCTCTAATGCTAGCCCAGAGGAACTTGCAGGATGTACTGCACAGCGGCTTGCAGTAACAAGATTAGCTGGAAAATGGCTGCGTAGCACGAAATATATTTAAAGAAAGTTTTAAATACTGCCATATTTTCGTCTTTAACCTACATAAGGTATTTCACACACACATCTACACGGTTGCATTTAATCACTACTGCAAATGAACGACGGTCTTATTCGACAACTGCAATACTCACGAAGCAAACAACTGAATAGAAGAGTATATTATGCTGATGCCACGCACGTTGAAGGGCGATCGCATCCAAGGGCATGTTGTTTGTATGGCTCTCACAAAGCAACAGCCTCAATTGCCTTCCACAGCGGGACTGGTGGCACGTGAGCTTGCTCCTCTCAGCGCAAAGGCCCTATTACACTGTTAAGTATCTTTGATAAATTCTTTGACGCTGCACTGAGGATGATTTTATTGAAAATATTTATGATTATAGATAAGTGTGTGTGTGTGTGTGTGTCACACACACACACACACACACACACACACACACACACACACACACACCATTATTTTGGGACGTTACGAAGTTAAAAAATAGTTTTCTGGTACAGTTTAATTGTAAATGTTATATCTGTGTGTCCTATGATAAATTTTGTATTAAAACCGGTTTCTAACGACGGATTTTAGCAACCTTTCACATAATAGTATTCTATCCTTCCGAGAACTATTCGAAATTGAATGTCAATAAAAATATTTCACTGTCACAAGGAGTCCATAGATTGCGTATTCGTTCTCATCTCTGAGGTGTCTTAGGCACCTCACGTTACTTCTAAAAGCACAAAGATTATTATTAGCATTCTATTGTAGTCTACTTTCTGTTTAGACTATTTGGATAGAGCAGCTATTGTGAGAATGTCCTTATTTCTGTTGTGAAATAGTAACTATCATTTTAATGTCAGGTGTGTCATTAACTTGTAGCTTGTACTGCACAGTCAATTGCGTCAGTTGAACTAAAAATTTTCATTGGATTCGAAGTTTATCTTAGTCGAAGCTGTAAGTTAGTTAAGAGCCTGTTTGGTGCTGGCGAACGAACCATCATTGATAATTAGCCACGGAAGCACTAATTTGAAACCGTTAATCGAACCCACTAAGTGTTGCTTAAAAGTATTCTGAAATACAAAGCTCGATTACTATTCCGTGAACTGTTTTATATTCATTACATAGCGTAACTTAACACCAAGCTGGCTCAGCGAATGGCTATTTCATGCGCCAATGGATAATATTTCGGAGCTAACCTAAACTTATGTTTGTTCACACATCAGATAAAATTATTAGATAACTTGCTCTTTAAGTATACTGCTTGTTCTGGTGCGAACTGACTTTTTCCTTTCCTCTACTCTCTTTGCCGTGTCAAAAAAAGTAGTATCACAGGATGTAATAGATTGTAATGTATTGCGAGGCTATTGTTAATACCTGAAGCTGCTTAAAGAGTAGTAAAGATTAAACATTCTAGAGGATAATTCCACTCGAAATTAACGTAAAAAATGACCTCATGTTTTCTCCTCTAAAAATGACGATCACACATGAAACAGTAGATACTAAGCCTAAAGATATAATATGACCTATACTAAGGGAACTACTGTTTAAAATCATATAAACACCCATGTCAAAAATTTAAACAATTTCTTTCAGGTAATTTTTCTTAAAGTTAAATGACAACTTCGCTATAAGCCATACAGCCACCTACAATATCCTGTTAATGCATATCTTTGCACATATTTGCCGGCCGCGGTGGTCTAGCGGTTCTGACTCTGCAGTCCGGAACCGCGGGACTGCTACGGTCGCAGGTTCGAATCCTGCCTCGGGCATTGGTGTGTGTGATATCCTTAGGTTAGTTAGGTTTAAGTAGTTCTAAGTTCTAGGGGACTTATGACCTAAGATGTTGAGTCCCATAGTGCTCAGAGCCATTTGAACCATTTTTGCACATATTTGCCGTGTACTACGTGAGTGACAGAAGCGAGCGACAGCGAGAGACTTCTGGATACGCGACACTCCAACAACAAGTAGCAGCATCGGGCGGAAAGCTTGGGTGTCCTGCATGCGAGCGACCACGTCGCGCTACAAGTTGGCTGCTTAGAGCCAACCAGCTGTGTCTATAAAACGGCGTCCCTAACCTGCAGAATACTGTCATTGGAGAGTAAAGCTACAGAATTAGGTTTACTTAAGAAAATAAAGCGAAAATGAATGCTCTGCATGAAATTTACAAAGGGAGGAATCTCCATGGAGAATTTCATAAATATCATCAACTATGATGATCACCAGACAAACTCTTCGAATACACTTGAATGAGCAGAGAAGCATTCGACTATCTCAACAATAAATTAACTACGAATTTTTTTTTTTACATTATCAAGAACTTCTAACAGCCAGTAAATGTGGAGAATGACTACTACATGACTAACTGAGCTAAATATAAACGTAAGTATGCATTACAGTTCGTCAGGCCGTTCTTATATTTTTACTGACTCACAATTATGTTTACTAAGTTTTATGTATACTATTTACACTGCATCGCTAAGTATATTTTTAAGGTCTTGCCTAAGAAAATGTACTTGATGCCAAGAAAGCCTTTTTGACATTTACATTGTTAACATCAAGTATAGATTTAAGTGTCAGGAAGTCATTTCTGAAAGTATTTGTATGGAGTGTAGCCATGTATGGAAGCGAAACATGGACGGTAAATAATTTGGACAAGAAGAGAATAGAAGCTTTCGAAATGTGGTGCTACAGAAGAATGCTGAAGATTAGATGGGTAGATCACATAACTAATGAGGAAGTATTGAATAGGATTGGGGAGAAGAGAAGTTTGTGGCACAACTTGACCAGAAGAAGGGATCGGTTGGTAGGACATGTTCTGAGGCATCAAGGGATCACCAATTTAGTATTGGAGGGCAGCGTGGAGGGTAAAAATCGTAGGGGGAGACCAAGAGATGAATACACTAAGCAGATTCAGAAAGATGTAGGTTGCAGTAGGTACTGGGAGATGAAGAAGCTTGCACAGGATAGAGTAGCATGGAGAGCTGCATCAAACCAGTCTCAGGACTGAAGACCACAACAACAACACAACATACCACACCAATGTATCTTTTTAAATGCAAAATAGCTAGGACTTGAACACGTTCAAGATATCGAAACGACGATTTTTGGAAATGACAGCACACAGAAAGGACTATTTTATCATATGATTAACACTCGACAAAAATGGTTCAAGTGGCTCTGAACACTATGGGACTTAACATCGAAGGTCATCAGTCCCCTAGAACTTAGAACTACTTAAACCTAACTAACTTAAGGACATCACACACATCCATGCCCGAGGCAGGATTCGAACCTGCGACCGTAGCGGTCGCGCGGTTCCAGACTGAAGCGCCTAGAACTGCTCAGCCACACCAGCCGGCAACACTCGACACGTTTTTGTAAACGCGTGAGCAGAGCCGAAAACAAGACTCCCTATAAATTACACCATGATGTTTTGTCCAAATTTTCATAGCCAAACAAAGGGAGAGAAACAGGTAAACTGGGCATCGAAGTGACCAGCATGAGGTCTAGTTTGGCATGAAAATATTTAGCTGCTTGAAAGTAATCAGGGTAATTAACGGAAACTTAATTAATAAGCGGAGGAAAAATTGAAATATTTCACGAAAAGCTGCTGTAGATGAAGTGTCAAAAATTTCATCTGTTCAAGACCTAGCTATTTTGCACATAAAAAGATACATTGGTGTGGTATTTAAATGTCAAAAAGGCTTCCTTCGAATCAAGGAAGGCAAACGAGGAGTCAGTAAGATCATGCTTCCTGAATAAAACTTGAAATTTAAAAAATGAAAGAAATCAGTCAAATATTTTATGAAATGATTTGTGTAAAAGAAATAAGTAGATCAGAGTGACGTTCTACGTGCATTTGAATGAGGCTCAAAATCATGAACAGAAAATGAGGTGCACCAAACGTTTCCCTAATATTTTTTATTTCATACTTTTAGACAAATCATTGCACAAAGTATTTGACTTTATTTTTGTGGTGTCACCGCCAGACACCACACTTGCTAGGTGGTAGCCTTTAAGTCGGCCGCGGTCCGCTAGTATACGACGGACCCGCGTGTCGCCACTGTCAGTGATTGCAGACCGAGCGCCGCCACACGGCAGGTCTAGAGACGTCCTAGCACTCGCCCCAGTTGTACAGCCGAATTTGCTAGAGATGGTTCACTGACAACTTAAGCTCTCATTTGCCGAGACGATAGTTAGCATAGCCTTCAGCTACGTCATTTGCTACAACCTAGCAAGGCGCCATTATCATTTGCTATTTATCTTGTGATGCATGTACCGTCAGACCGATGTTCACCAATTATGGATTAAAGTTAAGTATTCCAGCAGCTACGTATTATTTTTACTAGACTCAACTCCTTTAACTGTTCCAGACCTCACGCCAGCCTGCGTGATCTTAAACGCGTGCCTTTCGGCTACCAGTCATAGTGGCTTGGCTGTCTTGCCAAGTCACAACAATTTTTAAAAAATTTGTAAGCTTTACTTTTACAGAATATTTAGAGTAATTGAAACGCTTAGCCTTATCATTGACTGCTGATGAAATATGTTCGCAACATCAAATATCTGTAAAATTTCATGGTTCAATGTAATTTATTAGGCATTAAATGTGTGTGATATCCTAGGATAGGTGTGAAGATCAAGTTCTTTGGCAAGACCTTAAAAATATACTTAGCGATGCAGTGTAAACAGTATACATACAACTTAATATACAGATTGTAACTGAGCACTACAGCTAACTTTTGTTGATTGGTGCCAATCTGTGTAGTTATATTTCTATTTAGCATAGTTAGTCATGTAGTCATTTCTCCGCATTTATTGGCTGTTAAAAGTTCTTCATCATGTAAAAAATTCGTATTTAATTTAGTGATGAGATAGTCGAATGCTCCTCTGCTCGTTCACTTGTATTCGAAGAATTTGTCTGGTGATCTTCGTAGTTGATGATGTTTATGGAATTCTCCATGGAGATTCCTCCCTTTGTAAATTTCATGCACAGCATTCCTTTTCACCTTATTTTCTAATTCTGTAGCCTTACTCTCGAGCTACAGTATTCTACAGGTTAGGGATGCCGTTTTATAGAAACAGCTGGTTGGCTCTAAGCAGCCATCTTGTAGCACGACATGGTCGCTCGCACGCAGGAAACCCAAGCTTTTCGCCCGATGCTGCTGATTGTCGCTGGAGTGTCGCGAATCTAGAAGTCGCTCGCTTCTGTCGCTTACGTAGGACACGGCATTACGTAGGACATGGCCTGGCAGGCCTTATAATGTCTCACCAACGGAGGCCACGACGTTCGGATCATGGATTTATTACAAACTTTGTACCCTTTTAGTCGTCCAGTAGAACACAGAGTGCTAGCAGTAAGGCATACTACTTAGGCAGTTTCTAGAAGCTCCCAAGAGAAGTTTCACGAGATAGTGACGTTCAAGTACACTCCTGGAAATTGAAATAAGAACACTGTGAATTCATTGTCCCAGGAAGGGGAAACTTTATTGACACAATCCTGGGGTCAGATACATCACATGATCACACTGACAGAACCACAGGCACATAGACACAGGCAACAGAGCATGCACAATGTCGGCACTAGTACAGTGTATATCCACCTTTCGCAACAATGCAGGCTGCTATTCTCCCATGGAGACGATCGTAGAGATGCTGGATGTAGTCCTGTGGAACGGCTTGCCATGCCATTTCCACCTGGCGCCTCAGTTGGACCAGCGTTCGTGCTGGACGTGCAGACCGCGTGAGACGACGCTTCATCCAGTCCCAAACATGCTCAATGGGGGACAGATCCGGAGATCTTGCTGGCCAGGGTAGTTGACTTACACCTTCTAGAGCACGTTGGGTGGCACGGGATACATGCGGACGTGCATTGTCCTGTGGGAACAGCAAGTTCCCTTGCCGGTCTAGGAATGGTAGAACGATGGGTTCGATGACGGTTTGGATGTACCGTGCACTATTCAGTGTCCCCTCGACGATCACCAGTGGTGTACGGCCAGTGTAGGAGATCGCTCCCCACACCATGATGCCGGGTGTTGGCCCTGTGTGCCTCGGTCGTATGCAGTCCTGATTGTGGCGCTCACCTGCACGGCGCCAAACACGCATACGACCATCATTGGCACCAAGGCAGAAGCGACTCTCATCGCTGAAGACGACACGTCTTCATTCGTCCCTCCATTCACGCCTGTCGCGACACCACTGGAGGCGGGCTGCACGATGTTGGGGCGTGAGCGGAAGACGGCCTAACGGTGTGCGGGACCGTAGCCCAGCTTCATGGAGACTGTTGCGAATGGTCCTCGCCGATACCCCAGGAGCAACAGTGTCCCTAATTTGCTGGGAAGTGGCGGTGCGGTCCCCTACGGCACTGCGTAGGATCCTACGGTCTTGGCGTGCATCCGTGCGTCGCTGCGGTCCGGTCCCAGGTCGACGGGCACGTGCACCTTCTGCCGACCACTGGCGACAACATCGATGTACTGTGGAGACCTCACGCCCCACGTGTTGAGCAATTCGGCGGTACGTCCACCCGGCCTCCCGCATGCCCACTATACGCCCTCGCTCAAAGTCCGTCAACTGCACATACGGTTCACGTCCACGCGGTCGCGGCATGCTACCAGTGTTAAAGACTGCGATGGAGCTCCGTATGCCACGGCAAACTGGTTGACACTGACGGCGGCGGTGCACAAATGCTGCACAGCTAGCGCCATTCGACGGTCAACACCGCGGTTCCTGGTGTGTCTGCTGTGCCGTGCGTGTGATCATTGCTTGTACAGCCCTCTCGCAGTGTCCGGAGCAAGTATGGTGGGTCTGACACACCGGTGTCAATGTGTTCTGTTTTCCATTTCCAGGAGTGTAGTTAGCGTTCAAGTTCCGCAATCGGTGGCTCGCTGGTAAGAGTCCCGTTCAATATTTTTTATGTGCCTTTTCTCCATCTTGTTCAGGTTATTTCGTATATATGGAAACTGCAAGGTAATATAATGAGAAAACATTTGTATGTGCATAAACTTTTATTGAGTTTTCAATGGTATTTGGTTGTTTAGTAATTTTAATTACTACAAGTATTATACTTATAATCATCGGCAAGTAAACGACCAAACGCATAAAGTTTTCCTGGAAATGTATGTCTGTCGTGATTTGAGAAATCCCTTACACCTGCAATCGGGTAAGATACCCAGAAATTCTTTGCACCAGGAAACTGCTGGCCGGGGTGGCCGAGCGGTTCTAGGCGCTACAGTCTGGAACCGCGAGACCGCTACGGTCGCAGGTTCGAATCCTGCCTCGAACATGGATGTCCTTAGGTTAGTTAGGTTTAAGTAGTTCTAAGTTCTAGGGGACTGATGACCTCAGAAGTCGAGTCCCATAGTGCTCAGAGCCATTTGAACCAGGAAACTCTTCGAGCTGCAGACACAGACAGACCCCATTCAGCAGTTAAATTTCACAGCGGAGACCGTACTACTATAGCAAAAACGAACAGCGTACGTGTGAATTCTTCAAAAATCATAAATTTACGTTTTTTTTTCTGTAAAAATGCAGGTGACTCCCGATCCTTCGACTACTGCCGATGATGAAGGTCATGAAGATTCGATGCATTGTGCTTTGCAATATGTCAGATAAAAGATGTGTTCGCGTACTGTGACAGTCCTCTTCGATAAGCGCACATATTGATACAGAATCGTCAGCAACGACTTATGCAGATGCAGCAGTGACTGGAGAAGAACTTTATCGGTCTACCCTCGAAATGTTAGGAGAAAAGATACTTATTACTGACAAGGACCTCATTCATTCCAATGAAGTATATGAAGATGGTCTATTACGTGAAATTGAAAATTTTTCCGACAATGAGAATTTGAGCCAGCGAAGAGACTCCAAACGCCAGATACATTCCATTGGAGACAAAATTACTGAGACTTACGGCAACTAGAAACAATCAGATACGCCATTCCTGAGAGTCGGGTTGACGTTGGTTAACGTGTATGACGTCATCGGGAGTGCTGTTCTACCGTCAGAGTTTAGCACCAGCCTCCGTTCCCCTACACACTGTCATCATCATCATCATCATCATCATCATCGTCGTCGTCGTCGTCGTCATCATCATCATCATGTTATATTAATAGCCACCTTCAAGGACTTAATATTAAGAGCTAAAACATCTTACTGCGTCCATAAATACACATGGAAGCTCACGAAGACGACGAAGCAACCCGTTGAAGATTTTCCTTCGTTGCAAGCTTTTTTATGTTTTCTGTTTTAGCTGTTGTGTTCGGATTCCTTGAACTAGGGAAAGTTTTTGTCTTTACATAAAGAGAAACCGCTGTTTTGATGCATTTCGGGAAAATCTGACATTACTGTAGAAGTTAACTATTGCATCACTCCATCACATTTAGCTACTTGTCACTCATGAAAACTGCAAAATATCGCTTCAAACTCCTTTATTTTGTGGAACCAGTCAGTTGAACGAGAAGTGAGCCGAACTCTGGAGATTACAGAGATCCAGTCATTACCAGTGCTTTAATCTGAATTTATGTTTCTCTGAGACAGCTTACAATTACATGCTACGTAACCCACAAGATATTTAAGTGCGTCTTGGGATTCGCAGTTATCACTGGTTGCTGGTTCAACACTAGCAAACTGGAACAGAACTAGTTCTTGTTCTCTGAAATTAGTACAATCCAAATTATCTGTCATAGTTTCAATTATGTTAATGCAGAACTCGCTTATGATGACTACCTATTCGGTTCCTCCGATGAAGAAACATGTGACGGCACCCCACTAGTACTCTTCCTAACGGATGTACACTGACGAGCCGAAACATTATGAACACCTGCTAAATAGCTTGTTTGCCTGTCTATGGAACGAAATACATCACTGATTCTGCGTATCAGGGATCCGATAGTTTGTTGGTAAGCTTGCGGAGGAATGTGGCATTAGATGTCTACGCACGGGTCATGTAATTCGCGTAAATAATGGGCCGCTGATTTGCATACAAAGTGACAGCGACCGATAGCGACCCAGATGCGTTTCCTAGGATTTACATCAGGCGAATGTCGTCGCCGAGAAATCAATGTTGGTTCACTATAATGCTCCTTATACCACCGTAGCACGGTTCTGGCTCCCGGACACGGACAATTATACTGCGGAATGATCACATCGCCATCGGGGAAGATATCAAGCATGAAGAGATGCAGGTGGTTCACAGCTGTCAGCGTGTCTTCGATTACTACCACAGGTCCCATGCAGGCGCAGGAGCACGTCTCACACAGCATAATACTAATCCCACCTACCTGTGCCCGTGGCGCGCTGCACGCTTCGTGCTGCCGTTCACCTCGATGACGGCATTAGTGGAGACGACCATCAGAGCTAGTGTAGCAAAAATGTGATTCACCCGAAGAACCGACACGTTACCATTGATCGACGGTCGAATCTCGATGTTCCCGTGCCCACTGCAATCGTAACTGACGATGTCGTAGGGGTGGTCTGCTGTGAAGCTCCATTTTCAACAATGTGCTACGAACAGTGCGCACCAAAACACTTGGGGGTGCACCAGCATTGTGCTCTTTCGGCAGAGATGCCACAGATCACCAAGTGTCCTACTGAACAGAACAGACAAGCCTCCGAAACCCACGTCGTGTGAAGAGTCGTGGACTTCCAACCATTTAGCGCCTAGTGGTAGTTTCACAGTTCTTCTAACTCTTTCCGTAGATGTTCACGACAATAACACGTGAACATTCAATTATCATGTTTTTGTCTCCGCGTCATGCGCCCGCAATGATACCAGGCGACATCAAACGTCACGGTGGGCAGCGGTCGTAATGGTTGGTTGTTTGAGGTTTAAGGGACCAAACAGCAAGGTCATCAGTCCCTTGTTTCAAATATGCTCCATTCCGCAAATGGGACATCTCAGGAAAGTCATAACAATTAAACGGAAAAAAGTAAAAACGTAAAAAGGCAGTCATGTTGTCATTGGTAAAAAACAAAATGAGGGAAGTCGGCAAGAGAACGAACCCAACACTATGCTGAAGCAGCATAGGCAAGACCACCTGTGACTTAAAAGGTGCAACCACTAGAATGTAGGAACACGTATGGGAAAAGGAGACTAACCAATCCTTTAAAAAAAAGGTAAAAACAGAGTAAAAGGGGAAGAAAAGAGGATCTCTGTCAGGGAGGTGAATCGGGAATTTCCAAACACGGCTGACCGTGGGAGACGCCCAAACACTCACCGCCCTGCCCCAACACCAGAGAGAGATTAAAAACCTTAAAACTGAGAATAAAAACCACTTTCCCGGAGGAAACCGAGAACCAGAGAGACCATCCGGGAATCGTCAGCCAACATCAAAGGTAAAGTGTGGGGGAGTCTGTACTTAGCACGTAGAGCCAAAAGAAGGGGGCATTCAACCAAAATGTGGGCTACTGACTGGAAGGCTCCACAACCACATAGTGGGGGTGGCTCATCACGCAAAAGAAAACCATGGGTCAACCTGGTATGGCCAATGAGGAGACGACACAGTGTGGTCGAGTCCTTTTGGGAGAGGTGAAAGGAAGAACGCCACGGGCCTGGTGTCACCTTAATCACACGAAGTTTATTAGACAGGGGAGTAGCCTCCCAAGAATTGGCCCATGACTGTGCGAAGTGGGATTTGATGTGAAGCCGTAAATCCGCTGCACGAGGGGTTACAGAAAACGGGGGGTAAGTAACTGCTCCCCCAGCCAAACGATCAGCGAGCTCATTACCCGGGATACCCACATGGCCAGGGACCCAAAGGAAGTCAATGGAACAAGCAGCACGGTGAATATCAGCGAGATGGTCATGGATGGCAGAGACCAAGAGATGGCGCGAAAAACACCGGTCAATAGCAAGAAGGCCACTCATCGAGTCCGTACATAACAAAACGCGGTTGTGTTGGGACTGTTTAATAAAGGTAAGGGCCTGGAAAATTGCCATCAATTCCGCAGTAAACACCCCACATGTAGGTGGCAGCAGATGACTTTCCGTTCCAATAGAGGACGTGAAGGCATACCCAACGTGATCAGCAGATTTAGAGCCATCAGTGTAAAAAACAACAGCATCCCGAAACTCCCATAAAATTTGGCGGAAAGAGGAACGGAACACCACCAGGGGGATGGAATCCTTCGAACCTCGGCGGAGATCCATCCGAATTCGAGGCCGAGGAACTAACCAAGCAGGGGTGGAGGGGAGGGAGCGAGGAAGACAGGACAAAGAAGGAAGCTGAAAATCACGGCAAAGAGACGCAAGGCGGAGCCCAACCGGTAAACCCGCCCGAGGGCGGGAGTCGGGTGGGCGACGTCCATGGTCTGGGAACAGGATAGGATAGGAAGGATGAGTGGGAGATGAACGGATAGTGAGTGCATAAGACACCAGAAGCTGGGACCGCCGAACAGAAAGGCGGGGGGGGGGGGGGGGGATCCCAGCTTCAACCAGGAGACAATCAACAGGACTAGTAGGGAAGGCACCGGTGGCCAAACGGATACCACGATGGTGGACCAGATCCAGCACGTGCAGTGTGGAAGGAGCAGCTGAACCATAAACTTGACAACCATAGTCCAAGCGAGACAGAACTAGAGCACGATAAAGACGGAGGAGGAGGGAACGGTCCGCACCCCAAGAGGAGTGGGCAAGGAAGCGAAGGACATTGAGATTACGGAAACATCCTACCTTCAGGAATCTGATATGGGGCAGCCAAGTGAGCTTGTTGTCGAAAAGAAGACCCAGGAAACGAAACTGTGGGACCACAGGCAATCGTTGTGCAGCGAGATAGAGCTCTGGATCAGGGTGGATCGTAGTACGGCGACAGAAGTGGACCACCCGTGATTCTAGAGGAGAGAATTGGACCCCATGTGAGAGGGTCCATGCAGAGGCACGCCGTATAGCTACCTGGAGCTGCCGTTCTGCAGATGCCATCGAGGAGGAACTAACCCAAATGCAGAAATCATCCACATACAGGGCAGGGGCGACCAAGGGACCGACAGAGGCCACAAGTCCATCGATAGCAATGAGGAAAAGAAGGATACTCAAGACAGAACCCTGTGGGATGCCCGTCTCCTGGGTCCGTGGAGAACTAAAAACAGTACCAACTCGAACTCTGAATGACCGATGGATCAGGAACTGGCGGATAAAAATCGGGAGTGGGCCCCAAAGACCCCACTGATGAAGGGTAAGTAAGATGTGATGGCGCCAGGCCGTGTCATAGGCCTTGCGAAGGTCAAAAAACACTGCAACCAAATGGCGGCGCTGGGAAAAAGCCTGCCGAACTGCGGATTCCAAGCGAAGTAAATGATCGATTGCAGACCGTCCCTCTCGAAAGACACACTGGTAAGGGGACAATAGGTCCCGAGATTCGAGGACCCAATTGAGCCGACGGGCTACCATCTGTTCAAGTGACTTACAAACAACATTGGTCAAACTAATTGGCCAATAGCTGTCAACAGATAGGGGGTTCTTACCAGGCTTAAGGACAGGAACCACAATGCTATCCCTCCACTGAGAAGGGAAGTCACCCTGGAGCCAGATACGGTTAAACACCCGAAGAAGATGTTGCCGTTGTGGAGCACTGAGATGTTGAAGCAGTTGGTTATGAATGGAATCTGGGCCAGGGGCCATATCATGAGAAGATGGAGCAGAAAGAAAATCCCATTCACTAAAAGGTTCATTGTAAGATTCTGACTCACAAGGGGTGAAACATAAGGTGCAAGCTTCAGCTCGCTGTTTCTGGTGAAGGAAAGCAGCTGGATAGGAGGCTGATGCTGATTCCACTGCAAAATGGGTCGCAAGATGTTCTGCAAGAACTAATGGGTCCGTACAAAGGCCATCTGGGAGGTGAAGGCCTGGGAGGGTGGACTGCCGATGGCAACCTTGGAGAGAGCGAAGTGTAGCCCATACCCGTGACAGGGACAGTAGAACCAAGGGAAGAAACGAATCATTCCTAACATATCCGCTTGCTCTGTTTGATTAAATAACGGGCTTTAGCGCGAAGGCGTTTAAAGGTAGTAAGGCTGGCTACAGATGGGTGCCTCTTTAGGTGTTTTGAAGCTCGACGGCGATCACGGATGGCAATGGCAATGGCCGTACTCCACCATGGGACTTGCCGGCGACGAAATGGTCCAGATGAGCGCGGGACAGCAAGGCTAGCAGCGCGAACAATCGCTTCAGACACGTCACGTAGGACGTCATCAATACAACCCGACAAAGAGGGAGAAAACACGACCTGTGCAGTGTATAGAGGCCAATCGGCGCGTTGGAAAGACCAACGAGGTAACCTGCCAATCGGGCAGCGGGAAGGGAGCGTGATATTCAACGGGAAATGGTCACTATCACAAAGGTCGTCGTGTGGCGACCAGTGTAATGAAGGGAGGAGAGAGGGAGAGGAAAGAGAAAGATCAATGGCAGAAAAGGTACCATGACCGGCACTGAAATGAGTGGGGGAGCCATCATTAAGAAGGCACAGGTCGTGGTCTGCAATAAATTGGTCTATAAGAAGACCTCGTCTAGATGGAAAGGCACTGCCCCACAAGGGATGATGAGCATTAAAATCCCCAAGGAGGAGGAAGTTGCTGAATAAGGGCAGTTAAGGCAGCAGGTGTAAGAGTCCTGTCAGGAGGGAGATAAAGATTGCAAACTGTGACCGCAGAGTCTAAGTGGACGCTAATAGCAACCGCTTCCAATGTAGTTTGAAGAGGAATCCACGTGCTAGCAATGTCTGTACAGACCAATGTACAAACGCCACCAGAAGCCCGCAGGGGTCCGACCCGATTTCGACAGAAAACATGGAACCCACGGAGGGTCGGTGAGTGAGCATCAGTAAAATGAGATTCCTGGAGAACCACACAAGCGGCAGAGTAGGACGAAAGAAGGGATTTAAATTCCGGAAGGTGACGATAGTATCCATTACAATTCCATTGGAGAACCACAGAACGATGGTTTAAATGGGGGCTGAACACGCTAAATCCAGTCATACCGCCGGGTCCCCACCCGTCACCGACAAGGAGGGGGCGACATCCATGAACGACAGGTCAGAATCCGGTTGTGAAGTCAGGGAAGGGACCTCCGGTGACACCAGAGGCTCTTTGTCCCGGGACTTATGTTTCTTCTTCTTTTCAGGCTGAGATCGAGGAGGCCCGTGTGGTATAAAGGAGCCAGCTGCAGCAAGATCAGGAACAGAAAGAGACCGGGCGACCTGGGGGCCGACAGACCGCGGCTCTCGCGGTCGTCGCTCGGCAGCAGACCTTTGGCCTGGACGTTGCCGGGAAGGGGCATCCCGGGAGAGGCGCCCTTGACCGGCAGACGCCGAAGGAGTGGGACACTTCTCGGGCTGGGGAGGGGGAGCAGCGCCCATAGGAGACGGTGTGGGAGCCGCAGGGGTGGAGGGGAGGAGAGGGGTCCGGGATGGGGGTAAGGAAGGGGGAGGAAGGGGTGAAGATGTAACCAAGGCGTAACTAGATGTCATGGACACAGGGTGAAGTCGTGTATATTTCTTACGGGCCTCTGTGTAGGTTAAACGATCGAGGGACTTGCACTCCTGTATCTTTTTTTCCTTCTTATATACTGGGCAATCTGGTGAACGTGGAGAATGACTACCATCACAATTTACACAGACAGGAGGGGGAACACAGGGACTCCCCTCATGGAGTGGACGTCCACAGTCACCACAGAGAGGGGTCTGGGAACAGCGGGAAGACATGTGGCCAAAACGCAAGCACTTAAAACACCTCATAGGAGGGGGGATGTATGGCTTCACATCACAGCGATAGACCATAATCTTAACTTTCTCAGGGAGGGTATCCCCTTCAAAGGCCAGGATAAAGGCACCAGTATCAATACGATTGCCTTTAGGACCCTTCTGAACACGCCAAACAAAGTGAACACCCCACCGTCCGAGATTGTCCCGAAGTTCCTCATCAGTTTGAAGGATGAGGTCCCTGTGAAAAATCACACCTTGTACCATATTTAGAGACTGGTGGGGGGTAATGGACACAGGAATTGTGCCAAGATGGGTACAGGCACGAAGGGCCGCAGATTGGGCAGCTGAAGCAGTTTTTATCAGCAATGAACCCGACCGCATCTTGCTCAGGGAGTCCACTTCGCCAAACTTGTCTTCAATGTGTTCCACAAAGAATAAAGGTTTGGTATTGGTGAAAGTATCTCCATCAGTCCTGGTGCAAACTAGATAACGGGGGAAAGGTTTTGCCCCTATCTGACGGGCCTGACCCTCTTCCCAGGGGGTAGCCATGGAAGGAAAGGCCGAAGGGGGCAAGAGAAGCAGCACTTGAGGAATCAGTTCCACGCAGAGAGACGGCTGCAGAAGAATGGTCAGAGTTCTGGACCCGTATGCGTTTCATTTGCATAGCGTCCGCCCTGATACCACCCACTCCGATCAGGGGCTCTCCTCACGGGTGCCACCCAGCCACAGCAAGGGCCGTCTGGCACGGCGGCCATTGCCAGGAGTTCTGATGCTCCAGGATGACGAGCAACCACTCCAAGGCATGCATGAGGAGGTCACAGCTCAGGTATCAGAAGTGTGATCCCTGTGTGTTCAGGGGGCTCAACCAAAAGGGTACATAGTGACCCCACCACACGGGCTGGCTACCGTGCTGGCTATGCGCCCTCGTATCAGACAATGACGTGAAAGAAAAGGTGGAATGTACTAGGAGGGCGCACGTCGGAGACACTAGGTAAGGTGCTCTTCCCCAAATGGCTCACACTACGGAGGAGAAATTTTGTAATGGAGTTCAAACCCCAGAGGGGGACCAAGGAATGCCAGAGGAGGAGATGATTATGCAACAAAGCCGAATTGGAAAACCAACAGAACCAGGAGGATAGCGGGGGCCATCATAAGCAAGGACACCAAGAGAGGGAGAGGAGAGGGCGAGGGGAAAGGAGCAAGGAGGGGAAAGGAGGGGAAGGGAAAGGAAATGCAGCCCTGGAGAGAAAAAAGGCTGCAATGGCTCGGGGCCCCGTGCTCGCAACGCACGTATCCACAAAATATTTGTGGACCCCCTTGGGGGAGCGGTCGTAATGTTTTGGCTTATCAGTGTACTTGTCAATAATGGGATGTCTTCTATATTTTCAGTCAGTATTAGAAGCTGCATTTGATTTTACACCTCGTAAGATGTTGGGTTGTTGTAAAATACCCCCAGACTATGAAGTTTAGAAAAAAAAATTCTTCAAATAGTCTTGGTTTGACCTGGAAGTCAAGATGTACGAAGCTTTCATATTCTTTGTCACTGTAAAGCTCAATGAACTATACAGTCACTGTCAAAGACATACAGTGCGATAATTTTAACTCCAAAAAGAAAGTTTACTGAAATTTTGAAACCCTTCTGGAATAGCAGCAGGCATTGCTTTTTTCCACAATTCATGTAATAACAAATCACTAGGAAGTATTTTAGCGTGTTCTGTCCCAGCTTTCATAAGATCCAGCTCTACTTTCAGACTTTAAGTTCTGAACTTGAAATTATTTGACACATTTCCGAAATGTTGACCGACAAGGGAAAGAAGTTCTTTCTCAGCAAGTAAGTGTAAGCTTTGGGTGAGAAAGTTCATAAGATGAGAGCAATAGCAATATCTTTCGGGCCCCAATTCAATCACTTTTTGATACTAAGGAAAGATGCATATGGCCAGGTGTATCACACTGGACAAATTGCTGTTTACTTTATCTTTAAAAAGTTGTTTTATTACAGAAGAAGCACATCTATTTACACCCACAACATACTTCGAACACTTGGCATTAGGACCCTGTTTCTTCTTTTCAAAGTGTACATTTCTTTCCTCAACACTTGTATTTCAGTTTTTAATCTATTTCCTCAAATCGTTGCATTATTCGCCATATTGGGATCAGCTCTTTTACTCCATTACACTCATTTGCATTGTAGTTCTCCATCTTTCGGAAATCGATGATAAGCGACATCGGCAGTTTTATAAGAAGCATTTTTGCATTCATCACTAACAGAATGATTTCTTCTTTTACTCATAGTACTACGAAACGGCCAACAAGAAGAACAGCTAACAAACGACTGCACTCTGTTTCTGCGGAAGGGTTTGGGAATTTGCTTGCATTAACAACGCATGTGTACTATTCTCGTTTTCCACTTTCCCTCTTCCCAATGACGTCACGCCCTTTCGCCAGCAGTCTGTGCGGCATGCCCTGAGTGAGACTGGTAAAAGAACACCCCACGTCGACTCTACTAACTTTCCAAATACAAGAATCTCGCAATTTAAAAAGAAAGAACGATTTGAAGAGATGGTAAGAAAACATAAAAACTCGAGGAAAACCGATCAATAAATATGCAATAATTGATTCGTAGACCTAAGACCGCTTCGTGGAGGCTCGCAAAAAACATCAGCAAGTAAGTGGACATTTTTATCAGTTTTTCATCAATTTTTTGTGTTAATGAGTAAAGTTGTGTGTCAAGTCTGACATAGGCTTTCCTAGCCTGTCCTTTGTCCTTGAAACCTGTGTCTACCACTCGAAGCGTCCAGGTGCAAAGAATGTCTTACCTAATTGCAGGTGTAAGGGTTTTCGTTAATCAGGACAAACATTTTCAAGAAAACTCTATGCGTTTAGTCGTTTACCTGTCGATGATTATAAACATAATACTTGTTGAGCTAATTGAAATTATTAAACAGATAAATACCATTCGAAATTCAACAAAACTTTCATGTAAATATGCGAATATTTTCATTATGTAATTTTTCAAGTGTCTTACATATGAAATAATATGACCAGTGCTGAAAAAATATACATTTTAAGAAAATGAACGAGACTCGACTCAGAAATTCACCGATTACGTCGCTTGAACGCTAACCACTTGATCACCGCTGTTTCATGCTCAGAATCGCAACGCACTAGTATACGAGTACACTGGTAAGCCAAAACATTATGACCACTCCCACCCCGACGTTTGATGTCACCTGGTGGCGTTGCTGACACATGACGCGGAAACAATAATATGTTCACGGAGTAGACACCGAGGGGGGGATCACCCAGCTGCAAATAGGGAAATCCATTGAGATAAGCGACTTTGACAAAGGACAGACTATTATTACGCAAAGCCTGTGAACGAGTACCTCGGGAACGGCGGAGATAGTTGAGTGTTTACGTGCTACTGTCTTGAGCATCTACGAAAAGAGTTAGAAGAACTGTGACACTACCACTAGGCGCTAAATGGTTGGACGAATACGACTCTTCACAGAACGTGGGTTTGGAGGCTTGTCTGTTCTGTAGAGTAGAATACATGGTGATCGGTGGCGTCTCTGCCTAAACAGCGCACTGCTGCTACACACGCAAGTGTATTGGAGGGTACCGTTCGTTGTACATTGTTAAACATGGAGCTCCACATCAGACCACTCCTACGTGTTCACACGCTGACCCAACGACATCGACAGTTACGATCGCAGTGGGAACGGAACCATCGGAATTCGACCGTCAATCAATGGAAACTTATCGGCTCTTCGGGTGAATCACATTTTGCTACACTAGATCGATGGTCGTCTCCACTAACGCCTTCATCGAGATGAACGGCGGCTCGAAACGTGCGGCGCACCACAAGCGCAGACTGGTGAGGGCAGTATTCTGCTATGGGAGACATTCTCCTGCTCTAGAAGAGCCCGGTGGTAGTAACCGGAGACACGCCGACAGCTATGAACCACCTGCATCTCTTCATGCTTGATATCTTCTCCAATGGCGATGTGGACTTTCATCAGTGTAACTGTCTGTGTCTCACAATCAGAACCGTGCTACAGTGGTTTGAGGAGCGTTCATGTCCCGGCGACGAGATTCACCTAATGTAAATCCTATGTTAACAATTTGGGTCGCTATCGGGCGTCAGCTGCCCGTTATTTACACGAATTACATCACCCGTGCGTAGACATTTAAGGCCACATATCTTCAAAAACTTAACGAACTGCCGGATCCCTGATACGCAGAATCACTCATGTATTTCATTCGAAAATCGGACAGACACGCTATTAAGCAGGCGCTCATGATGTTTTGACTCGTCAGTGTATATACGACCCGTTTCTTTTATTCGACGCCACTTCGGAGACTTGCGCGTCGACAATGTCGAAATGATGACGAGGACAACACACACTTCCAGTCATGAGCTAAGAAAACCGCTTACCCGTATGGGAATCGAATCCGGACTCCATTGATCGAGGGTGAACAACACCAACCACAAGAGCACGATCAGCTGACAAAAAGTGTACAAAGGTTGAAGCAAATCTGTGATCCGAACGTCATGGCCTCTCCCTGTCAGTCACGTTTTCACTTCCGTAGTGATTAGAGTGTAGTCGCAGCATAATGCCTTATAGATCGTGGTTCGCATTGTAGAAGCACCGCAAGACACGGAACAGATGAAACTACATTTTAATACAAAGAAAGACACACCGCAAAGGAATTATTCAAATGGGATGGAAATCGGTAGATGTGATGTACATCTATAGACAAACATGATTACAGTTTCAGAAAAAACTGGATGATTTATTCAAGAGAAAGAATGTCACAAATGGAACGAGACAGTAACACGTTGGTCTCCTTCTGACCCTAATACAATCATTAATTCGGCTTGGTATCGATTGACAGAGTTGTTGGATGTCCTCCTGAGGAATATCGAGCCAAATTTCGTCCAACTGGCACGTGAGATCGTTAAAATCACGAGCTGGTTGCAGGGCCCTGTCCGTAATGCTCCAAACGTCGTCAATTGGGGAGTGATTTGACGACCATGCTGGCCAAAGTACGGTTCGGCAAGCACAAGCAACAGAAACTCTGGCCGTGTGTGGGCGGGCATTATCTTGCTGAAATAGCTTGCCTTGAAAAGCAACAAAACGTAGCATAGAATACCGTGGACGTACCGCTGTACTGTAATGGTGCCACGTATGACAACCAAAGGTGTCTTGCTGTGGAATGAAATGGCACCAAACATCACTCCTGGTTGTCAGGCCCTATGGCGGGTGACAGTCAGTCTGTTATCCCACAGTTGTCCGGGGCGTCTCCACACACATCTTCACTGGTCATCGGAGGATCAGATTGAAACGAGACTTATTACTGAAGACAATTCTATTCCAGCCAATAATATTTCAGGTCCACATGACAAGATGCTTTAAATATAAAACAAACTTTTATTAGTAATTTTATGTTTACATGAAAGCCTCTACTTTAATCTACTTTTCTACATATTTTCCACCAATTTTGAGGCACTTAAACAATGCGTTTTCTTTAAGGCAGGATAATGGCTAGTTACTGTTGTCCAGCAGCTCACAAACATGCTTACGACACACGCCTCGTAATAAAAATGATTTTAGAATGTTTTTAAGGCCGCTTGCATAGTGAATCCTCCTGCTGATATTGATAGCACGAAAGTCTCTCTACCACAGTGTGTGGACGACGCTGTCGGGTAGCCGTCATTTAAGAATGTTATCTGCAGGAGGCAGGTGGCCGTTTCGTGTCAGCGACAGAAATTCTGGGCCATTAAGTATAGCAGCACAGATTGGTGATTCCCCATTTATCAGTTTTGCATAGGACGTGTTCCTGGCATTTACTGGCAACCACTGCATATGTGTACTGGGAAGTTGGCGGTTCTTCCCTCAGCTAGACGGTTAACATATGCGCAGAGTATTGAGGCGCTTCACTTCTCTGACGTGGGTCGTCGTGGCTGATGGCGAAGGGATGTGCGCGAGACAGCAGCGACTGCTGCTGAGTGTGATGCTTTAATATGGGCACTTTGTGTGTAGGCTTAGTTTTTTTTTACTGCAGTGACTGTTCCTTATTCTGCGTATTTCCTTGAAAAATGGGAGATAATCAAAATAACGTAAAGAGCGACAGGTGTATGCACATTGTTTCTTCGAATACTGATACCACATGATAATAGTGTAGGCACACTGGACGTTTAGTGCTTAGCAAGTGTGTATTTGTTGTTAAATAATGTGTTACACAATTTACTAAACATTCAAGAATCTTTTATGTGTTTTAAAGTGTTGGTTGGGGATCATGGTTATCAGGCCTGGCAAAGCGTGACTCGCGACACATTCCCCTCCAGCAAGTGCTCTCCACCAACCCGACTCATCTAGTGCCGTCACGGCCCAGACAGTCACGCCGGCCAATTGCAGAAACGACTTATAGACAGTGTGGGTCATGAGAGCTACATAGTCCTTAGACGTAAATGTCGAAAGACTTAGTCTACTAAAACTTTCATTTTTACTTATTTTTCTCACATTGTTGTGCTTACATTAATTAGATATTTAAATATTTAGGTTAGATTTACTTAATATGATGCCGACAAGTTCTGCAATTTCGATTTCAATGTGCGTTGTAGCAAAACGAATTTGATGTTCCAACGGCTCATTGGTCACTGCATTGAAGAACGTGTACTTTCACTTGATCCGAAAAATAATTTTATTTTAAGAGCAAGGCCTGCTAGTTTTGAGTATCAATCTCGTGGTATGACTTCCAAAACTGCTGCAGCTCTTTTTGTTCTGGACAGCATGAACGGATCATCTTAGAAGTGATGTTCAAAAAGAAGTGTGCAACTTACAACACTTTCAAGACTAATTTGCATTGGATTGTTAAAGGAAATGATATCTGGCTCTAGAGATTTAAAATCTTGAAAACAGCTCTGAAAATTCTACTGCCACGTATACTTGTTTTAATTTGCAGTAACTGGAGGAGTGACAAATTTTCCTTGTTTAGTTCCAATGTAAATAACTTAAGTTTACACTGAAATCCATTAATATCTGTAATGATATCACAAATAGGGCCTTCCTTTTCTTGCAAACGAAAACTCAAATTATTTAAATGATTAATAAAATCAGTTAGAAATGCTAGTTCTGGTAAAAAAAGTCAATCCAACTTATTTTCAAATTCTATAGTATCAGATTTTATTTCTTCATTCAAAAACTTGAAAAGTTCTTTTCTGAGTGCAAAAAAGCGAGCTAAGCATTTTTCTGCGCTCAGCCAACGAATTTCGGAGTGAAGGACTATACCTCCCTATTCCACGTCAACTTCTTCCAAAAATTGTTTAAATTTTCTGTGAGATAGTTACCGAGTTCGTCCTCGTATTATATTAGTAATCTTCACGAAATCTTTCACTGAAGACTGACACTTTTCCACACACAGTGCTTCCTAATGTATAATGCAATGTAAAATTAAACAATTTATTCTATTTTTTCTTAACTGACCAACGAAGCCACTTTCACTTCTGACAATAACTGGTGCACCATCAGTGCAAATCGCAGAGCACTTTTTAATACCACCAATTTTGTCAACACATTTTTTAACTGTGTTAAAAATATCCAAATCCGTTGTTCTGAGTAACAGACCTAAAGCGAGTAGCTCTTCATGAACAGAAAAGTCGTCCATTAAAAAATTAGTAATTGACTAAGATCTGTTCGATCAGTGCTCTCGTTCACACACAAAGAATAATACCGACAGTTTGCATACAAATAACGCGACTTTTTACTTTGTTGCATGTCAAAGCGCCTGTTTTCAAGTGCTCCACAGCATCATCGTAACCAAATGCTTTTTCCATTTCTATTCCACATTATTTCTCAAATGCGCCGTCGCTGAAGCATTTTTGACGTTTTACTACTTTTAAACATACCACAAAGATGCAGTAAACTCTTTACTTAAGATTTGATTGTTCAGGCAACTCTTACATCGCTTTCTTTAACTTATCCACTAAAGCGCGACGTTCGTCGCTAGAGTAACGTGCGTAAGTTGTTTCATGGAATGACGAGAAATGTCGAGCAAGATTACTATGCATGCTGTGTTTTTTACACATTAAACTCTGGGGTTTTTCCATCGGAATTGTGTACAAAGAAGTATTCAGTCTCCCACTCTTCTTTGAAAACACGGTTTTCAGTATTCTTTCGTTTCGACATTCTTAAGAACTGTAATAGAAAAATAGCCACAGTAATAACCACAATTAAGCCCAGAATAATAGCCTCAGCAATAACCAAAAGGACGACCTGACGATAGCGCACTATTATGGAGAGAAAATCTGAATAAAACACCGAGAGTAAGTTGACTAACGAAACAAGGTTGCGTCTTCGAAGTTGGACAACCAGTGACTATGAGGGTGCCGATGCTTTCAGGGATCTGTCAGGCTGTCCCACTCTATAGCTGACAGCAGACAAATGAACCGTCAGCTGTGGCGAGGCCGTGACGTCACCGCGCGAGGAATTGGAAGAGGAAGCAATCGCAGGAGCGGAATGCCACGTTTCTCCAGCCCTGGTTTATCTGTTTAAAAATCTTGTTGTGACCATATGTAATGTCGTCTATGCATAAGCTGTAATATTGAAAGTGGGATGGTTGGAGAGGATGGGAGCTTGTTTCTTATTGGTCCAGAAAGAGAGGAGGCAAGGGAGTGCTAGGCGCTTAAATTGTTAGCGAAGCTTATCTACAAAGTCGCCCACAGGTTTCCGCTGTGATCGCAATGGCGATGGCAAGTTATGACAGGAATTCAGTGGGACGTCGCACCATGAATGCCCGATTTACTAGCAGTCTTTGCCACATACCAGTTCGGTCGCGCCGGAGTTGATTTCTGACATCCGTTGTTTCAGTAATGCAAATTTCTGTACCACTTCTGCGGAAATGTTCTGGCGTAGTGTTGATTTCCCAGACGGGTTGTCTTGTTCCGGGCCTGGGTTCGGTTGTGCTGGCAGCTACGGCGGCGACTATTCGAGGAGTTCCAACTCACCTGAAGCGTTCGACTCGCATTATCCCGTGAATGCAGGGGGCGAGTGCTCGTAATCTGGATGTGCATTTGTAGCAGTGTGCTAATTGTTATATATACTGTATTTCTACACGTCTTTGACTGACAGCCTTGGAAATGGGTAAAACTGTAGTGCTTACACATTTTTCCTACGACATGACACACCTTTGTCTTACGTCATATTTTGTTAATAATTATGGAGATTTTGCAGAATATGCCATGACACTATTTCCTCCAATAGGAGAGTGAGCTCGCTTTAATACATACAGTATTAGTTAGATACACTAGTAATAAAGGGATCAGGTTTAGCTGGGTAAAGCTGATACTGGGACACTTTTGACATCAAATTGATATACTAATTAACTAAATTAATCAATTAATTACACACTCCACCTGATGACATCACAGTTTTCCCCCGGCCGACGCGTGTCCCCTTCCGCCACTCCTCTGAGAAATCCCCACCGCAACCCACTCCAACAGCCGGAAAAAATGGTGGGAAAAGTCGCTCAGTCTGTGTTGAGATGCTGGACTGCGAGGATCTCACGACAGTAATATATTGTCAATCACACTGTATTAAACAATTTAAGGTATTGGAATACTGTTTAAACAGATGATGGGATTTATTTGACATTGGACATTAAATTTATTTAAACATTTTGTTCACACTACCAAGCTTTGATAATTTGGTGGGAAATGTCTGTGTGCTAGCAATATCGATGTTTATTTGCAGGAGCCAAGACAATGTGGAATATTACTTAAACAATTTGTGAGAGGATGTAACGCTACCAATCTTGATGGACATGTCTTTGTGTGCTTATACTGGGAGCACTTTGATTGGTGACCACAAAGTAGTTAAATTGGTATTCTGATCATGCATAGTGGAATACTGTAATTACACATCTAAAACAGGCAATTACAAGTATGTCATATCACTAATCATATCTGACGACTGCAACAAAGCTTGAGCATCACATAGACACATCTCCGTACATAAAAAGAAATTTCGACCACAAATACATCGATAAGTCCCATTTGAAAACAATGATTCACTCATTATTGCACTATATATACATATAAGAGCAAATCGAACACTGCTAAAGACATGTATTGGAGCCATGCGTCACCATCCGCCCAATACACGAGTACCAGGAACTGCAGCCACGCTGGCCAGCACATTGTTGATTCCTGCACGTGCCAGCCATGATAGGACTGGTCGTCTGCACATGCGTCAACCCCTCTCAAGTGGCTACATCCTGTCGAACAAAGTATCAGGTCACGGCAAGCCTTTGATATTTGATACCTGGTGAATTCCCACCAAATCACCACCACTCTCTCTCTCTCAGGTGGCTACTTCCTGTTTATGTGTGAATCAACGTCTCAACATGCAGACGGAGGTTTCCATCCCTCCTCAGAATACAGTGTTCCTATTGTCTAATGCTGGGAACAAAGAGAGGGCTTGTGCAAATGCGATATAAATAATTTTGGAAAATACTCTATTTGCACTACCGTATCAAATTAATTGTTTAACAGTTTACAGGAGTCAAATATATTGAAGCGCCAAAGAAAATGGTATAGGCATGCGTATTCAAATGCAGAGATATGTAAACAGGCAGAATACGGAGCTGTGGTCGGCAACACCTATATAAGCAACAAGTGTCTGGTGCAGTTGTTACATCAGTTACTGGTGCTACAATGGTAGGTTATCAAGATTTAAGTGAATTTGAACGTGATGGGACGCAGCATCTCCAAGGTAGTGATGAAGTGGGGATTTTCCCATACGACCATTTCACACGTGTACCGTGAATATCAGGTATCAGGTAAAACATGAGATCTTCGACCTCGCTGCGGCCGGAAAAAGATCCTGCAAGAACGGCGCCAACGACGACTGAAGAGAATAATTTAGCGTGACAGAAGTACAACCCTTCCGCAAATTGCTGCGGATATTAATGCTGGGCCATCAACAAGTGTCAGCGTGCGAACCATTCAACAAAACATCATCGGTATGGGGTTTCGGAGTTGAAGGCCAGCCGTTTACTCCTCGCCTGGGCCCGTCAACACTGGCATTGACTTGTTGATGACTGGAAAATTGTTGCCTGCTTGCACGCGTCTCGTTTCAAATTGTATCGACCAGAGGGACGTGAACGGGTATGGAGACACTTTCATGAATCCATGGACCCTGCATGTCAGCATGTGACTGTTCAAGGTGGTGGAGGCTCTGTAATGGTGTGGAGCGTGTCCAGTTGGAGTGATATGGGACCCCTGATATGTCTAGATACGACTGACAGGTGATACATACGTAAGCATCCTGTCTGATCACCTGCATCCATTCATGTCCATTGTGCATTTCGACGGACTTGGGTTATTCCAGCAAATAATGCGAAACCTCACACGTCCAGAATTGCTGCAGAGTGGCCTCAGGAAATCTCTTCTGAGTTTAAACACCTCCGCTGGCTACCAAACTCCCCAGACATGAACGTTATTTGGCATATCTGTGATGCCTTGCAACGTGCTGTTCATAAGAGATCTCCACCCCGTCGTACTCTTACGGATTTATGGACAGCCCGGCAGAATTCATGGCGTCAGTTCGCTCCAGCCCTATTTCAGACACGAGTCGAGTACATGCCACTTCTGCATGCTTACTGGGCGCTATATGATATTAGGCAAGTGCACCTATTTCTTTGGCTCTTCAGTGTAGATCGCTTAAAACATTCACCACCACCTTACGAGGATCCTTCTTCATAATAAAACATATTTTCAACGTTTGATAATCACATGCAACATTACGCTAATCAAGTAATTAAATTTCCAGCTCAAACACATTGTAGCACTAAAAATATCCAACATCTTGTATGCACCGAGGTCTGAGGACACAAGCACTGTCCTCCACCATGATGTCTCCACCTTACACTAAGCGTGTCTGGTGGGAAAAAAAACCTGGTTGCACACACACACGATCGAAAAGCGCGCACAGTCCGCCGACTACCAGAGAGACATGTCCGTTCCTGCCTTGTGAGAAATAGACACCTGCACCCACGCACATCTCCAGCTGTACCAGACGCTCAGAGGCCAGAGAGGCTGTCACCGTGATAGCCCAGCCGTCAACCAATCAATTTACATCGGGGACGGGGGCAGAGGGGACTAATCATCCAGCTCAAACAATTGCCATATTGAATCTTCTTGGACAAGCCACATGTCCACTTCTGTCGCCACTCTACCAGCATACTGACTAGTTCACTATTTAGCCACCCACAGGGCGCCGCCGCCAGGACTTGCCCCTACGGCTGCGGGCAAGAGCCGACAGATTGGAGCATACCACTGGCTGCAGACACTGTGAGACAAGCAGGCGCGACTTGGACGTATATAGTTCTAACTGCAATTCCACTCCAACATAAACTCACTAGTCCACTTTGCCCAATCCAAAACAGGGATGTTTTTGTCCATACACTCCGAATTTCTCACATGAAATGTACATTCCTTCGTTTTAAACGAGGTATTTTCGAAGAAGAAGAAGAAGAAGAAGAAGAAGAAGAAGAAATTGAACCATACAAGCGTTTCCACATCAATAACTATTGTTACTTGTTGTGAAAGTCCAGTACAACAGTGTGACACAGGCTATATTTCCTCTAAGTATTTTCTCATCCAGTAAAAAAATCAAATCTTGCAGCTTGATATCTGGTACGTTCTGCATCACAGGACTACAATATTAAGCTCATTTTTGGCTCATGACCAGGTGCTAACAGCATGCTCTACTATCACGTAAATACTTTATATCACTTTATAAATTCGGTAATGTAGCTGATTTTGTTACGGTTACCGTCTCTCCGTATCTAGATGGGATACTAAAATTTTGTTAAAAGATCTCGCTGCAATGAAAAAACGCCTGATGCTCCAACTCGCGAATCTTATCCGTGTTACTCTTACTTCCATCCATCTGGCGGGACGTCATTTATATCAAACAGATTGACTAATTAAACGGATCATGAGAGCCCCGTTCCATGGTGGATAATTTTTTTCCAGCTGTCGGATTACACTCGCTAGGTAATTCAAATGAGAATCCCTGGAGGTAAGGCGATGTTCTTTTCAGATAACACTAGTGAGAACCGACATTCTAAGCTGACTGCAGAAGGATTCTACCACTGCCAACATACATTCCACGTAAGGACCACGAAAATAAGATACGAGAAATTAACGCTCATATGCAGGCATATAGACAGTTATTCTTTTATTTGCTTTATTTGCTAGTGGAATAGGAAAGGATATCACTAGTAGTTGCACTGGGTACCCTCCGCCACACACCGTACAACGGCTTGCTGAGTATGCATATGCATGTAGATGTAAATTTACCTGTTAAGATGTCAGTCCATACATTTATAGACACAAAACTCACCAAAGAATGTTGTCTCTTATTTGTCGATTAAACAAAAGACGGAAATACCGCTGCTGATCTCGGCAAAAACCTTCGTATCAGCACAATTTTCTCACTGCAGTAACTTAGCGACACGTATGTGAGAGATTGTATGTAATATGTCTGTCCACAATACTTTGACGAAAGAGGAGAGGTGAGCTCTATACAGTTTCTTCTGAGTATCGCTCACCTGCTGTATTCTCACGAATCGTCCATTCTTCGAAACAGCACTTGAATCCACCTGATTTCGCCAAGTAAGATGTGTCCCCCGTCAACTCACAGACCCCTGCTATTTCTTTCGAAAGCCTATTACGTTCAGACAGCACTGTTCCATTAGTTAGAAGACTATCTATTCCTCCACTAAGCACTGACTAAGTCGAGAGCTGTCACAACGAAAAAAATAGCACACTAACATAGGAAATTCACAACCATGAAGAAATTCAGATGCATAACACATACAATTCATTGATATTGAATGACTATCTATAAATATCTCCCTGTACTTGTCCTAATCTCCTTTATCGTATTCCTATGATTATTACAATAGAAATACGGCAGTGTAATGGTGTCAGTCTTCGTTGACAGGACAGAGTTTCTCTCTCTCTCTCTCTCTCTCTCTCTCTCTCTCTCTCTCAATGCAACCTGGTAGAGAACTCAATAAGATTTTATCGCCTCTCTCTCTCTTCCGATATAGTGAAAAAGTGGAAAAAAAAGATACAGTCTGCATGTTGACATCGACCATATGTGGTGATACCATTAATGTGTACTCGTCCAGTGGAGCAGGCGGCCAGCGATCGAAATCGCTTCCACAGATCTGTGTAAATTTTTTGCCAACTGTACTCGAGGGAGACCATATCCTGATGTTCAAATGTGTGTGTGAATACCTAAGGGACCAAACTGAGGTCATCGTTCCCTAGACTTACACACTACTTAAACTAACTTATGTTAAGAACCACACACACACACACACACACACACACGCGCGCGCGCGCGCGGCAGACCATAGCCCACAGACTATCAGTCACAATAGAGGGTTCTTATGTTGGTGTTTCATTAGCAGTTTGATAAATTATTTCTGTTGTTGCAACACATCAAAGTAGTGTACAACTACAGCTGTGTACACAGCCATTCATATGGTTTTTCTACCGTGGTTTTGAGATCCGTGTCAGGTACTAAACCCACATTAACACGTTTCGATCCATTTGCTCTCACAGGAAGGTGGACATCACATGGTGTAAACTAAGCTTTCTTATTGGTAAAAATTTGGAAGACATTGCAACATAAGGAAACTGGAAGAGTTTGCAGCTTTGTGGAGTGTTTCCAAGCAGCTTCAGAAGGCGATGACCTCTACATTTAATCTCATCTTCGACAGTGATGGGGTAGCAGATGTCTCGGTGTTACATTTTCAAAGAGAGTTACAGCATTTATTCCTCATGTTGGTGGTGCATATTGCACCCAGGTATATGATCACTGTTTTGACGTCCTAGGTGGTGTTCATCATGGCCTCCAAAACTTTGGACGCTATGTCTTCCATTTTTATGGCTTACACTGAAAAACCGCATGTGGAACAAGGGGTTGTATTCTGCAGGACGTAGACCCATAGTTCACAGATAGTATGCACCATCAGTTGTCAATGGCACTGGTGGAGGAATAGACTGACTCATACACCCTGGCAAGCAAGTACGTACTTTCATTGGTCCACATTTTTGTTGTATTTTCATCAGTTTTACATATTTTGCATCAATATTCGTAATTTTACCAAATTTTTCTGCAATTTCAAATCGTTTTACCCTATTACACGAATTCCAAACCACCACTCTCAGCGACGTCCCACTTCAAAAACCTCTCATCTCGACGATCTGGTGATACCCTCTGCCAGTGACACTGCAGCATGATTCTCATGAACCCTGCTACACTGCCTGCATCACATAACGCAAATACTGTTTCTTAGTGTAGGAAATACCCAGCAGCTGAGAGGAGGTGCGTGAACTATGTTCCTTAGCCGAAAAAGTTTATAAATTTGGTAATATTTTATTATGATTACCCATCTCCCTCCCTCCCCCCCATGTTGATGTGAGTCCTAAAGTATTCTCGCATTCGTAGGATAAAGTCTGAAATTTAAGGATCTCACACACATGATGATTACCACCCCAACAAACGAACCATATCCATAACAGCACTGTGCTCTCTATTTCGAAACGATCTACCCCTTCAATCAACCTATTGGCTAAGGATCCAGACAAACTCTAGATGGTCTCTCTATGCATCATGTAACTGTTCCTCTGTCTTTGACCAACCCTCCCTGCAACATAGTTTCCGATTTAACTTTGAACTGGCCAGAAGTAAGAGGACACAATACATGTCACATTCGATATCTCGCGAAGGAACAGAACGAGCTGAGTTCCACATAATCAATATACTTCAATATTTTGCTTTCAGAAAGAGCATAACATGTGTTGCCAACTAGCACATCCGACTGACGCTAGTGATACAGACAGGTACTCTCATGCCAGTATTGTAACTGCCACTCTACAGAGAGTGTTCCGTACCCATGTTACATCAACCATCCAATTACACAATCTCTCTAGATGCATGCATGCTGATTAGGTTAGCACTCCTTATTGATGTATAGTTGATACTAGCCTGATACATTTGAGACTATTCTCGTTATATAACACACGGTTAAGAAGAAGAAGAAGAAGAAGAAGAAGAAGAAACGTATGGTTTGTGCAACTGATAGAGCCTGAGAGAACAATGGAAACAAATGGTTAAATGTGCGATAAGTGAACTGCCACAACATCTCAACATCTCCCTCTCTCTCTCTCTCTCTCTCTCTCTCTCTCTCTCTCTCTCTCTCTAGAATGCGTTATCAGTCTACCATTAAATCCTACCTCGTTACAAACCCTCTCAACCGATTACTCCATCTGCTTACTATTATCCTTTAATGCAGATCCATATCAGTTTAGATGCAGATGGTTCTCTTTCCTAAGAAAACATCCAAGAGAGCAGGTTACTTGCACGTATTTCTATTACCTCAGTATACATGCTGCAGAATTTTGTTAAAACTCATACAGCAAATGTTCTGCAAGATATTTATTGGCTGACACCGCATGGTTACGGTTGATAGAGAGTACAGAGAAGCACATTGTAAATACTGTTTGTTAGACTTTAAGACATTTAAACGGTCTTGCATAGAGTCAAGCATGCGATTCATTTGGCAGATGTATATTGCAGTTTCTAAGCTGGTAATACAATGTTCGTTAGCTAAGGAAGATGTGAAGTTTATTATAGCCACATGTTCGATCACTTTATAAAGATCTATAACATGATCACTGATAACTTTGGGGTCACACATGGGCTTGTGATCTCACATATATAAATTTCTTACTGTACATTTGGTGGTCATCCACGTTGAACAATCTATTTCAGCTGTCTTATCCCTGTCCATGAAAAAGTACAGTTTCCATGGTTCCCAGTGCTTCCATCATGACTTTTTCTCGTATTCCTCTTGCTGTCCCACACTCGTTTCCGTGTACAGGAATTTTCCGGCACCAAAAATATGTAAATACTGCTTCGTTCTCCTCCAATTTTATCACATTTTATCGTATTTTTTCCTCAATTTACACATACATTCCGTCAATTTTCGTAATTTTACCGATTTTGCGTCACTTCTGCTCATGTGATCATGACCTCACTTCTGGCCTCATATTCTAATGTTGTTTGTATATGTAGTACAACTGTCAACACCTAGTGCAACTGCGCTCTTCTCTCTCTCTCTCTCTCTCTCTCTCTCTCTCTCTCTCTCTCTGTGTGTGTGTGTGTGTGTGTGTGTGTGTGTGTGTGTGTGTGTGTGTGTGTGTATCAGTTTCACATGGGGATCCGCATGACACAGGATAGGTTCAGGATAGGGTCAGGATATAGCTCTTAGGTGGATCCACCACCATGCATCACATCAGGGATAGGATTCAAAGGTGGATCCACATTTATATCTGTACTGTATTCTGAGTGAACAAACGAGTGAGAGAAACTGTGTAATGTATCACGGGAAAATCACTAGTAACTCATTACCTGCAAAGTTGGCCCGTTTCCTGTACCTAAAACCGAGAAACTGATTAAAAACAATGCTAGCAGGCGAAAAAAATCTGGCCAGAAAAGCTCACTAGGCGTTCCATCCCACCGACAACACCCCTCAGATTTTTTTTATTAATAATATTTTGCTTCAGTGACTGGAAGACAGGGCACAATTACGGACTATTTAAAGCATAACACACAGCTTTATGTTCCCCAGATGCTTTGGGGAAAGCAGAATTTTGTTTATGAAAAGGCCTTTTTCCTTCCAATGTAATACAATTTACTAATTGTATCTTTAGCCAAAAGTGATACATACCAGTATTGCAGTGAGAATGAATATGGTCACATTCTGTATAACCAGCATGCCTCAAATTTTGGTTTCACTGCTTCAAACCAAACCAATATTGCAACTGACCGAGGCATCACGATTAAGAAACGGTTAAGAAAACGTTAATAAAGAAGACAATTCCAATAATTTACAGATATTTATTTTGATAAATGAGGGTAACGAGTTTGATGTACTTGCTAAAACCGGATTTTTTTTTGTAAACTGATTTAGGCAAATGGTTCACTTACACACAATCCCAAAAGAAGACTGTGGTATAAGATTTACATTTCCTGGAAATCAGTAACGTAACTGCTGCTGTGTGAGACTTTTAGTTTTAACAGTTGATCAGATAAAAATACGTTAGGTATGGTAACTAATATGTTGTCTAACAGTGCACATCATTTACAGTTCACAATGACCCAAGACTTTACATTATTAGTTACCTGAGCAGTATTTTCAACAGTGAATAGTTATCTCTTGAAAATAATTTTTACGTCACCATGGACTTGGTTATCTTTACAACAAGACAGAGACAATTTCAATGAAGGGACAGAGTAAAGGTAGCTTACATCTAGGATCAAAGTATCTTGTGCCAGGACATTTTAGAAAAACCAGTGACATAAATGGACCATCAAAAGCAGACCCCAGTGGATTTTCTTTTACTGGCATCACCTAATCCACCAGATGACATCAGTTTTGCCAGCACAACTGCTAGAGATATTGCAAAAATCATTAGGTCACTGAAAAGCAGTAACTTTTCTGCCTATGTTTCAGCCATGCAAGCGTACTAGAAACATGCTGACTTGATAGCAGTCTCCTTTAACTTTATGTACCAACCAGCTATGTTTCAAATCTGGTAATAGCTGAGTCTCAATGTACTAGACTATACCTACTGTGACATTACTGCCATATCAATTACAGAAAAATTATAATTATGGCCAAAAGTGTTAACCACAAGAAGAAGAAGAAGAAGAAGAAGAAACAGATAAAACAAATCAATTTTCTGAAGGCAACTGCTACAACAAAGTATGTGCAATTGTAAAATAAAAATGAAAATATGAGATCTGTTGATGGTTTGCTTAACACAAAAAAGGAAATGATCAGGTAAAACATAACGTTCTACTTACAGTAGCAAAACGTTATTTCTGAACATCAGCACACATTTGCATAAATGGACATTTACTGGCATAGACTTTTGATTTACTAGTGAACAGCATGTTTCAGCCTTTGGCGAAAAATGAACCACTGACACATTCAATACAACTGGGACACATTGTAAGCAAATGGTGAGGCACATTCTCTTACTTCAACAGTTCATAACTGCATTTTTGGAAGACCCTTTTACCACTGCATATAACATTAAATGCAGCCTCTGTTGGATGTATCAGTGTCTCTTGATTCACAGCTGATGTCCACTCTTAGGGAAGGTTCTCTGAAGGTTTTGGAGAACATATTGATTTAATACATGTGTCACATATAACTGTGTTTGAAGTTCTGATATGTTTATGCACCACCCACCCAGACAAGTGATACAGCCCTGCTAGCTGAACAGTGTAAATACTTACAGGGTCTGAGGCATGAGGCTCTAACTCAGTTTCACCCTTTGGCTGTTTTGATTTGGAAAAAGAGTGGAGGTAATGTTCATCATCATCATCCCATCATCATCCACTGCATATCATGATGGTCGTGGTACATGTGAATACTGTGCAATGCTTATCATCCTGATTACATGTTTTAGTTTTACTGATGTAGGATGAATATCACCAGCTTCACGGAGTTGGGAAAAGGAATTTTCTACAGAGTCTGTGGAAATTACAGAGCAGTTGTTGTAGACAGCTGAAGTCCAGCTTGTATTGGTTTCTGCTGCTTCTTGTTGCTGAAACTCAATGTTGTAAGCCACTTCAGCATCTGTCTAAAATGCATCATCCTATCTACATTGTTCTTGCAGAGTGATTCTGCTTTATTTCTACTTACCATTATTTCATGTCACTTATTAACATTATTAATAAATCAGCTTGTTGTTAGAGCCTCTTTTGAAAGAAGCCCTGCTAATGAAGCAAACTGTAAAACCGAAGCCACATTATGATTCAAGAAGTTTCTAGCCACTGGAACTCTCATCTTTTCAAATGTGCTCGGATTAATCTCTGTAGCTGACAAACTTGGAGCAACTACAGGTCCACCCTCCCCTTGAATTTTGATTGAAGATTCTACATGCTTCAGTGAAACTGTGTTGTGACTGAGTATTTTGTTTTACCCTGGCCACAGACAATATTACGTTTTGTGACAACAAACAATTTCAAGTCTTCTTTAAAATGTGGGGCACATATGCATCAAAATATAAGCTCTCATCAGGCAAGTATGGGTGCTTAATTTTACAGTTCATCTGGATGCGAATTGAATGAATTCCTAGAATTCCTCACATGCCAACACTGCTAGCAACCATGTCACTTTAAATATAGTTCACTATTACACCTTGAGTATACAAACATTCAATTGCCTTCTTGAGTGTGTTCCAAAGTTTGTTTGGGTTTTTAGTGTTCCCAGTTAAAAAATATGCCACAACCTGCTTACAGTGCACTGTTAAACCCCGCACCACAAAAACTAAGGCATGGCTGGCAAGCTGCAACTCTGATGAACAGCTTAACTCTTCACTAAAAAATCCTATATATCTTTTTAAACCTTTGTCATACTCAACAAATGGCCTCATAGACATTTCATCCAATGAAAGTACACAGTTTTCCTTGCACATATTCAGACTGCAGCTTCACAGCTAACCACTGAATAATATCATGCTGAATGCCAGGTGCAAATTTGTAGGCTTCAATCCTCCTCCTCAGGGTCCTTGCTGTTGGCAGTGGGTAGTTGGTGCTCCTCCGATATTCATAACCCTTTGTATCAACAGCGCATTTCACTTTTAGAGCAAATCTTATAGTTTTCTTTTTTTGACCATTTGTAAGAGTCTCACTCAGGAACTCTTTCCAAGTACACTACTCGCCATTAAAATTGCTACACCACGAAGATGACGTGCTACAGACGCGAAATTTAACCGACAGGAAGAAGATGTGATATGCAAATGATTAGCTTTTCAGAGCATTCACACAAGGTTGGTGCCGGTGGCGACACCTACAAGGTGCTGACATGAGGAAAGTTTCCACCCGATTTATCATACACAAACAGCAGTTGACCGGCGTTGCCTGGTGAAAGTCGTTGTGATGCCTCGTGTAAGGAGGAGAAATGCGTACCATCACGTTTCCGATTTTGATAAAGGTCGGATTGTAGCCTATCGCGATTGTGGTTTATCGTATCGCGACATTGCTGCTCGCGTTGGTCGAGATTCAACGACTGTTAGCAGAACCCCAACAGCCTCGTATCACTAGCAGTCGAGATGACAGGCATCTTATCCGCATGGCTGTAACGGATCGTGCAGCCACGTCTCGATCCCTGAGTCAACAGATGGGGACGTTTGCGAGACAACAACCCTCTGCACGAACAGTTCGACGACGTTTGCAGCAGCATGGACTATCAGCTCGGAGACCCTTTACGCTGCATCACAGACCGGAGCGCCTGCCATGGTGTACTCAACAACGAACCTGGGTGCACCAATGGCAAAACATTTTTTTAATGAATCCAGGTTCTGTTTACAGCATCATGATGGTCGCATCCGTGTTTGGCGACATCGCGGTGAACTCACATTGGAAGCGTGTATTCGTCTTCGCCATACTGGCGTATCACCCGGCGTGATGGTATGGGGTGCCATTGGTTACACGTCTCTATCACTTCTTGTTCGCATTGACGGCACTTTGAACAGTGGACGTTATATTTCAGATGTCCCGTGGCTCTACCCTTCATTCGATCCCTGCGAAACCCTACATTTCAGGTGGATAATGCACGACCGCATGTTGCAGGGCCTTTCTGGATACAGAAAATGTTCGACTACTGCCCTGGCCAGCACATTCTCCAGATCTCTCACCAATGGAAAACGTCTGGTAAATGGTGGCCGAGCAACTGGGTCGTCACAATACGCCAACCACTACTCTTTATGAACTGTGGTATCGTGTTGAAGCTGCATGGGCAGCTGTACCTGTATACGCCATCCAAGCTGCTTGACTCAGTGCCCAGGCGTATCAAGTCCGTTATTACGGCCGGAGGTGGTTGTTCTGGGTACTGATTTCTCAGGATCTATGCATCCAAATTGCGTGAAAATGTAATCACATGTCAGTTATAGTATAATATATTTGTCCAATTAATACCCGTTTATCATCTGCATTTCTTCTTGGTGTAGCAAAGTTAATGGCCAGTAGTGTACTTTATATGGTCTGGGTATAAAAATGTCCTAATGTTGCACTCCATTGCAGCCATATTCTATTTCATTTTCTTCATCTGTGAGGAGAGAAGAATATTTTATATGGGCCTACCATCAAAACTTATGTAAATGATTATTATTATTATTGCACATTTTATCACTAGTGTATTTTATTAATGATAGAAGTGATATCACTATGGAAACTCACTTCCGCTTTTAGTCTCTTGTCTTGCAACTGCAAGTTTGCAAGAGTATCTTCATCTGTACTGCATGCTTCCTGTTTCTGTTCATGTGTTTCTTCCTCAAACGCTTCGTATAATTACGATACTCCATTATTTCACAGCTAAAAATGTTCAAATAAAGACGAAAGTTGAAACAGCCTCTACAGTAACCATTTTACCAGCATTGGGCCTTTAAACAAACACTTGCATGCACTCAGCTATGAAACCATGTTCCGTAATCCCAACATTGCATTTGCAGTTACAGTACTGGCGTAACAGTTACTGTGTCATGTGTGACAATCGCTATCTTCCGATTTACGATTTACGATTTATTCTTAATATGAAAGATTTCACTGACCACATAACACAATAACAGACTGTACAAACCCATGTTGTCGCGAGAATGCATGCCAGTACAGTACTGAGAATCAACAGAAACCGCAGTAGGCCCAAAGCAGAGTTTTAAACAGAAGTGCTTCATATAAATTTGTGCGCGTCTACAATTTAATTCCGGGAACAATTTACTAGCCACAAATTTGGTCTCCTCATAAACTAGCATCATTTCAGGTTCCACAAGTGATGGTAACTGATTATGGATTACAAGGTTACGTTCATAAATCTAAAATAAAATAAACAACTGCGTTCTGTCGGAAACATGGTTACATATGGAAACTGAAAAACGTTGATCTATAACTCACTTTCATTAACATCTGCCTTAGTTGCTGTCCTTGCTTTTGGATGTTTCCGTTTAGAAGAAAGTAGTCTGGGTGGATTTGGGAAGTTAAATTTCGTTGGAATGGTATTCCATTTTAGCAGCCTTCCATCAGCTCTCCTTAACTAACTGTGAATCCTCAAAGTGAAGCTTTAAAAAAAATCATTAACATATAAATTATATAGAAAACATACGAAATTTCAGCAGTTAAGCGGTAATTTACTTACCTCACACAATTGGGAATGTGTTGTTGGCTTCCATTTGTGTCTGCTATGGTTCTCAAACCATTTAGCTCTCCGATCTGTCTGAAGGTAGGCAGGTAGGTTGGTTGGTTGGTTTTAGTGAGTCACAGGCTACGATAGTAGATAGCGACCAGATTAGCGACTACAGCGGCGCCAGTATACCTCCAACCAGAATTGTGCTTTACATTAGTCCGCAAGACGACTGTTATTGATGACCTTTAACCATAACACATGGACTCCATTCAAGTTAAGTAAAGTTTACAGTTCATGTAAATAAATAACCTCCTAATCCACGTGCGCATTTGGGTTGCAGAAAAGGATACCGGGCATCCATAACAACATCCTCTCCCTTGCTTCCTTGCGGTACATAACTTACACTCTGCATGGTTGTGAATTTCCTTCTGTACGTTAGTGTGCTATTTTACTTGTGATAGCTCTCTACTCAGTGATGAGTGAAGGTAAAGACAGTCTTCTAACTAATGGAACAGTGCTGTCGGAAAGTAATGGGTTTTCGGGGGAATTATCAGGGGACTGTGGCTTGGCGGGGGACATCTTTACTTGTCAAAATCAGGTGGATTCAAATGCTGTATTTCGAAGACTGGAGGATGCATGATAATACGGCAGGTAAGCAATACTCAGACGAAAACGTTGAGGTGGGCTTACAACGTTTCTTCTAAGTATTCTGGTCAAACTAATTACCACCTTTCATATAAGTAGTAGGGCAAAGTGGGAACAAGTTCACTTTTGATATCACATTGATATAAAATTCATTAACTAATTAGCTGATCAATTAATTTGTTGATCAATTAATTCCCCTCCCCTCCTGATGATGTCATGGGTTTTCTCCAATTGGCACGTGGCCCTACCCTCCCTCCACCCTCTCCCACCAGTACTATGCCCTATTTTGAATTTCTTGCATTTTTGAATGAGAGTTATGAGCCTCTTTTCTCTACCACACTCCTCTCCTTGCATCCTATTGGTGGATACTGCCTGCCTGCCTGCCTGCCCGCCCCCCCCCCCCTCCCCCCTCCCATTCTGGACATGTTGATTGACTATTTGCTGGGAAATAGATTGCAGTTAATGGAATATTGTTTATACAATTTCTGGGAGACAAGGCAATGTGTGGAATATGGTTTATTTATTTGTTTATTTAAAGAATTTATCAGGAAATTAACTACATTGTGTGGAATAATGTTACTTAAGCAATCTGTGAGTGACAAGTCAGTTGTGGAACATTTACACAATTTGAGGAGCTTTTTCCCGGTCGCGCAACGAATATTGCCACGAAATCTACGTCAACATAATTCACTGCACGTAATTACACTGTTAAAAAACACCCCGAAAGCGTCACCCACCGCCGCCATCCGCCTGCAGCTGGTCCAACTCCTATTTTACTTTGTCCTGTAAAGCGTTAAGTACCTTACCAAATTTTGGGATTGCATCAGGGTGCAAGGAGATGCACACTGCATAGTCTTTGACGCTAGAATGGAAACCTGAAAATAGCTGTTTGTACTTGGTGCAGAATTGGGCACATACAATTCCTGATCTGTGAACTGGATGTGATTTGCTGAATTCCGTGAAACCAAGCACTAGAAACAGATCCAGTTCATGATGTCGGCAGCTGTAGGCGATTGTGTCACTAAAAATGAACCTGCACCCATATGTTTTTATACTTAAACACATGATACAATAATCTATGATTTAATCTGTCTTATCACAGTAACACTTATTGATTTAAGACCTCTGGAAATAACACTTAAATATTATCTTCAAAATCATCCATATTAGAATCAAATCCATTCACTATATTTTTGGCGTTGCCAGTGCAAGTAGAGCGTTTGACGATGCGGCGTTGTTTCTGTAACAAACCTTCGCCTCATTATCCGGCTTCTGACAGTATAAACATTTCATGCGTTTGTAGAAGCGTGTCGGCCTATCACGAGTTACGAAGCACTGAGCACAAGATTTGCCTTTGTAATAATGTCCAACGGAATTTCTATCAGCCCCACTGCTGAGTGTGTGCGCCGGCCGGAGTGGCCGTGCGGTTCTGGGCGCTACAGTCTGGAACCGGGTGACCGCTACGGTCGCAGGTTCGAATCCTGCCTCGGGCATGGATGTGTGTGATGTTCTTAGGTTAGTTAGGTTTAATTAGTTCTAAGTTCTAGGCGACTAATGACCTCAGAAGTTAAGTCGCATAGTGCTTAGAGCCATTTGAACCATTTTGAACCCACTGCTGTGGTATAGCACTATTCCTAGATGTTTGCTGAGTTTTGCCCTCCTGTTTACCCATGCATGCATCACTACCCTGAGAGTGTCAAAAACTTCGCATCATCTGTACTCGAGCGCTTGCTCTGGATCTGTTAATATGCTTGAATAACCAATAAACACTCGTGCAATATGGGATTATTCAAACGTATAAGATCATTACGGAAGCATGTCTGACAAATCTCAGGCCACTACGACACACGCTGCTCCTGGCCCCTCCATGATGTATGCTACGCCGAACGCTGACACGATGGAGGGGAGGCCTATCATGCAGGGGTAGTATCTTTTGTACACAACAGGGGAAAAGATTTTCCAGTGACGAGGACGTTTGCGCAGCGGTTCTTGAATGGTTCCGTGACCAATGAGAGGGGGGGTTATCGTCAAGAATCTGACCAATTAGTATAACGTTTTGACCGTGTTTACAGGGAGTTGGTGATTATGTTGCAAAGTAGAGCCATATATCGGTGTCACATTGAAGCGTAGTGCAGCATTCAATGTAAGTTACTTGGCCTATTATAATATGGTTAGACCATGAGAGGTTGGGAGAGAGTGCGTGACTTTTCCTTGTTTTATGAAATTTTTCCTGCATTAATACTAATATTTGTAAGAGTGCTGATAACCACATTATTGAGTGTCCATAAATCACAACTTTCTGAAGTTCCCTCGTAGATACGTGGCCTTAAGTAGCTGAAGAATTCCAACGATGTCTGCGAAGCAATTGACTAGAGCTTTTATAGTTTCTTAATGGTCCAGTCTTCTCAGGCAGCCTAAAAAATAAGCGACTTTTACGATATTTTTGGAATGACTAATGAAGCAATAAACAAAGCTTTTTCCACATTATTTACTGGTCGTGGGACAACGTTTATGATTTTTTTTAATAAATTCAGCCATCATTAAGCCCTAAATCTGACGACTAAGCTGTCCTGTCGAAATGGCGTTTGTCGATGACAGAAGTTCTGCCGTCTGCAAATCTTATCTGAAAAAGACAATTTTCTTAATCTTTAGAATATTGCGCACGGAGTAGTAGCACAGTTTTTTGAAATTTGACAAAATGATGAACGTTTGAAACAAAGATGTTTTGTCGTGCATTTTGGTCACATTTTGCAATAACTAATGAATAAATTAAAATAAAAAATAGCCTATAGCTCCTTGTGGACATGCCCGAGGAATAAGTCAACCAAATTTTAGAAAAGTATCCTTATTAGTTTACACTCTATCCATTCCGTCAGTCTGACACAGTGTAGCAGCTACCGGCCAATACTTGTATATCCATGGAACTGTCTTCTTGTTGATACCATGTTACACAATAAATACATAATTAGAAATTACCATCTGATATTTTCCATTTTTTTTATTTTGTAATATGGTATCTTCAGTTGCAGAACCCTAATTTTGACAGCTGTTGTGCGCTAAATATGTTAATATTTTACCTCTCGTATAAGCTTTCCAGCATCCTGTCCAGAAATGTCATGTGTAAGTAGGCTGTTTATGTTTTCTTATTGGCAACGTTACGTAGCGCTCTGTATGAAAATCACTGGCTGTGCTGTGTGCAGTCTGTGGCTAGTTTGCATTGTTGGGCAGCGGCAGCTGGATGTGAACAGCGCGTAGCGTTGCGCAGTTGGAGGTGAGCCGCCAGCAGTGGTGGATGTGGGGAGAGAAATGGCGGAGATTCCGCCAGCAGTGGTGGATGTGGGGAGAGAAATGGCGGAGATTCCGCCAGCAGTGGTGGATGTGGGGGAGAGAAATGGCGGAGATTCCGCCAGCAGTCGTGGATGTGGGGGAGAGAAATGGCGGAGATTCCGCCAGCAGTCGTGGATGTGGTGAGAGAAATGGCGGAGATTTGAAATTTGTAAGACTGGATGGCATGAACTGCTATATATATATATATTATGATTATTAAGGTAAGTACACTGTTTGTTCTCTATTAAAATCTTTCATTTGCTAACTATGCCTATTAGTAGTTAGTGCCTTCAGTAGTTTGAATCTTTTATTTAGCTGGCAGTAGTGGCGCTCGCTGTATTGCAGTAGTTCGAGTAACGAAGATTTTTGGTGAGGTAAGTGCTTTGTGAAAGGTATAGGTTAATGTTAGTCAGGGCCATTCTTTTGTAGGGATTTCTGAAAGTCAGATTGCGTTGCGCTAAAAACATTGTGTGTCAGTTTAAGCATAGTCTTGTATAATTTTTCAAAAGGGATGTTTCATATGTCGACCCTTAGCCGAGGATACCTCACTGGAATCTTCTGATTTCTTCTTGTTGTTTGTGCAATTAGTGCAGCCTTTGTTTATTGCTAGCGCGTAATTGTAGAGAGAATTTTCTTTGTAGTTGTAGTTGTAGTTTTTCATTCGTGTACAGTAAAACAGTTGTAGCATGCATGTAGATTTGCACCAAGTATTTCTCAGCTGCTTGCAATTAACTAGATATTTTCAGTGCTATGTTAATGTGTTCCCTTATTTTTGCTCTTCAAATTGTGTTTTTCTGTGTTATCGTGTGAAATATTGTGACAATAATAACGTGTGAAAAACGTTATACTAGGCTCCAAAGTAAACTGAGAAATGACAGTTAAGACGAAAGCAGTGTGTTAGCGCCACCGTGTAATGAATTAACTAATGTTCAACATAGTAATTTGGTAACTGTGCATAGGGAAATGGAGCGGGCGGCAAACAATGGCGTAGGCAGTGAAACAATTAGTGAACGGGGAAGCATTATCGATCGATCGCTCGCTCGCTCGCTCGGCAACAGCTCGCCTCTGGAATCCGAAATGACAGGACACAATTTTGCAAATACTGTAGATTCAGGTTTTGCGTCCTCACCGTTTTCTCAAACAAGTCAAGACACATTTTCTGCTTGTCAAAATGTGAATGTTGCCGGTGCAAATGCACTGCCGAAAAGCATAGAGGAACAGATTCCAGACACTAATGCATTGTTATTACAGCTAATGCAACAAATGGAAGAAAATCAGAGACAAACACAGCAAAAGCTTCAAAAGTTAGACACAATGGAACAAAATCTTCACACCACGCTTGAACAAATACGTGAATATTTAACTACTGAGTTACATAAAATAGAATCGAAATGTCAAAAAGTCTGTAATGACGTAAAAACACAAATTTGTGAGCATTTCCAACCTATTTTTTCGCGTCATGAAAATGCATTACAGAATCACGAAGCAGACATAAAACAACTGCAAACTATTGTTCATGAAAATCATGAGACCTTGCAAGCTAAAATGGACTCAGTTGCATCTACCGACTTGGTTACGCAACTTGCAAAAACTCAGGAAAACTTAAAGGACACAGTAGAAAGACACATGGAGGAAATTAGTTCATTATCAGAGAAAGTAGTTGAACTTTCGGATCAGCTAAATAATTTATCTATCAAGGTAGATGATAATCTGAATGACACAAAACCAGTGGTCTTTAATGACACAGAAGAGAGTGAACAAATTAGGAAATTCAAACAAAATCAGAATCAAATTAATACGCAACAACAAAGAGAAATCCGGGAAGTACAAGATCAGCTGACACAGGTAATACAAGAATTACGTATTTCAGAGGACACTCGCGCTCCAATACGGGAAGAGGGACATAGAAATACGGAACAGCCACAAAATAATAACTCAGGGCACTTCGGAAATTATGAAATAAATTGGCAAGGTACACCGAATTTTGAGATGGAACCGCCGAAACGACGTAACAATAACCGACATGCTACTCGCCGACGCGATGATTTTGACTATAAGCTGTTCATTACTACACGTAAATTCCAAACATTTAAGAATTCTGACTGACATTCATCCACAAGCATGGCTTCATCAATTCTCTCATTGTTTTCCTCCCAACTGGTCATTGGAGCACAGGTTAGAATTTATGCGTGGCTACTTGGAGAATGAACCAGCTGTAAGAATGCGATCGGTCATTCACGATTGTCACAGTGAAGGAGAATTGTATCATGCCTTCCTCTCAGCGTATTGGTCTCAAACTACACAAGACCGAGTAAAACATAGCATCATAATAATGAAACGTTTCGAACAATCTGAATTTTCCAGTCTTGTCAAATATTTTGAAGACATGTTGCACAAGAATTAGTACCTGTCAAACCCATACAGCCCCTCAGAACTCATCCGCATTTGCTTAATCAAATTACCTGAACATTTACGACATTATTTTAGCAGGACGTTGCAAAGACGACATTGAAGCTTTTCAGGGACTCTTACAAGAATTAGAAATTGACACAGTCGCGGGATGCGAAAACAGGAAAACAATCACTACAGGTCACATCCGTCACAATTCCATGACGACAGAAACAATAACTGGACACAAGTCTATTCTTACAACGCAAATCGTGATCAAAACATACACCACCCATATGACAACCACTGGCAGAGTAATAATAGTTACAGAGAAAGATCGTATTTCCGTAGTAATGAATATGACAGAGATTACCTTAGAAACAGACAATATGGGAACCAAAACAAGGGAGACAGAATAACGTCACACGCAACAGTTCAGCGCGCAGTTATGATTCAGGAAGAAATTCTCCACCACATGACCGACAAGAAAGAAATTATGAAATCTACCGACATGACGACAGATGAAATTCAGGTCTGTCGTTATGATTATCTCATCAGAACTGGCGGGATTCAAACAGAGCAGGGCACTTTCGACAACGTGAATTTGTAGAAGCTAGGTCTCCTAATCCCAATAACGACGCGCGCCAACGAAGGAACAGACAATGACTCGCACCGCAGGCAGCCGCGTGCGCCGGCTGGCTCCGAGAAAAATAACAGACGCTAAACTTGAGAAAAATTTTAGCATTCCTCACCGACGTTGGTTGGTTGGTTGGTTGGGTTGGGGGATGAAAGGGACCAGACTGCTACGGTCATCGGTCCCTTTTTCCAAAGACAAAGAACATCCACAGAGAATAAAAACGAGGAACAGAATAGATCACAGACGATACAGAACAAGAGAAACGGAGACAAGGACAAGACAAAACGAACTAAAACCACACAGAGTGTGACAGTGGTTGGCCGACCATAGAAATAAAAAAGGAAAAGCCAACCACTTAGAAACACATTAAAAGATCAGTTTAAAATCATAGGCCAAAGGCCAGAATCAAAACAAAAAATAAAACAGAAACACTCAGATGAAAGAATAAAAACCCCCTGCCCTAATAAAACGTAAAACTAAGGCAGCCATAACAGGGTCATCGGATAAAACGGCAGGGAGCGTATCAGGCAGCGCAAATGTCTGCCTGACCACAGCTAAAAGGGGGCAGGCCAACAGAATGTGGGCCACCGTCAAAGCCGCCCCGCAGCGACATACAGGAGGGTCCTCCCGGCGCAGTAAATAACTGTGTGTTAGCCGGGAGTGGCCAATGCGGAGCCGACTAAGGACGACTGAGTCCCTGCGGTTGGCTCGCATGGAGGACCGCCACACAGTCGTCGTCTCCTTAATGGCACGGAGTTTATTGGGTGTAATCCGATCGCGCCATTCAGCATCCCAAAGCGCAAAAACTTTTCGGCGGAGGACCGCCCGCAAATCAGCCTCTGGGAGGCCAACATCCAGAGATGGTTTACTCGTGGCCTCTTTCGCCAGGCGGTCAACATGTTCATTGCCCGGGATACCGACATGACCGGGGGTCCACACAAAGACCACAGAGCGGCCGCAACGCGCAAGAGTATGCAGGGACTCATGGATAGCCATCACCAGACGAGAACGAGGAAAACACTGGTCGAGAGCTCGTAAACCACTCAGGGAATCGCTACAGATAACGAAGGACTCACCTGAGCAGGAGCGGATATACTCTAGGGCTCTAAAGATGGCGACTAGCTCAGCAGTGTAAACGCTGCAGCCAGCCGCCAAGGACCGTTGTTCGGAATGGTCCCCTAGAGTTAGCGCATACCCGACACGACCAGCAACCATCGAACCGTCGGTGTAAACAATTCCAGAGCCCTGATACGTGGCCAGGATGGAATAAAAGCGGCGGCGGAAGGCCTCTGGAGGGACCGAGTCCTTCGAGCCCTGTGCCAAGTCGAGCCGAAGGCAAGGGCGAGGAACACACCACAGGGGTGTACGCAGAGACGCCCGGAAAGGAGGTGGAACTGGGGAAAACCCAAGCCCGCAGAGAAGCTCCTTGATGCGTACGGCGATCGGACAACCCGACCGGGGCCGACGGTCTGGCAGATGGACGACTGACTGCGGGAACAGGACACGATAATTTGGATGCCCGGGCAAGCTTAGAACATGGGCCGCATAAGCGGCCAGCAAACGTTGGCGCCGGAACCGCAGTGGAGGTACACCTGCCTCCACTAGTACACTGTCCACAGGGCTGGTGCGGAAAGCACCAGTGGCAAGGCGTATCCCGCTGTGGAGAATTGGGTCCAGCACCCGCAACGCAGATGGGGATGCTGAGCCATAAGCTAGGCACCCATAATCCAGGCGAGACTGGATTAACGCCTGGTAGAGCCGCAACAGGGTAGAGCGGTCGGCGCCCCAGTGGGTGTGGCTCAAGCATCTCAGAGCGTTTAGATGCCGCCAACACGTCTGTTTAAGCTGCCGGATATGAGGCAGCCAAGTCAACCGGGCATCGAAAACCACCCCCAAAAACCTGTGGGTTTCCACCACAGCAAGGAGTTCGTCGCCAAGATAAAGCCGCGGCCCAGGATGGACTGTTCGGCGCCGGCAGAAATGCATAACGCGGGTCTTGGCTGCCGAAAACTGAAACCCATGCTCTACAGCCCAAGACTGCGCCTTACGGATAGCGCCCTGTAGCTGACGTTCAACAGCTGCAATGCCAGTAGAGCTGTAATAAAGGCAGAAGTCGTCAGCATACAGGGAAGCAGAGACAGAATTTCCCACGGCCGCAGCGAGCCCGTTAATGGCTATTAAAAACAGGCAGACACTTAAAACAGAACCCTGTGGCACACCGTTCTCCTGGACGTGGGTGGAACTATAGGAGGCTGCGACTTGCACGCGGAAGGTACGATACGACAGGAAATTGCGGATAAAGATCGGCAGAGGGCCCCGAAGACCCCATCCATGAAGCGTAGAAAGGATGTGATGACGCCATGTCGTATCGTACGCCTTCCGCATGTCGAAAAAGACAGCGACCAGGTGCTGACGGCGGGCAAAGGCAGTACGGATGGCCGACTCCAGGCTCACCAGATTGTCGGCGGCGGAGCGGCCTTTCCGGAACCCACCCTGAGACGGAGCCAGAAGGCCCCGAGACTCCAGTACCCAATTTAAGCGCCGGCTCACCATCCGTTCAAGCAACTTGCAAAGAACGTTGGTGAGACTAATGGGACGGTAGCTGTCCACCTCCAGAGGGTTCTTTCCAGGTTTCAAAATGGGGATGACAATACTTTCCCGCCATTGCGACGGAAACTCGCCCTCGACCCAGAGACGGTTGTAAAGGTCGAGGAGGCGTCGCTTGCAGTCCACTGAAAGGTGTTTCAGCATCTGACAGTGGATGCGATCTGGCCCGGGAGCGGTATCAGGGCAAGCAGCAAGGGCACTCTGAAATTCCCACTCACTGAATGGAGCGTTGTAGGGTTCAGAAGCGTCGGTGCGAAAAGAAAGGCTCCGACGTTCCATCCGCTATTTAACGGAGCGGAAGGCCTGGGGGTAATTCGCAGAAGCGGAACTCATAGCAAAATGCTCTGCTAAGCGGTTTGCAATGACGTCGGAGTCAGTACAAACTGCTCCATTCAGTGAGAGCGCAGGGACGCTGGCAGGGGTCCGATAGCCGTAGACGCGTCGAATCTTGGCCCAGACCTGCGAAGGAGTGACATGGAGGCCAATGGTGGACACATACCGCTCCCAGCACTCCTTCTTGCCATGGCGGATAAGGAGGCGGGCCCGCGCACGCAGCCGTTTGAAGGCGATAAGGTGGTCTAAGGAGGGATGTCGCTTGTGACGCTGGAGCGCCCGCCGGCGATCTTTAATCGCTTCAGCGATCTCAGGCGACCACCAAGGCACAGCCTTCCGCCGAGGGGACCCAGAAGAACGGGGAATGGCAGATTCGGCGGCAGTAACGATGCCGGTGGTGACCGATTGAACCACCGCATCAATGTCATCACTAGAGAGAGGCTCAATAGCGGCAGTGGAGGAGAACAAGTCCCAGTCAGCCTTATTCATAGCCCATCTGCTAGGGCGCCCAGAAGAGTGACGCTGTGGTAGTGACAGAAAGATCGGAAAGTGGTCACTACCACACAGGTCGTCATGCACACTCCATTGGACAGACGGTAAGAGGCTAGGGCTACATATTGAAAGGTCAATGGCGGAGTATGTGCCATGCGCCACACTGAAGTGTGTGAAGGCACCATCATTTAAAATCGAGAGATCGAGCTGCGACAATAAATGCTCAACGATGGCGCCTCGACCTGTTGCCACTGACCCACCCCACAGAGGGTTATGGGCGTTGAAGTCGCCCAATAGCAAGAAAGGTGGCGGCAATTGGGCTATCAGCGCAGCCAGGACATGCTGCGAGACATCACCATCCGGTGGAAGGTAAAGACTGCAGACGGTAACAGCCTGTGGCGTCCACACCCGAACAGCGACAGCCTCTAAAGGTGTGTGGAGAGGGACAGACTCGCTGTGCAGAGTGTGAAGGACATAGAGGCAGACGCCACCCGACACCCTTTCATACGCTGCCCTGTTCTTATAATAACCCCGATAGCCACGGAGGGCGGGGGTTCGCATTGCTGGAAACCAAGTTTCCTGAAGAGCTATGCAGAAGAAAGGGTGACGGCTGATAAGTTGTTGGAGCTCAGCTAGATGGTGGAAAAAACCGCCGCAGTTCCACTGGAGGATGATATTGTCCATGGCTGAGAAAGGCGTGAAAGGACTGGGAAGGCAATTTACGCCGCTTGTTCACTCACTGCCACCGATTCAGTACCCGTACGAGAGGCATCCATGGCGTCTGAGGGACCAGCGAGATCAAGGTCCTCAGCGGACGCTAGAATCTCGACTGCATCCTCAGACGCAGAGCGCGAAAGGTGCGGTGGGGTTGGCGCCACCGCAAGTTCTTTGGCCTTAGAGGTCTTTCTCTTGGACTTCTCTCGCTGAACCTTGGGTTGCACCGGCTGGGAAGGCTTCACCGATTCAGTCTCCGGGACAGAGGAGGATCGTGAAGCCCTACGCCCGGCCGCTGGTGAGGACTTAAGCCACTGGCGGCCGTCATCCTTCCCGCTGGTGGAACCCTGGGAAGGGAGGGTCCCAAGGGAACTCTTACGGGCGAGAGTAGCCGAAGAAGTTAGACGCTTCTCCGGCTGAGAAGCGGGGACGGACGTCCCCGACGGGTGGGAGGAGGTTGCTCCTGAGGTAGGTGGTGCAGGAGCAACCGGTTGGGTAGAGCCCCCCCACAGGCAAGGGGGCAGGAGGAGTCGTACTGCTTATCGAGCTGGCTGGAAGTCTCGAAACTGATGGGGCTAGCACAGTTGTCGTAGCAGCTGCATAAGAAGATGTCATTCTCACAGGATGGAGTCTGTCATATTTCCTTTTGGCCTCAGTATAGCTCAGCCGGTCCAGGGTCTTATATTCCATAATTTTGCGCTCTTTCTGAAAGACTTTGCAGTCAGGCGAGCAAGGTGAATGGTGCTCCCCGCAGTTGACACAGATGGGAGGCGGGGCACATGGAGTATCGGGATGAGATGGGCGTCCGCAATCTCGACATGTGAGGCTGGAAGTGCAGCGGGAAGACATATGGCCGAACTTCCAGCACTTGAAGCACCGCATCGGGGGAGGGATATAGGGCTTGACGTCACATCGGTAGACCATCACCTTGACCTTTTCCGGTAACGTATCACCCTCGAAGGCCAAGATGAAGGCACCGGTAGCAACCTGATTGTCCCTCGGACCCCGATGAACGCGCCGGACGAAATGAACACCTCTACGTTCTAAGTTGGCGCGCAGCTCGTCATCAGACTGCAAAAGGAGGTCCCTATGGAAAATAACACCCTGGACCATATTTAAACTCTTATGTGGAGTAATAGTAACGTTAACATCCCCCAACTTGTCACAAGCAAGTAACCTGCGTGACTGGGCGGAGGATGCCGTTTGTATCAGTACTGAGCCAGAGCGCATTTTAGACAAGCCCTCCACCTCCCCAAACTTGTCCTCTAAATGCTCGACGAAGAACTGAGGCTTTGTGGAGAGAAAAGACTCCCCATCAGCTCTCGTACAAACCAAGAATCGGGGCGAATAACTATTACCTCCATCCTGAGACTTACGCTCCTCCCACGGCGTGGCCAGAGAGGGGAACGTTTTCGGATTGTACTTTTCAGCATTAAATTGAGCCCGAGAACGCTTAGAGACTGCTGGCGGCTGGCCGCCAGCGAGAGATGATGTACCACGCTTCATTGCGGGTCATCCGCCCTGATGCCACCTACTCCGACCAAGGGCCCTCCCCACGGGCGCCACCCAGCCGCAGCAATAGCCACCTGGCAGGATCTCCATTGCCGGGAGTCCTGATGCCCCAGGGAGACGGGCATCTACTCCTTGGCATACGTGGGGAGTTAACGGCGCAGGCATCAGTAGAGCGATCCCTGTGTTGTCAGGGGGCTACAACCAAGAGGGTACATGGCGGCCCCACCACAACGGACTGGCTACCGTGCTGGATCTTAGGTGCAAAACTGTCCAAGGTCGTCGTCGCAGTTAAAAGAAACACTGCAGAGTGCAGCGTGGGAATCGCATCCAGGGACGTATCCTCGCCCAAGAGATGGAAAACGAGCGGAACACCATTGCAACGACGAAAAAGCCGGCTAAAGGTCTCAATGCACGACGGATACAGTGCACCACGTAAGGCGCCCTTCCCCAATTGGCTCGCTCTTCGGAATAATTTAGAAAGATGGAGGTCAAACCCGAGAGGGGACCATCACATAAGGCCGAAACATGTGAGACTCCTTTTAGTCGCCTCGTACGACAGGCAGGAATACCGCGGGCCTATTCTAACCCCCGAACCCGCAGGGGGCTCACCGACGTATACCGCATGATAACTCCAAGTTGAACCTCTGCGTACTAGGAAGAAAGAATAAAGGTTTACACCACATTTCACATGTAAAACCGTTTATTGAAAGATGATCTGCTTTTTAACTTTGTCTTTGCCATAAAACTTTCCACTTCACATTTCTAGTATGCTTTGTCAGACTTAGAATCTGTTAACATGCAACAATGTCTGAAGATAAATATCCAGTCAAGATCCAAGAGAACTTATTTAAACAGAAATTACCACTGCATTGTGATAGAACAGACGACACAGTGTTATTGTGTGTGTGTGTGTGTGTGTGTGTGTGTACATTCTTGCTTGTTAGTTGCACGATCACATAACGACTATAAGGCTCACATACTTAGAACATATACTGGCACTGCTAACGAGATTTTATTGTAACATTTTGGTTTACTTGAAAATACATTCTGGATTTAAAGTACTTTCTGTGATATACCAGATGACACAGTGGTTAGTTTATGTCAGCTACACGATTATATCACGACGCTACTAATGAGTGACAATTTACAATGATGCTTTTGCGGTGTATCTGTTTTATATCTGCACAGTTTTTCGGAATTCTTCTGGATAGTGAAACATGTATTAGTAGTAACTTTTGTGCTATAGCTACAAGGAGACAGCCTTTTCCGTAGCACAACAATACGTTACAGCACAGTACTTTCCTCATCACGGCAATAAGTGTAATAACTAAGATATCTATACGCAAAGCATTTCATTTCACTTTTGTGTATCATGAGGTAAGTACATTGGCTTCTGCAGAACTTAGCTTTCGGAGGACGATAACTACGACACTTCCACAGAGATTATCTTACAGCAAGACGCACATTTAGCGCTACAGGACACTTATTTGAGTGATTAATTTTGTACTTAAATCATTTATTTTTAAAGATATTTGAAGTACAATGATACAAAGGTTTTCCGTGAAACATTTCATTCCATTGCTGTAATCTGTAACACCTGAGTGTATAATTACTTTAATCCTCAGGAGCGTACACACTTTGTGTATCATGTGTTTGGCAAGCACAAGGAGCCCTAGCTAATATGGTATTTGCTTACACAACTTTACACATCGGTACCATATTTCTCTAACACATAATTACACAGCTATCTCATTTAACAGAGAGACCAACTTTTTTACTACATCAGTGACATGTTTACGCAATTACAGAGTTGGATTACTTCACACTTACGAAATTGTATTTTGTCTGTACTTTGTGAACTGTTCATATTTTTTCGGACCCATTGTGATATTATGAGAGCTTTGAATGATATATTTGGTATGGGATCACGATTTTTGAAGTACGTTTGAGGCAGATGACACTTGACATGAGCAGAGATTTTTTTTTTAAATTATTGGAGGAAGCTACGACGATTTTGAGAGTTGAGTGAGGTGTTAGGATGTTGTTATTACGATGACTATGTGTACTATGCTGTTGCGGTACGTTTATAATCAATAAGCTGATGCTATATGAGTTATTCGATTAGGCTACGTATCTTATGATGAAATATTGAAGTGTCGACAAATAAGGTAAGGAATAATGAGTAGTGGTTAGGGACTCTGGTTTGTGAAAAAGGTTGTTGGAAGCCAAGAATCGTACTTTAAGAGTTATGAAATGTATGTAAATGCGTGAATGTATTACAATGCCGACAAAAATTTTTTGGACACTGTTATATCGATAGGATTTTGTTTCTACAGATTTGTAATGCAAATTCTTGACCTGTGAAATATTTTTATATGAGACTGTCACTGTAGCGGAAATTGCTGTCGTAAATATTTCGGTAAGAAAGTTAAGTGACCACCTTCACGTAATGCGTCATGGGCACCCAGCTGCGCGACAGATGCCTGGAAGAAAGCCATTAGTGTGAGCCTTTCAGAGGCACAGGTGGAGGAGAGAGGGGAAAAAAAAAAGAAAAAAGCCATTATCCTCGCTATTGACATTCCTTTGTAGAAAGCATCGCAAATACAACACACTCAAACTCGAAAACATGTGATTACACTGTGGAGCTCTTAATTTATGATATTTACTGAAATGAAATGATGAGAAACATTTCACATCTATTGTCTTGCTAGACGAAAGATTGTTTACTGCATTATGAAATGCCATATGGCTAGTGAATGACGTTTCACGCCTTGCTTTGCCTATTTTGTTTAATATCTAGTTTCTAGCTGCACTGCAGCAATGGTTAAAATAGAATTTTATAGATTTACTAATATCAATATTTTATGCCTACAGACCCAGTAAAGACTAACTTTATGATGTACTTCAAAAAACGAAGGAGGACAAAAAGACATTTCCCTTCACAGGAATTGCATACAGAATTTTCTTTTCAAGTACTTGGTAATTTCTTTTATAGAATAAATTGTGATGCATCACTAGTGTTAAGATGTGGCATAGGTATTAAACATGGCCATTTTTACTGTAATATTTTTTCTGCTTGAGCTTTGTCATGTTTAGGTATAAGTCATTGCATTTGCTGCTGCTGTTTGCCAGGCATAATGCTACTAAATTTCACTTTACATTACTCTGTTAAGCCAGTTTTACTACTGATTTATTTTTGTTTGCTGCTCATTGCCTTATATTAGTTGTAATATTGTTGCTTACTTTGCCAATTTGTATTTTTTTGTCCTTGCTGTTTGTGTTAATTTGTTATGTGCTGCTGCATTGCCTCGTTCACTGGTATATATATATATATATATATATATATATATATATATATATATATATATCTGAGCTCAGTAGACTTAAGTTAGCTTAAGAGGGGGTAGACTATATAAGACACTAACTATGATGAATTTTAAGAAATGCATTGAGAAGCTATAAGAAAATGTTTTGGCAAAAAAAAAAAAAAAAAATGTAGTGTACAGTGGAGAAAAACTATTTTTTGACAGGATGTGAACAGATTACAGGAAGCAGGCCTAGATAGGACTTTTTGGGAATAATGATGAACGAAGGGAGATCTCCATGCAAAATACTGCAGTAAAACAAACCCTGTCCTTTCCCTTTTGTGTCATCCCTCTATGTTTGTGTACCCTTGTGTATTTGTGTTTGTGTTTTTCCTGTCTTTATGTGTTTAACTGATGAGAGCTATGTTGTAGAATTTTTCTAATACTATGTTATTTACTTTGTAAAGATGTTTAGACATTTATTGTTTTATTTTAATGCGCATGTGTGAAGTTGATGTTTTAAAAGTTATTCTGATCTTTTTATGTATTTACTTGTCATAATTCCTGTAACACTAATGTATATGTTTATTTCTATTGTTTTGTAAAGCCTGTATTACTACAAATGTTATCTGTATTGTTATTTTCTTTAATGATGTATTTTGTACATTTGTTATTTTATTCTTATGTTATAATATTGTAATTGACACCAGTTCATCAAATTAAGTAACTTTTAAGCATTCATTTCACTGCACACATTTCTGTTGGTCATAGTAATGCACAATATGTGAGAAGTTGGGACTGTTAGTGTTTGCACGTGTGTTCCTAATTCAGCAAGGGACTGAGTAACAGCATTGCTGGTTCTAAGGACAATTCCAAAAACTTTGTGCGTGGTGGTTTATGGACTTGCTATCTTCTCTGCAAGACTCTTCGACGGTGATTGTGCACCTGCACAGTCGCAGCAGATGACTGCTGGCCGTCTCTACAAGGACTGAAGTGAGTCTGCACCTTTGATGATCCACCAATACCATTTCTACAAGGACTGCAGTGGGTCTGCACCTCTGGTGGCCCACCAATACCATAATCTCTACCAGGACTACAGTTGGTCTACTCTGATGACCTACCTACCAATATTCTTCGAATCTTCGAATGACTCTGCTGTGGGTTTGCTCTGTTGTGGCCCATTACCTGTCTGCATGTCTAGAGTCAGCACTGTCTTTCCGTTGGAAGGACAACACTACTTCAAGAATGCATGGAAATCACTACTTCCGTATGCATTTTCTTTTACTGCTCAGCCTTTGAGAAAAACACTGCAATTTTACTGTGATGAATGATCAGGACTGTCTTTATGGACTGTGAGAAAATTTTAGCTGTTGACCAACATTGTATCAATAAGTGTGCGCATTTGATATCTTTGTTATTGTAATTATGAAAAATTTTATCAAATCATTCTTGGCCACTGCCCAAAACAATTTGTAAAATTTTTTGTGGGGAGCATGGGGGCTATGTAAGTAGGCTGTTTATGTTTTCTTATTGGCAACGTTACGTAGCGCTCTGTATGAAAATCACTGGCTGTGCTGTGTGCTGTCTGTGGCTAGTTTGCATTGTTGTCTGCCATTGTAGTGTTGGGCAGCGGCAGCTGGATTTCTTTTTTTTTTTTTTTTTTTTTTTTTGTGGTTTTAGGGCGCACAACTTCAATGGTCATTAGCGCCCTGACTACTCTAAAAATGCACCGCGAGCCACAAGTTGACAACAACAACTAAAAGGAAAAACACAATAAAAGACAGACTGACAGGCATAGGAGTAAAAAACTTCATCAAATGTCCTTAGCGAGGTGTGTCAAATTGATAAAACAAAGAACACGAGCAGCTGCTCGTGGGTCATCCGCTAAAATGTCATCGAAAGTATTAGGCAGGTTAAGATCGAGGCGCAGTTGGTTAAGATCGGGACAGGACATTAAAATGTGTAACCGTCAGCAAGTGCCCACATGGGCAGAACGGCGCCGGCGCAGCCGTCAGCAGATGGCGATGGCTGAACCGGCAGTGTCCAATCCTTAACCTTGCTAAAACGACCTCCTCCCGCCGAGAAGGGCGTGAGGAGGACGTCCAAGCCACGGGAAGAGGTTTTAAGGCCCGAAGCTTGTTGTCGGTAAGTGCAGCCCAATCGGCATGCCACAGCGACAACGCGCCGACAAATGACCCTGCTAAAATCGGACGAAGGGACACAACAAGAAGCTGTCCGAGGCTGGAGGACCGCAGCCTTGGCCGCGGCATCTGCAGCTTCGTTCCCAGGGATACCGACATGGCCAGGAACCCACATAAAGCTAACCGGCGGACCGACGTCCACCAGCCGCTGAAGAGAGCGTTGGATCCGGTGTACGAAAGGGTGAACCGGGTACGGATCACTGAGGCTCTGGATGGCGCTCAGGGAATCGGAGCAGATGACATAAGCAGAATGTCGGTGGCGGCAGATGTAAAGAACAGCCTGGTAGAGGGCAAAGAGCTCAGCTGTGAAGACCGAACAATGGTCATGGAGCCGGTATTGGAAACTTTGTGCCCCGACTATAAAGGAACACCCGACCCCGTCATTGGTCTTAGAGCCATCTGTATAAATGAAAGTCATGGTGATGAACTTCGAACGAAGTTCCAAAAAACGGGAGTGGTAGACCGAACTGGGGGTGACCTCTTTTGGGAGTGAGCTGAGGTCAAGGTGAACGCGGACCTGAGCCTGGAGCCAAGGTGGCGTGTGGCTCTCGCCCACTCGAAAGGTTGCAGGGAGTGAAAAATTAAGGTGTCGAAGGAGGCGACGAAAGCGAACTCCAGGGGGTAGCAGGGAGAGACATACAACCTATATTGACGGTCAAGAGAGTCGTCAAAAAAGGAACGATAAGACGGATGGTCGGGCATTGACAGTAGCCGACAGGCATACCGACAAAGCAGTATATCGCGCCGGTAAGTGAGTGGCAATTCGCCAGCGTCAGCATGAAGACTCTCTACGGGACTGGTATAAAATGCTCCGATCGCAAGTCGTAAACCCCGATGTTGTATGGAGTTGCGGCGGCGTAAGATGGATGGCCGTGCAGAGGAGTATACGAAGCTCCCATAATCCAGCTTGGAGCGGACGATCGACCGATATAGACGAAGTAGGACGGTTCGATCCGCTCCCCACGACATACCACTGAGAACACGGAGGACATTTAAAGAACGGGTACAACGGGCGGCCAAATATGACACATGTGGAGACCAGCTAAGTTTCCTGTCAAATGTAAGGCCTAAAAATTTGGTTGTCTCCACGATTGGGAGAGCAACGGGACCAAGTCGTAAGGACGGTGGGAGAAACTCTTTGTAGCGCCAGAAGTTAATACAGACCGTCTTCTCGGCAGAAAAACGGAAGCCATTGGCGACACTCCAGGAGTAAAGACGGTCAAGAGAACGCTGAAGACAGCGCTCCAGGACACGTGTACGCTGCGCGCTGCAATAGATGGTAAAATCGTCCACAAAAAGAGAGCCTGATACATCAGCTGGGAGGCAATCCATTATTGGATTGATCGCGATGGCGAACAGAGCGACGCTCAAAACTGAGCCCTGTGGCACCCCATTCTACTGGCGAAAGGTGTCTGACAGGACAGAACCGACACGTACCCTGAACTGTCGATCCATTAAAAAGGAACGAATAAAAAGAGGGAGGCGACCGCGAAGGCCCCATGTATGCATGGTGCGGAGAATGCCCACCCTCCAACAGTTGTCGTAAGCCTTCTCTAAATCAAAGAACACAGCCGCGGTCGGGCGCTTCCGCAAGAAGTTATTCATAATGAAGGTCGACAAGGTAACCAGATGGTCAACAGCAGAGCGGCGCCTACGAAATCCACATTGGACATTGGTAAGTAGGCGTCGAGACTCAAGCAGCCAAACCAATCGAGAGTTAACCATTCGCTCCATCACTTTACAGACACAGCTGGTAAGTGAGATAGGTCGATAACTGGAAGGCAAGTGCTTGTCCTTCCCCGGCTTAGGAATCGGGACAACAATAGACTCGCGCCAGCATGTGGGAACATGTCCCTCAATCCAGATGCGATTGTATGTACGAAGAAGAAAACCTTTACCCGCAGGAGAAAGGTTCTTCAGCATCTGAATATGAATAGAATCAGGCCCTGGAGCGGAGGACCGTGATCGGCCAAGTGCGGTTTCGAGTTCCCGCATGGTGAATGGGGCATTATAACTTTCACAATTCGAGGAGCGAAAGTCAGGTGGCCTAGCCTCCTCTGCCTGTTTGCGGGGGAGGAAGGCAGGGTGGTAATGAGCGGAGCTCGAAACCTCGGTGAAAAAGCGGCCGAAGGCATTGGAGACAGCCTCAGGGGCCACAAGGACTTCATTCGCGACCTTCAAGCCAGAAACTGGGGAGTGGACCTTAGTGCCAGATAGCCGGCGCAGGCTACCCCAGACAACAGAAGAAGGAGTAGTAAAACTGTTGAAGGTGCTTGTGAAAGCAGCCCAGCTGGCCTTCTTGCTTTCGTTAATAATACGACGACACTGAGCACGTAATCGTTTATAATTAATACAATTCGCCACTGTAGGGTGGCGTTTAAAGGTGCGTAAAGCACGTCGACGAGCACGTAAAGCGTCTCTACATGCTGCGGTCCACCAGGGGACCGGTACGCGACGTGGAGAAGAAGTAGGGTGAGGGATGGAATATTCAGCAGCAGCGAGAATGACTTCCGTGAGGTGTGCGACCTGACGATCGCAGCTTGTGAAGGTTTGATCCTGAAAGGTCGCCCTGGAAGAAAAGAGCCCCCAGTCTGCCTTGGAGATGGTCCAACTAGAGGAGCACGGAGAGGGAGTATGCTGCAGGAGATGGATAACACACGGGAAGTGGTCGCTCGAATAAGTATCAGCAAGTGCATACCACTCAAACCGGCGTGCAAGTTGGGGAGTACATATAGAGAGGTCTAAATGGGAATAGGTATGAGATGTGTCCGAAAGAAAAGTAGGGGCGCCAGTATTAAGGCAGACAAGATTGAGCTGGTTGAAAAGGTCTGCTAACAAGGAGCCCCTCGGGCAGGAGGCTGGAGAACCCCAAAGGGGATGGTGGGCATTGAAGTCTCCAGTTAACAAAAACGGTGCAGGTAGCTGAGCAATAAGTTGCATCATGTCTGCCCTGGTAACGGCAGATGACGAGGGAGTGTAAACGGTACAAAAGGAAAACGTAAAAGTGGGGAGAGTAATGCGGATGGCGACTGCCTGCAGGCCGGTGTGCAACGTGATGGGATCGTAGTAAATATCATCCCGGACCAGCAACATAACCCCTCCATGAGCTGGGATTCCTACCATAGGGGGTAGGTCAAAACGCACAGAGGTGTAGTGTGCCAAGGCAATGTGATCGCATGGGCGTAGCTTCGTTTCCTGGAGGGCTACGACGAGCGGACGATGCAAGCGGAGCAGCAACTTCAAGTCCTCTCGGTTGGAGCGTATGCTGCGAATATTCCAGTGAATAAGTGCCATCGTAAGAAAACGAGGATGAGAGAAGGGGTCACCTCGAAGGCCGCTTAGGGCCTGGCTTCGAGCGAGCACTGCCGCCGCTATCAGTAGGCGGACAGTCATCGTCCATTGGGTCTATAGGGTCATCGGCCATCTCGGGAGGATGGCCGGGAGGGGGAGCTTCCTCCGCCGGTGAACGGCCAGATGTACGGCTACCGGCGATGCGGCCAGGCGAAACGGATGACGGCCTGGGGCGGCAACCGCTGGGTGGCGCAGGAGAAGAGATGCGCCGTGGCGGAGAAGGAGAACTGGGCTTCCTATGCGCCTTTTTGGAAGGACGTTTGGTGGAAGTACCGGTCGAAGGCTGGGAGGTCGAGGGACGGAGGAAGTCTGCACGGGATGGTTCCTTCTTGAAGGACCGTGCATCTGACTTCGGGGTCTTCGACTTAGCAGAAGCTGAGGAAGTGGCTGGTGTCTGTGGTGTGATGGGAGGAAGAGGAGACGTCGACCGCGCGATCTTAGCACTGGCCGAACGGACGACCGTGGTGCTGAAGGTCAGATCGCATGTCTGGGTTGCGACCTCCCGGGTAGTCCGAGGAGAGGCGAGGACAGTACTATATTTCCCCGCTGGGAGCAGCGTGGGCTTCCTACTAGCCAATAGCTTGCGAGCAGCCGAGGTGGACACTTTCTCTTTGACACGAATTTCTTGGATGCAACGTTCGTCCTTATAGACAGGACAGTCGCGGGAGGATGCGGCATGGTCACCCTGACAGTTCACACAATGAGGAGACGGAGGTGGACAGTCACCCTCATGGGCATCCCTGCCACAAGTGACACATTTAGCCGCATTGGAACAAGACTGTCGAGTGTGATTGAAACGCTGACACTGGTAGCAGCGCGTAGGTGTCGGGACATAGGGGCGAACAGAAATAACCTCGTAGCCCGCCTTGATGCGCGATGGCAGCTTAACACTATCGAAGGTCAAGAAGAGTGTCCGGGTCGGTACAAGGTCGTTGTTGACCTTTTTCATGACCCGATGGACAGCCGTCACGCCCTGCTCAGCGAGGAAAGATTGAAGCTCCTCGTCAGTCAATCCGTCGAGGGAGCTAGTATACACTACACCACGAGACGAATTCAAAGTTTGGTGGGCCTCCACCCGGACAGGGAACGTGTACAGGAGGGTGGCCCGAAGCAGTTTTTGTGCCTGAAAGGCACTCTCAGTTTCGAGTAATAAGGTGCCGTTACGCAACCTGGTACAAGATTTGACAGATCCGGCTATGGCATCAACGCCCTTCTGAATAACAAAAGGGTTGACAGAGGAAAAATCCTTTCCGTCCTCAGTGCGAGAAACTACGAGGAACTGTGGGGCAGGCGGTAGTACTTTTGTCACTGTTGGCTGGTCACGTTTCCGTTTTTGGGTCGAAGTCGAAAGCGATGGAGTAGAATCCATTGCGGAGGAATCCCCCACGATTGCCAGCGTCTCCGATGGCGCGCTCCTTCCTTGTGGGGACCCTCTCAGAGGGCACTCCCGCCTTAGGTGAATGTTTACACCTCAGGTCACACCTCCCGAGAAACAGACGGAGGGACCAATCGGCATGGTCAGAAGGTATCAGCTCAGGCAATCACCCCTCCCCGGGCCTGGCCTTTACCAGGGGGTACGCGCGTGCCTTACATGTCTACCCAGGGCGGGGACTTACGCGTTACCCCGTCACCGGCTACGCGTGCGAACGCGTGGGTCGGCCTTCAGACACGCACAGGGAGGAAGGAAGAAGAGGAAAAAGAAGAGAGAGAGGGAGAAAGAGGACAGACTGTCTCAAACGCCGAGGCGGAGACCAGAGAAGGCAAGGAGAAGAAAGCAATGAGAAGGCAAGGAGAAAAAGGCAATGAGAAGGCAAGGAGAAGTCAAGGGAAAGAGTAAGGAAGACAGTGAGGTGGAGAAGAGCAAAGAAAGGGACCAACAAAAGGAAGGAAGAAACGAGAAGTGAAAAACCAAAAAGACCACGATTATAGGTCGTGAAACCGTCCGTCTCCGGACGCAGGCGCTAACTACCCCCGTGAGGGGGATGGACTCCTTTTAGTCGCCTCTTACGACAGGCAGGAATACCTCGGGCCTATTCTAATCCCCGGACCCGCAGGGGGGGCAGCTGGATGTGAACAGCGCGTAGCGTTGCACAGTTGGAGGTGAGCCGCCAGCAGTGGTGGATGTGGGGAGAGAAATGGCGGAGATTTGAAATTTGTAAGACTGGATGGCATGAACTGATTATATATATATATATATATATATATATATATATATATATATATATATATATATATATATATATATATGATTATTAAGGTAAGTACATTGTTTGTTCTCTATTAAAATCTTTCATTTGCTAACTATGCCTACTAGTAGTTAGTGCCTTCAGTAGTTTGAATCTTTTATTTAGCTGGCAGTAGTGGTGTTCGCTGTATTGCAGTAGTTCGAGTAACTAAGATTTTTGGTGAGGTAAGTGATTTGTGAAAGGTATAGTTGAATGTTAGTCAGGGCCACTCTTTTGTAGGGATTTCTGAAAGATTGCGTTGCGCTAAAAACATTGTGTGTCAGTTTAAGCATAGTCTTGTATAATTTTTCAAAGGGGATGTTTCACATGGTATCTCTTGTGTATGTTAGTTTTTTTAAACGCCAGAGAAAAATAGTTCTGTCTTTGTTGTCATAATTAATGAGTTTTCAGGACTTGTCTGAATACTTTTATTACTGATTTTCGCTTATGCTGAAAGTAATTCGCAAAATGCCTTACTTTTTAATAAATCGGGGTTTCTTCACTATCTACGCTAATAAATCAAAACATTTGACGACCAGCTAAATAACATGTTGCTCTACCTCGAACGCAGTACAGCAGCGATTCTGTGTGGCATGGATCTGACGAGTCCTTTGTAGCTTTCTGTAGATATGTGGCTCAAACGCCTAGCGGAAGTCAGGCAATTCCCTATCCCCTAATTTGTGGGCCGGTGGTCAGTGGGTGCGGGATGGCTCCCGATAACGTCCCAGATGTGTTGTTCTAGATCCAGGTCAGACTAATCTGCTGACCAAAATATCAACATCAGATCACTATCGTGCTCTTCAGGTCACTATAGCACGATTCTGACACGGACAGTTATCCTGCAGGAAGGTACCACAACCGTCGGTGGAGAAATCATGTATGAAGGGATGCATGTAGTCCGACAATGTTCATGTAACCCACATCTGTCATGGTGCCTTCGATTACTATCCCAGTTCCCATGTAAGCCCAGCTAAATGTGCTCCATAACTTAACGTTATTCCCACCGACCTGCATCCGTGGAGCAGTACACGTTTCGAGAGGCCATTTGCCTAGGAAACGGCGTTTATGGACATGACCATCTACCTGGTGTAACAAGGAACGTAATTCATCAAACAAACCAACGTACTTCCATCGATCCACTGCCTAGTCTCTATGGAATGCCCACTGCAATCTGAACTGACGATGTCGTTAACATGGGAACTCTTAGGGGCCGTCTGCTGCGGAGCACCATGTCAACAACGTTGTAACGTCTCCATGTAAGCTGCTACATGGCTCGACCCCACAACTAAAGACACCTGAGTGCCCTTCCGACACTCAGGGAAGAGTCTGATGATAGATAGGATTATTTAAATATAGAGTATCATTTTAATATTAGATATGGTAATTGTCTGCAAGGTGTGAATGCGAACGTATGATGAGGTATGCGTGAGATGTCTGCTGTGGGTGTGCTATAGGCATAGTGGAAGTGTAGCCAACCTCGAATCTAGTAGAGCGCGACTGCACTGGACCAGAGAGGCATAAGCTCCACGCACGTCATTAGCGCTCGTTAGGTTGGCAAATAACCGTGTGCGGTATCTCCGAGTCCCTGCGGCCACGATGTGTGGACCCGGACGAGGGACACCGTATCGGGGTTGTTGCTGGGAAGACCTGGGTGAGTAAGCATGCTCTGCTCTATCGCTCCGATAGTTAGCGAAGATTTAGAATTCCATGTTCCCTTTGAACTTGGAAGCAGCTTCCCTGCTGAGGAAAGCCACTATGGTATTTCTAGAATCATCTCGGTTAGAAGAGATAGGGAGATGATTTCTTTTGCCAAGTAATTTCATGGAAATTGTGTTCACTGCACTTGGGAGTGAACAGGCGCTCAATTTGCTCAATTTGCATTTCAGTGTGAGTGTGAAGTATATATGCAAAGTGTATTTTATTTAGATGTGTTTATTGACTCCTGATTGTGGAGAGAGTGGTAACACGTGGTCCGCAGACCCTCTGCATTTCTTAGTGAGAAGCTTCAGCTCGACGTAATCACATTTCGTGATCGAGCTGGATCTTCTACGTAAATTCACGCGTGTGATTTAATTGTTCCTTCATAATATCCAGTAAAACTCGCGGGACTTGCCCGAATGAAAGTTACAGTTGGAACCATGTGCTCTCTCCCAATGTTGTCCCACTTAGTGTATGGGAACCTTCCTCTTATCTGTTAGATAAAATGAACTGTGCCCGTGCCCGTGCCTGTCCTTAGGATAATTTAGGTTAAGTAGTGTGTAAGCTTATGGACTGATGACCTTAGCAGTTACGTCCCGGGAGATTTCACATACATTTGAACTTCTTTTACAACTGAAAGTGCTTGTTTCGTGGTCACCAGCAATCAGCTTACTCAATGAACCTGTACCGAAACGCACTGCTCTTCTTTCGATGTTCTATGTTTCCTCTATCTGTCTCATACGGGACGTAGTCCTTTTTTTTTTTTTTTTGTGGTTTTAGGGCGCAAAACTTCAATGGTCATTAGCGCCCTGGGACGTAGTCCATGCGACATAGTGGGAAGGAGCCCCTGGTCCCCGGCACGAATCCGCCCGGCGGACTTTGTCGACGTCCGGTGAGCCGGCCAGCTTGTGGATGGTTTTTAGGCGGTTTTCCATCTGCCGCGGCTAATGAGGGCTGGTTCCCTTATTCCGCCTCAGCTACACTATGTCGGCAATTGCTGCGCAAACAAATTCTCCACTTACGCGTACACCACCATTACTCTACCAGGCAAACATAGGGGTTTCACTCGTCTGGTGTGAGACGTTCCCTTGGGAGGGGGGGGGGGGGGTGAAGTTGACCGCGGTAGTCGTCGCACGTAGAAAGGAATCGTGACCGCAATGGTGAACTGAACATGTGTGCATACGGAGAGTGACTTGGCTCTTATTTAGATGCACATGTAAAGTCAGTCTAACACTAAGAATTATAACTATATACCCGAAAATAGGTGCGACTTTCACCTCCGGGCAGTGGGCGGCAGGAGCCCGAGAGCAATGGTTCACATCTCTGTGTTCGTCTCTCCCACGATGTCCGTGCATGCGTGCGTTGGAATAGTTCACTGATACGTTGCGGTTGACGATAGTTCAAAAGCGTTTTTAAGTGCACTGGGTGTTTGTGTACTGCATTATTTTCGGCTGTTTGCAGGGTGTTATACATTGAGTAATTTACGAGTTTTGCAAGTCTGTAGGCTATGTAGCATGACCCCAAGCACATCAGGTCTAGTGTTTTTTATCCGTTTAATAAATGAACTATATGAAATCCATCCCAAAATTGTTCCAAAATGAAGAAAGTATACTACTTCCTCTCTCCAGCAGCCCAGCACACATGGGCCAAGGCTGTGTTTGGTGTGAAGCTAATAATGTAAGTGAAATCAGCGCACCCAGTACCTGCTAGAAAAGTTTTGTTAAGAACTACATTATGGTTAATTTGGTGTGACTGACAAGTGTGTACTGTTATTCTTTCAACTATTTGCGTTTTTTTAATACGAAGTTTACAACGAAAACCATTAGCTAAATCAGTGGAAGTGGATATTAGCTACTCAGGTAAATTCGTTTCTTATCAAACTGGGTTTTGTCCATACCTTTCGTAAGTAAGCTCTTTCCCATATTAACATGGAGCTGACATTTCAGCTAATCTGCCAACAATTTAGCCCTCAATCGGGCGTGTAACGGTGTACAACTGCTGTTCTTGACTGTTCGTTTTCAGTGCGCAGGAATGCGCGTCAGCCGCGTCTAGTGCAAATAGCTGCGTAGCCGCACTCTGAAGGCATAATTCTTTCATTTACATTAAGATGATTTGCATACCCAGGAAAAGAGAGAGCACAGTTCAACACTTCACTTCGCTCTACAAAATTCTGGAGAAGAGTTACACAAATTCGCGTCCAGAGATGTGGAGAATGTTTAACCGTTTTTGTAATTCGTAGAAGCTCGTGTGATATTTCTAAACAAGATCGTTCAGCACACTGTAGACGATATTTGACAGAGGTCTTATTTAGATTAGTTGAAACCTAGAATCTTTTGTACGACTAATTTCAAGGTATTTGGTTTAGGACGTCAGTTCTAGTGAGGAAATTGACTTTCTTGATGTTGAGTATTTCTGCTACAGGCAGGTCCTTGGAGCTGTCATTGCAGCACGTTCGCCTCAACGCGAGTGCGATCCAAGTCTGTCTATAGTAATAGCACCAATAGATATAAATGGGTTAAGCTACTTTATTTCGAGAATAAATCAGAACTGCATAATGTGTCTGGGGAATGTGAAGAATTCTTTTAATAGAACCGGTTCTATCAGTTTCTTTTTAAGTGCAAATGTCTGCGTTATTTAATGCTTCAAAGACTTACTGGCATGTATGTGGGAGTATGTAGTTACGAAAAGAAAAAACTATGAAGTCTTAGACTAATTATGTGTTTTCATTTATAGTTCCTACACCGAAATAAATATTTTAAAAATGACACTCAGTGGTACTAAAGGAATTCTGCGATGATCACATGCAGAACAAAATATTTTTCACACTTTTTATCAACAAAACTCAGAATCCAAAGGCCTTCCTGCATACATTATGAGGCAACATACGATAAAAACCACACTGTTAAACATAAAAGTGAATGGAAGTTAAGTTTTAAAAACGGTACTAAATCGTGCCTTGATCACATGCAGTACAAGATATTTTTCAAAGTATTGCTTAAATCAAGTCGCAGGTAGTCTATTTTTAGCAAGCGAAGTGCAATGCAACCCACGTTAAACGCAAACACACAGTCAACTAGTGTGACTGCTGGAGCAGTGGCTGGTCAGCGGAAGGCTCCGACCCACCAACAGCACGCCGCCGAGGCGCCGACAGCTGCTGCGGCTCCTGTCCGCCGCTACTGGATCGTTCCTCTGCAGCAGCTCTCGTTGCTTCGAGAAGCCGTCTCCACCGCCAACGACCGAGCCACCCAGTGCGGCGCGCGCTATCGTGTTCACTGCCACTAGACGGCTGCGGCTCAGCAACAGCGACTCCCGTTTCCGATGTCTGCAGCTCCGCAGCAGTTGCAGCTTCAGTTGTTTCCGGCTGGACAGCTGTTGCAACTCCCAACGTTTGGAGCTCGATACCACCTGTCGCTGTCGTCTCTGCCGCCGCCGCCGCCCTGGCCGCCTCGCGAAATAACCTCCAGCGCCACGGCCAACTGACGTTTATGGCTCCACCTTGGTTCTCCGGCTGCCAAAACGTGGTGGCACCAGTTGCGTGCGACGGTGTTCGGACGGCGTCTTCGTAAGACGGTGGCGGGGGCAGGCTCCACGCCTCATCAGTGACCAATACTGTCTCGGCAGAATGACCAGTACTATCTGGATTTTCTTCGGTTGTATGTGCATACAGAGGTTGAAGTTCAGTGCTCACAGGGACACCTGCTGCAGCACGCTGTGGTGGGCGACTCGGTATCCAATGTATTCCAGTATGGGTTGCAATCAGCACCACCACCACGTTCACAACTGCTAAATACAGAGACTTTAAATACTTCTTTGTACTATCATGCAGCGAACGTGAATGGCTAAACACTACTAGCATTAGAAGAAGTCACAATTCAAATTTCATTACCTCTACCATTAAGTATATTACCATACGAAAATTTTTCATCAGTTTAGTAACCACATTCATGACTATGTACGACATATGACGGATGGTATGCCTCTGATTTCATGAATATTCATCCATCCAATTTTGGGATGACAAACGAGTTCAAACGTCGTCGTTCCTATCTTCTGCAGATAAGGTATAGCCACAGTTTGAAGTAAAACTACCACCAAATTCTGAAACTAGCTCAATCAAGCGGTTGGCCTTTGAAATTTTAGCCTAACATAAAAATAGCAATCGATACTTTACATTTAATATGGAACTTTTAAAGACATTACAACATTCGGTCCAGTGCGTTTACAGGAGGCCCAGTGAACTGATTTCTATGAATAAGTTTCTATGCCTATTTCTACGAGGAATCACAGTTTATTACCTGCCCTCAAAAATGTGAAATCTGTCTCTTCAGTCTTACTCCGTTCGAAAAATTTCTATTATAATAATGCGAATAATGGACTAGAATAATTTAAACCCATCTTTAAACACCGTGGATTAATGCGTGCGTGGGCTGGCACTGCAGACGGTCCATAAGACGTTTCAGATTGTAGTAATTGCGAGGAGTTCATTACTGCTAATGATTTCATACCGTGTTACATAATATGGTTAAACCTTCGAAGCTACTTTTAGATCTGCTTTAAAATTTAGAACTGGCATCGCTAACAAGCTCAGAAAACGAAGTTTTTAACCCTCAAAATGCTTTGTTATTCCAGTCTCTGATCACAATGTGAATTCTTTAGAAGATGATCGGTTTCAGTCTGTAATGACTATCCTCAGATTTTTTTATACCATGTCCGAAAGTGATACGGCAGTATCAGTAACCCTCTCCTGATAAAATTACATAAGCCTCATCCACATCAAATTTCCATCATTTGAAAGGAAAGATGCAGATAGAAGAACAAATTCTTAGGCTGCAGAAATAAGCCTGGAAACAATCATATAATTTAACACTACAAAATTCCACTCCTTGCACTTTAATGTCTCACTGACGTTTCTTCAGCTTAATATTTCTATCAAGCAATAGAGACCTATATACCTTAACTGGTTCTGAATGAGAGGAATGGATAATCAAGGGATAAAAGATTTGTCTTTCTCTACGAAGAATTGGAAATGGTTTTGTAAGTGGCTAGAGCAAAAAATTGAAGTCCTGTACAAACGCACAACAGTAAAAGGAATGTCCGCTTTGTAAGTTATCCTGCATGGCCGTAACTGTTACCAGAAGTGCATGTAATGAAGGCTGACTTGTGATTTAGAAAAAAAATGAGAAATGGACTTACAAGATCTGAGAGGCTTTCGTTAATGTAAAGTAAAAACATTTTATACGCATTTTGAGAAGCAATGTGTGCTGCATTATGTGTAAGGGAAAATTGACTAATCCAATTAACTAAACAGCAAGAATAAGGTAATATGTGATAAGAAGCTCTGAAATGCTGTGGCTCTGTCAGCGTGATCCATCACATTTCCTTCAGCGTTTTCTAGAAGTATTTAGTGCGGCGTTGAAGGTATACCCAGTGCCCTTTCCTTACAAAGTTCAGTGTAACAAAAAAACCATTTTATCTGGCAGTAGTGGGCCTTGTTCGTTGCAGTACGTAGACACAGCCTTTCTACTAAATTGGTGACAATTTGAAATTACTTTTCAAAATTTTAAACACACATTTAACAAATTTTGTATAGTAACCTTAATTTCATGTATTTTTGGTTCGCGTGTATGGGAAGACCTTAACGGCTGAAAATTCCACCCTCCTCCGAGTAGACAAAGTGACAAGAAGTTCATTTTACAGGAAAAACTATGCAGCTTATATTTCACTGTAGCTATAGTCTAGGGACAACCACAACACTGGCCACATGGGGCTTTCAGCTCAGTCTACCACGGCTCTTCTTTACTACAGTGCTGTACGTCATAAACCTTGTTTTTCACATTTCCGTGCTCGGCAGTTATTAGACAGTGACTGTCGTAGCGGCAACATGATTGGTGTTCACCGTGCAGAAATGTTAAAAAATTTATTGGTGTCTTTCAGGTGTAAATTGCGTAAATATGAACAATAGAGTGTGTAATTAAGAGTCTTGAGAGCAGGGAGAATCTCCAAGGAAACTGCGAAGACTACTATTTAGGTGACTGAATTAGCCATGATTTAGGCAGGTTTTACCTCTTAATGAATACAGTTTATGCTGGCAAAATGAAAACTGTCCCAGAAAATCTGTGGTTATTATACCCTGATCATTTAGAAGCGCTAAATGCTCACGTACAAGGCAGCGGAAAATTTGTTTCCGATTTAGTGCATAGTGGTTTTTTCTTCCGCAACTAGTTAACACTGTTGGAAAGAACTTAGTCGCTCGAAATGTTACTCGACTCTTTCCTGAAGCTGAGGTGGAATTGAGGCTTTGGATGGCTCTGAGCACTATGGGACTCAACTGCTGTGGTCATAAGTCCCCTAGAACTTAGAACTACTTAAACCTAACTAACCTAAGGACATCACACACATCCATGCCCGAGGCAGGATTCGAACCTGCGACGTAGCGGTCGTGCGGTTCCAGACTGTAGCGCCTTTAACCGCTGGGCCACTCCGGCCGGCGAGGCTTTGGAGATAGGATCATGGTTTTTAGAGGAGAAGCAGGAAGAGAAGCTGTGAAGACTAAACAAGACTTACGGACTGAAGCTTCAAATGCGGTAGCAAGCAATTTTCACAAATATATACTATTCATGCAGGCTTCGGAAGTTCAAAGTACGAAACAAACATATATCCGATGGCTTTTGCATTCATTCATACCAAACAAAAGGAAAAAATATATCTGCCTTTTCCGCGATGTTGTGGATAATGTACCAGGAAGGAAACCTGATAATGTCATCGTTGATTTCGAATCAGCTGAGATTACTGCGCTGAAAGTTGTGATTCCGTCGGTTCAGGTACATGGCTGCCACTTCCCTATGAAGGAATCTCAGGTGGAAATTGCAAGACTTCAGACTTACTTGCGAATACAGAGGAAACTAGGAAGTAAGGCTACAAATTCGCATGTGTGCTGCTCTGCCGTTCCTTCGACCTGAAGATGTCTGCTATGGCTGGCTCATGATGCAATCACAAGCATCGGATATCGCCCAGATTTCTCAGTTTTTCCACTATTTTGTAGACAGATGGTTGGAAAATGACGAAAACCCGGCCAGTCTCTGGAAATGCTACAGCCGGCGCCAATTTACCATCAACGCTGTAGAAGGTTGGCACAACAAAATTAATAATCTTCTAGGAAAACAGAATCCTAAAATTAAAGACGTGATCGAGTGTATGAAGACAAGCAGAGAACTCGGCATGTGCATTAATGAGGTCAGAATTAAGTATGAAAGCCAAACGAAACAACTTACACGAAACTTGACTAAGGGCTGGAGAAAATTGTAGGAAAGTATGAAGTCATCTCTTGTGTCCAAAAATTTGAATTAAGCCATGTTAGTGTTGGACGATATATATCAAACACTGTACAAAATGTAAATAATCATAGTAACTTACGAATTTGAAAATAAAATTTAAAAAGTAAACACAAATTGATTTGAAACACTTCTAAATGACAGTTTGCTCTTGCCATTTAGCCACTCCAAAGCCGTACTACAGTGTGAGGGGAGTGTTTATTACGAAAAATCCAGACACCACATTATCACTTCCTATAAGTGACATTCCATGTATGGAGCACCACGTTTGGTTTTATTGGGTGCTCAACTGCGCGGTCATCAGCGTCCATACAAAGTCTTAATTTTTCACACAGTCCAATTTCTTTACTCAGTCCAATTTAGCCAGTCACGAATGATGATGAAATGATGAACACACACACACACACACACACACACACACACACACACACACACACACACACACACACGAGTCGCTGGGCAGAGAAAATCCCAACCTGCCGGGAATCGAACCCGGGAATCCCGTGATCCAGAGTAAAAGCCAACAGAAAAAAATGACACTTCTCATAGCAAGTAATGTGTCATTACGAATCTTATTCGATCATCACTAGTCCCATTCACCTGTACACCACGTACAAGTACGTTTACACGGACCGTAAAAATTGGCTATTGCTGGCCGTATAGGCCGGCAGTATTCTCTGACAATATCACGGTCATACGAATTACAGTCTAATGTACGGTAACATTGCTGGCCACTGTTGCCCGGCAATGTTTGCGGCAAAACATTTCTGGGACAAATGTGCTTACGTGAGCCACGCTACATCTACATGACTATTCTGCAATTCACATATAAGTGCTTGGCAGGGGGATCATCGAACCACAATCATACTATCTTTCTACCATTCCACTCCCGAACAGCGCGCGGGAAAAACGAACACCTAAACCTTTCTGTTCGAGTTCTGATTTCTTATTTTATTTTGATGATCATTCCTACCTATGTAGGTTGGGCCCAACAAAATATTTTCGCATTCGGAAGAGAAAGTTGGTCACTGAAATTTCGTAAATAAATCTCGCCGCGACGAAAAACGTCTTTGCTTTAATGACTTCCATCCCAACTCGCGTATCATATCTGCCACACTATCTCCCCTATTACGTGATAATACAAAACGAGCTGCCCTTTTTTGCACCCTTTCGATGTCCTCCGTCAATCCCACCTGGTAAGGATCCCACACCGCGCAGCAATATTCTAACAGAGGACGAACGAGTAGTGTAAGCTATCTTTAGTGGACTTGTTGCATCTTTTAAGTGTCCTGCCAATGAAACGCAACCTTTGGCTCGTCATCCCCACAATATTATCTATGTTGTCTCTCCATCTGAAGTTGTTCGTAATTTTAACACCCAGGTACTTAGTTGAATTGACAACCTTGAGAATTTTACTATTTATCGAGTAATCGAATGCCAACGGATTTCTTTTGGAACTCATGTGGATCACCTCACACTTTTCGTTATTTAGCGTCAACTGCCACCTGCCACACCATACAGCAATCTTTTCTAAATCGCTTTGCAACTGATACTGGTCTTCGGATGACCTTACTAGACGGTAAATTACAGCATCATCTGCTAACAACCTAAGAGAACTGCTCAAATTGTCACCCAGGTCATTTATATAGATCAGGAACAGCAGAGGTCCCAGGACGCCTCCCTGGGGAACACCTGATATCACTTCAGTTTTACTCGATGATTTGCCTTCTATTACTACGAACTGCGACCTTCCTGTAAGGAAATCACGAATTCAGTCGCACAACTGAGACGATACCCCATAGGCTCGCAGCTTGATTAGAAGTCGCTTGAGAGGAACGGTGTCAAAAGCTTTTCGGAAATCCAGAAATACGGAATCAACCTGAGATCCCTGTCGACAGCGGCCATTACTTCGCGCGAATAAAGAGCACAAGAACGATGTTTTCTGAAACCATGCTGATTACGTATCAATAGATCGTTCTCTTCGAGTTGATTCATAATGTTTGAATACAGTATATGCTCCAAAACCCTACTGCATACCGACGACAATGATATAAGTCTGTAGTTCGATGGATTACTCCTACTACCCTTCTTAAACATGTAAGCACAACTTTCCAATCTGTAGGTACAGATCCATCGGTGAGCGAGCGGTTGTATATGATTGCTAAGTAGTGAGCTGTTGTAACAGCGTAATCTGAAAGGAACCGAATCTGTATACAATCTGGACCTGAAGACTTGCCCGTATCAAGCGATTTGAGTTGCTTCGCAACCCCTAAGGTATCTACTAAGAAACTCATGCTAGCAGCTGTTCGTGTTTCAAATTCTGGAATATTCCATTCGTCTTCCCTGGTGAAGGAATTTCGGAAAACTGCGTTCAATAACGCCGCTTTAGCGGCACAGTCGTCGGTAACAGTACCATCGGCACTGCGCAGCGAAGGTATTGACTGCGTCTTGCCGCTTGTGTACTTTACATACGACCAGAATTTCTTCGGATTTTCTACCAAATTTCGAGACAATGTTTCGTTGTGGATCCTATTAAAGGCATCTCGCATTTAAGTCCGTGCCAGATTTCGCGCGTCTGTGAATTTTAGCCAATCTTCGGGATTTCGCGTTCTTCTGAACTTCGCATGCTTTTTCCGTTGCCTCTGCAACAGTGTTCGGACCTGTTTTGTGTACCATGGGGGATCAGTTACATATCTTACCAATTTATGAGGTATGAATCTCTCAATTGCTGTTGCTACTATATCTTTGAATTTGAGCCACATCCCGTCTACATTTGCATTGTCAGTTCGGAAGGAATGGAGATTGTTTCTTTGGAAGGCTTCTAGTGACACTTTATCCGCTTTTTTAAATAAAATTATTTTGCGTTGTTTCTGGTGGATTTGGAAGAAACGGTATTGAGCCTAGCTACAACGACCTTGTGGTCACTAATCCCTGTACCAGTCATGATGCTCTATTAGATCTGGATTGTTTGTGGCTAAGAGGTCAAGTGTGTTTTCGCAACCACTTACAATTCGCGTGGGTTCGTGGACTAACTGTTAGAAATAATTTTCGGAGAAAGCATTTAGGACAATCTCTGAAGATTGTTTTCTGCCTACCACCGGCTTTGAACAAGTATTTTTGCCAACATATCGAGGGATGGTTGAAGTCCCCATCAACTACAACCGTGTGAGTGGGGTATTTGTTTGTTACGAGACTCAAATTTTCTCTGAACCGTTCAGCAACTGTATCATCGGAGTCTGGGGGGTCGGTAGAAGGAGCCAGGTATTAACTTAGTTCGGATGTTAAGTATAACCTCCACCCATACCAATTCGCACGGAGTATCTACTTCGACTTCACTACAAGATAAACCACTACTGACAGAGAAACACTCCACCACCAATTCTGCCTAATCTCTCTTTCCTGACCACCGTCGGAGACTTCGTAAAAATTTCTGCAGAAATTTTACGGCCGCGTAATGAACAGTAGCAAGATGGAGCATGCGAGGGAACACTCACTCATACATTTGCGTTCTACAAGGAAAAAACTAGCAAAAATAGAAGAAATAGGGCATAATGGATGAGTTCATTTTTGAAGTGGGCGAACTGCTTCCGGAACTTTAGCTTGTTAACTGATACTGTGAACATATCTTTTCCAGAATGCCGAAATCCGATTTCGAATATATCGTTTAAAAGTAATTCGGCCAAGAATTGGTAAAACCAATACCATTATTGTATGTTATATACGAGTTGCAATCGTTCATTTTTTGGCCAGTGGGGGTTGATACAGAAGTATGATATTCCTCTTTCAAGAGCTGAAAAAATATATTTTTGGAAGTTTACACCAGAGCTGCTAGTTATTTATTGTTGGCTGACAAGTTTCGGGCTTTGCCTATTTTCAGATGCCACCTGTTAGAGAATAAAATTTGTAATAAGGCAATGCGTCTAATGTGGATAATAAATTTAGCATGTCAGTAATAGTATGGTTCATATGCTAACTACATTATTTTGTAATTCAGAATTTGTGCGGTGTCGACAGTTCTATTTATGTTTTAACACTTAACATCTCACATCTGCGTTAAAATATCACAATTGAAGTTACAGTAAGGTGTACTATGTTGACATATCTGCATAATATGTATTTTCCTTAATTGTTGTGCCTTCATTACCCAGCATGGTGTGATTTATGTGACGATATTTTACACACAATGGAGAAGTTCCTCTTAACTACACTGTGCGTCACGCTGGCTTATTTACCGTAAGTACCACAATTTTGACAGATGCTGATGCAATGAATTTTATTACGTCTTATATAATCTTTGATGTATTCAATTTACTTCGTGACTATTAAGATCAATGACTATATCCAGTGTAAGAGTGTTCCGTTACAGCTGTACAATGAATATTTCATTTCCTTTCAGCACTATTTTAAAGCAACCCAATGTGTAATTTGTACTTCAATGAAATCTACATACAATAGTACACTGCTGTTATAATTCTCACTGTATAGGTTGCGATTCACATGCTGATTAAGGTACTCTGAGGTTTCTATGAATCGTTTGGTTTAAGTAGTTCTACGTCCTAGGGGACTGATAACCTCAGATGTTAAATCCCATAGTGCTCAGAGCCATTTTATGAATCGTTTGTAGTCGCGTATGATGATTAATGCATGGTGGATTAAGTGCTGGTTAAGGTGCTATGGAAATTTTCTATGATTTTTCTGTTGCGCGATTCTGTTTGTTGATTTAACATTTGTTCTGAGAGTTCAGTCATGTGAATATAGATTGTACAGGTATTTCTTCTGGCATGTCCGTCAATTGGCCTTTGAAGACATCTAAAGTACTGAAATTTCTCTCGATATTTTCAATTGAGTATGTATTATTCTGAGATGCGTACTGAAAATTGGAAGGTTATTTTCGCTTCTGTTTATGTATCTTGTATATCTCGTTCCAAGGGGACCTGGAGAAAACGGGCTGCGTAACTACGCCTCGCTTTCATCGCATGTTACTCTATATAGAATGCGAAGGAAGTTGCGGTTTTGTACCAACACTGAATGACGTTAACTGTATTTGTACAAGGAAAGCTTTTTATCAGTTATACTTTCGGAAATACTACATTCTGTGTAATAGGCTGTTCACTGTGGAGGAATTTGATGAACATAGCTCAAGTCATTGTGAAGATACATGTACCTAATGTCCTGAAAATGCAGTTTCGAGATAATGAGATTGTTCTCGGTGTTTTTGACTCACCGTATGCCTCTTTCAGAACATTCCAGCAGCATTATTCTTGCTGGCCAGATGCTGCTTCATCCTCTATAGACTTTTTTAGGTATCTTTTCCTTATTCTGGACCGTTAGTGCTGACTTTCGCAACCCCTTCAGCTTCAACTACTTGCTGACAATCTTTGTCATTCAACACAACTATCATATTTTCTGGTTGGATGCCTAGTTTGTTCATTAATTTTGTGTTGCTAATTACACCGTCAATGAAACATGACAGCTTGCATTACACCTGAGTACTGTCAGTCGAACAAACACTGTTTGGTACTCTTTGCCCCACGCATCTGTTTAAGTTGTCATTACGGTTTGTTGCATGGCCGTGTAGACATTTACTAAGTGATTTTGTATCTGCAAGGTCCCTGTATATTGGTTTTATTGTTTGTTTCCATGACTATGGCAGGCAAGAAATGTTTATGGTGATATCCCTTGCCTATCGCATGAGCGTGGCTGGTTCGCACACATTTGTTTAAACAGCGTTTAAGACCAAATCAATTGAAAAGTAGATAATTTTTTTAAACTCGAGAAAAATATCTTTCAGGCTGTGACAAAAATATGTTTTAGAATAGTTCAGTCATTCCATGTCCAGGTCCCCTTAAACGTCCTTCTCTCCAACGTAAACTGTATTATATTCGTTGCATTTGTTGTTAGAACTGCCAGACTAGTTATGTTTTGTCTCCTTTCGCGCGCACAACTACAATGGTCATTAGCGCCTAGACTAAGTTAGGAATGCACCGCGAGGCACAAGGTTAAAACAGCAACTAAAAGGGACAACACTATAAGACGTAGTAACAGGCATAGGATTAAAAAAAGCATAATCAAATGTCCTTAGGTTTGTCAAGTTGATCAAACGAAGAACGCGAGCAGCTGCTCCTAGGTCATCCGCTAAAATGGCATCCAGAGTACATGGCAGGCCAAGATCAAGACGCAGTGTAGTAAAATCCGGACAGGACGTTAAAATGTGGCGGACCGCCAGCAATTGGCAACACGGGCAGAACGGCGCCGGCGCAGCCGTCAGCAGATGGCGATGGCTGAACCGGCAGTGTCCAATTCGTAACCGGGCCAAAACGACCTCCTCCCGCCGAGCAGGGTGTGAGGAGGACGTCCAATCCACGGGAAGAGGTTTCAAGACCCGAAGCTTGTCTGTAAGTGCAGCCCAATCGGCATGCCACCGTGATAAAATGCGCCGACAAATAACCCTGCTACAATCTGATGAAGGGACACCACAAGAAGCCGTCCACGGCTGGAGAACCGTAGCCTTGGCCGCGGCATCTGCAGCTTCGTTCCCAGGGATACAGACATGGTAAGGAACCCACATAAAGCTAACCGGAGATCCGTTGTCCACCAGCTGCTGAAGAGAGCGTTGGATCCGGTGCACGAAAGGGTGAACCGGATACGGATCACTGAGGCTGTGGATGGCGCTCATGGAATCGGAGCAGATGACATAAGCAGAATGTTGGTGGCGGCAGATGTAAAGAACAGCCTGGTAGAGGGCAAAGAGCTCAGCTGGGAAGACCGAACAATGGCCATGGAGCCGGTATTTTAAACATTGTGCCCCGACAATAAAAGAACACCCAACCCCGTCATTGGTCTTACAGCCATCTGTATAAATGAAGGTCATTAACGAACTTCAAACGAAGTTCGACAAACAGGAGTGGCATACCGAACCGGGGGTAACCTCCTTTGGGAGCGAGCTGAGGTCAAGGCGAACGTGAACCTGAGCCTGAGCCTGGAGCCAAAGTGGCGTGTGGCTCTCGCCCGCTAAAGGTTGCAGGGAGTGAAAAATCAAGGTGTTGAAGGAGGCGACGAAAGCGAACTCCAGGGGGTAGCAGGGCAGATACATACAACCCGTAATGACGGTCGAGAGAGTCGTCAAAAAAGGAACGATTAGACGGGTGGTCGGGCATTGACAGTAGCCGACAGGAATACCGACAAAGCAGTATATCGCGCCGGTAGGTGAGTGGCAATTCACCGGCTTCAGCATGAAGACTCGACGGGACTAGTATAACACGCTCCGATCGCAAGACGTAAACCCCGATGTTGTATGGAGTTGAGGCGGTGTAAGATGGATGGCCGTGCAGAGGAGTATACGAAGCTCCCATAATCCAGCTTGGAGCGGACGATCGACCGATATAGACGAAGTAGGACGGTTCGATCCGCTCCCCATGACATACCACTGGGAACACGGATGGCATTTAGAGAACGGGTACAACGGGCAGCCAAATATGACATGTGGAGACCAGTTAAGATTCCTGTCAAATTTAAGACCTAAAAATTTGGTTGTCTCCACGAATGGGAGAGCAACGGGACCGAGATGTAACGGCGGTGGGAGAAACTCTTTGTAGCGCCATAAGTTAATACAGACCGTCTCCTCGGCAGAAAAATGGAAGCCATTGGCGACACTCCAGGAGTAAAGACGGCCAAGACAACGCTGAAGACAGCGCTCCAGGAAACATGTACGCTGCGCGCTGCAACAGATCGTAAAGTCGTCCACGGAAAGGGAGGCTGATACATCACCTGGGAGGCAATCTATTATTGGATTGATCGCTATGGCGAAGAGAGCGACGCTGGAAACTGAGCCTTGTGGCACCCCATTCTCAAAAGCAGAGCGGCGCCTACGAAATCCACATTGTACATTGGTAAGTAGGTATCGAGATTCGAACAGCCAAACGAAACGAGAGTTAACCATTCGCTCCATCACCTTACAGACACAGCTGGTAAGCGAGATGGGTCGATAACTGGAATGCAAGTGCTTGTCCTTCCCCGGCTTAGGAATCGGTACAATAGAAACGCGCCAGCATGCGGGAACAAGTCCCTCAATCCAGATGCGATTATAAGTACGAAGAAGGAAACCTTTACCCCCAGGAGAAAGGTTCTTCAGCATCTGAATATGAATAGAATGAGGCCCTGGAGCGGAGGACCGTGAGTTCCCGCATGGTAAATGGGGCTTTATAACTTTCACGATTCGAGGAGCGGAAGTTAGGTGGCCTAGCCTCCTCTGCCTGTTTTCGGGGGAGGAAGGCAGGGTGATAATGAGCGGCGCTCGAAACCTCTGCGAAAAAGCGGCCGAAGGCATTGGAGACATCCTCAGGGGCCACAAAGAGCTCATTCGCGACCGTCAAGCCAGAAACTGGTGAGGACCTTAGTGCCAGATAGGCGGCGCAGGCTACCCCAGACAACAGGAGGGATAAAACTATTGAACGTGTTTGTGAAAGCAGCCCAGCTGGCTTTCTTGCTTTCTTTAATAACACGACGACACTGCGCACGTAATCGTTTATAATTGATACAATTCACCACTGTAGGGTGGCGTTTAAAAGTGCGTAAAGCACGTCGACGAGCACGTATAGCGTTTCTACATGCTGCGGTCAACCAGGGCAACGGTACGCGACATGGAGAAGTAGTGTTTTTTTTTTGTGGTTTTAGGGCGCACAACTTCAATGGTCATTAGCGCACTGACTACTCTAAGAATGCACCGCGAGGCACAAGTTGACAACAACAACTAAAAAGGAAAACACGATAAAAGACAGACTGACAGGCATAGGATTAAAAAACAGCATTATCAAATGTCCTTAGCGAGGTTTGTCAAATTGATAAAACGAAGAACTCTAGCAGCTGCACGTGGGTCATCCGCTAAAATGGCATCGGAAGTACTTGGCAGGTTAAGATCTAGGCGCAGTTGGTGAAAATCTGGACAGGACGTTAAAATGTGTCTAACCGTCAGCAAGTGCCCACATGGGCAGAACGGCGCCGGCGCAGCCGTCAGCAAATGGCGATGGCTGAACCGGCAGTGGCCAATTCGTAACCTTGCTAAAACGACCTCCTCCCGCCGAGAAGGGCGTGAGGAGGACGTCCAAGCCACGGGAAGAGGTTTTAAGGCCCGAAGCTTGTTGTCTGTAAGTGCAGCCCAATTGGCATGCCACAGCGATAAAATGCGCCGACAAATGACCCTGCTAAAATCGGACGAAGGGACACAACAAGAAGCTGTCCGAGGCTGGAGGACCGCAGCCTTGGCCGCGGCATCTGCAGCTTCGTTCCCAGGGATACCGACATGGCCAGGAACCCACATAAAGCTAACCGGAGAACCGACGTCCACCAGCTGCTGAAGAGAACGTTGGATCCGGTGTACAAAAGGGTGAACCGGGTACGGATCACTGAGGCTCTGGATGGCGCTCAGGGAATCGGAGCAGATGACATAAGCAGAATGTCGGTGGCGGCAGATGTAAAGAACAGCCTGGTAGAGGGCAAAGAGCTCAGCTGGGAAGACCGAACAATGGCCATGGAGCCGGTATTTGAAACTTTGTGCCCCGACAATAAAGGAACACCCGACCCCGTCATTGGTCTTAGAGCCATCTGTATAAATGAAAGTCATGGTGATGAACTTCGAACGAAGTTCCAAAAAACGGGAGTGGTAGACCGAACCGGGGGTGACCCCTTTTGGGAGCGAGCTGAGGTCAAGGTGAACGCGGACCTGAGCCTGGAGCCAAGGTGGCGTGCGGCTCTCGCCCACTCGAAAGGTGGCAGGGAGTGAAAAATTAAGGTGTTGAAGGAGGCGACGAAAGCGAACTCCAGGGGGTAGCAGGGCAGAGACATACAACCCGTATTGACGGTCAAGAGAGTCGTCAAAAAAGGAACGATAAGACGGATGGTCGGGCATTGACAGTAGCCGACAGGCATACCGACAAAGCAGTACATCGCGCCGGTAGGTGAGTGGCAATTCGCCAGCGTCAGCATGAAGACTCTCTACGGGACTAGTATAAAATGCTCCGATCGCAAGTCGTGAACCCCGATGTTGTATGGAGTTGAGGCGGCGTAAGATGGATGGCCGTGCAGAGGAGTATACGAAGCTCCCATAATCCAGCTTGGAGCTGACGATCGACCGATATAGACGAAGTAGGACGGTTCGATCCGCTCCCCACGACATACCACTGAGAACACGGAGGACATTTAAAGAACGGGTACAACGGGCGGCCAAATATGGCATGTGGAGACCAGCTACGTTTCCTGTCAAATGTAAGGCCTAAAAATTTGGTTGTCTCCACGATCGGGAGAGCAACGGGACCGAGTCGTAAGGACGGTGGGAGAAACTCTTTGTAGCGCCAGAAGTTAATACAGACCGTCTTCTCGGCAGAAAAACGGAAGCCATTGGCGACACTCCAGGAGTAAAGACGGTCAAGAGAACGCTGAAGACAGCGCTCCAGGACACGTGTACACTGCGCGCTGCAATAGATGGTAAAATCGTCCACGAAAAGGGAGCCTGATACATCAGCTGGGAGGCAATCCATTATTGGATTGATCGCGATGGCGAAGAGAGCGACGCTCAAAACTGAGCCCTGTGGCACCCCATTCTCCTGGCGAAAGGTGTCGGACTGGACAGAACCCACACGTACCCTGAACTGTCGATCCATTAAAAAGGAACGAATAAAAAGAGGGAGGCGACCGCGAAGGCCCCATGTATGCATGGTGCGGAGAATGCCCGCCCTCCAACAGGTGTCGTAAGCCTTCTCCAAATCAAAGAACACAGCCGCGGTCGGGCGCTTCCGCAAGAAGTTATTCATAATGAAGGTCGACAAGGTAACCAGATGGTCAACAGCAGAGCGGCGCCTACGAAATCCACATTGTACATTGGTAAGTAGGCGTCGAGACTCGAGCAGCCAAACCAATCGAGAGTTAACCATTCGCTCCACCACTTTACAGACACAGCTGGTAAGCGAGATAGGTCGATAACTGGAAGGCAAGTGCTTGTCCTTCCCCGGCTTAGGAATCGGGACAATAGACTCGCGCCAGCATGCGGGAACATGTCCCTCAATCCAGATGCGATTGTATGTACGAAGAAGAAAACCTTTACCCGCAGGAGAAAGGTTCTTCAGCATCTGAATATGAATAGAACCAGGCCCTGGAGCGGAGGACCGTGATCGGCCAAGTGCGGTTTCGAGTTCCCGCATGGTGAATGGGGCATTATAACTTTCACAATTCGAGGAGCGGAAGTTAGGTGGCCTAGCCTCCTCTGCCTGTTTGCGGGGGAGGAAGGCAGGGTGGTAATGAGCGGAGCTCGAAACCTCTGCGAAAAAGTGGCCGAAGGCATTGGAGACAGCCTCAGGGGCCACAAGGACGTCATTCGCGACCTTCAAGCCAGAAACTGGGGAGTGGACCTTAGCGCCAGATAGCCGGCGCAGGCTACCCCAGACAACAGAAGGAGTAAAACTGTTTAAGGTGCTTGTGAAAGCAGCCCAGCTGGCTTTCTTGCTGTCTTTGATAATACGACGACACTGAGCACGTAATCGTTTATAATTGATACAATTCGCCACTGTAGGGTGGCGTTTAAATGTGCGTAAAGCACGTCGACGAGCACGTAAAGCGTCTCTACATGCTGCGGTCCACCAGGGGACCGGTACGCGACGTGGAGAAGGAGGGTGACGGATGGAATATTCAGCAGCAGCGAGAATGACTTCCGTGAGGTGTGCGACCTGACGATCGCAGCTTGTGAAGGTTTGATCCTGAAAGGTCGCCCTGGAAGAGAAGAGCCCCCAGTCTGCCTTGGAGATGGTCCAACTAGAGGAGCACGGAGAGGGGGTATGCTGCAGGAGTTGGATAACACATGGGAAGTGGTCGCTCGAATATGTATCCGAAAGGGCATACCATTCAAACCGGCGTGCAAGTTGTGGAGTACATATAGAGAGGTCTAAATGGGAATAGGTGTGAGATGTGTCCGAAAGAAAAGTAGGGGCGCCAGTATTGAGGCAGACAAGATTGAGCTGGTTGAAAAGGTCTGCTAACAAGGAGCCCCTCGGGCAGGATGCTGGAGAGCCCCAAAGGGGATGGTGGGCATTGAAGTCTCCAGTTAACAAAAATGGTGCAGGTAGCTGAGCAATAAGTTGCATCATGCCTGCCCTGGTAACGGCAGATGACGATGGAGTGTAAACGGTACAAAAGGAAAACGTAAAAGTGGGGAGAGTAATGCGGATGGCAACTGCCTGCAGGCCGGTGTGCAACGTGATGGGATCGTAGTAAATATCATCCCGGACCAGCAACATAACCCCTCCATGAGCTGGGATACCTACCACAGGGGGTAGGTCAAAACGCACAGAGGTGTAGTGTGCCAAGGCAATTTGATCGCATGGGCGTAGCTTCGTTTCCTGGAGGGCTACGACGAGCGGACGGTGCAAGCGGAGCAGCAACTTCAAGTCCTCTCGGTTGGAGCGAATGCTGCGAATATTCCAGTGAATAAGTGCCATCGTAAGAAAACGAGGATGAGAGAAGGGGTCACCTCGAAGGCCGCTTAGGGCCTGGCTTCGAGCGAGCACTGCCGCCGCTATCAGTAGGCGGACAGTCATCGTCCATTGGGTCTATAGGGTCATCGGCCATCTCGGGAGGAGAACGGCCAGATGTACGGCTACCAGCGGTGCGGCCAGGCGAAACGGATGACGGCCTGGGGCGGCAACCGCTGGGTGGCGCAGGAGAAGAAATGCGCCGTGGCGGAGAAGGAGAACTGTGCTTCCTATGCGCCTTTTTGGAAGGACGTTTGGTGGAAGTACCGGTCGAAGGCTGGGAGGTCGAGGTACGGAGGAAGTCTGCACAGGATGGTTCCTTCTTGAAGGCCCGTGCATCTGACTTCGGGGTCTTCGTCTTAGCAGAAGCTGAGGAAGGGGCTGGTGTCTGTGGGGTGATGGGAGGAAGAGGAGACGTCGACCGCGCGATCTTAGCACTGGCCGAACGGACGACCGTGGTGCTGAAGGTCAGATCGCATGTCTGGGTTGCTACCTCCCGGGTAGTCCGAGGAGAGGCGAGGACAGTACTGTATTTCCCCGCTGGGAGCAGCGCGGGCTTCCTACTAGCCAATAGCTTGCGAGCAGCCGAGGTGGACACTTTCTCTTTGACCCGAATTTCTTGGATACAGCGTTCTTCCTTATAGACAGGACAGTCGCGGGAGGATGCGGCATGGTCACCCTGACAGTTCACACAACGAGGAGACTGAGGTGGACAGTCACCCTCATGGGCATCCCTGCCACAAGTGACACATTTAGCCGCATTGGAACACGACTGTCGAGTGTGATTGAAACGCTGACACTGGTAGCAGCGCGTAGGTGTCGGGACATAGGGGCGAACAGAAATAACCTCGTAGCCCGCCTTGATGCGCGATGGCAGCTTAACACTATCGAAGGTCAAGAGAAGTGTCCGGGTTGGTACAAGGTCATTGTTGACCTTTTTCATGACCCTATGGACAGCCGTCACGCCCTGCTCAGCGAGGAAAGATTGAATCTCCTCGTCAGTCAATCCGTCGAGGGAGCTAGTATAGACTACACCACGAGACGAATTCAAAGTTCGGTGGGCCTCCACCCGGACAGGGAACGTGTACAGGACGGTGGCCCGAAGCAGTTTGTGCCTGAAAGGCGCTCTCAGTTTCTAGTAATAAGGTACCGTTACGCAACCTGGTACAAGATTTGACAGATCCGGCTATGGCATCTACGCCCTTCTGGATAACGAAAGGGTTGACAGAGGAAAAATCCTTTCCGTCCTCAGATCGAGAAACGACGAGGAACTGTGGGGCAGGCGGTAGTACTTTTGTCACTGGTGGCTGGTCACGTTTCCGTTTTTGGGCAGAAGTCGAGAGAGATGGAGTGAAATCCATTGCGGAGGAATCCTCCATGATTGCTAGCGTCTCCGATGGCGCGCTCCTTCCTTGTGGGGACCCTCTCAGAGGGCACTCCCGCCAAAGGTGATTGTTTACACCTCAGGTCACACCTCCCGAGAAACAGACGGAGGGACCAATCGGCATGGTCAGAAGGTATCAGCTCAGGCAATCACCCCTCCCCGGGCCTGGCCTTTACCAGGGGGTACGCGCGTGCCTTACAAGTCTACCCAGGGCGGGGAATTACCCGTTACCCCGTCACCGGCTACGCGTGCGAACGCGTGGGTCGGCCTTAAGGCACGCACAGGGAGGAAGGAAGAAGAGGAAAGAGGAGAGAGAGAGAGAGAGAGAGAGAGAGAGAGAGAGAGAGAGAGAGAGAGAGAGGACAGACTGTCTCAAACGCCGAGGCGGAGGCAAGGAGAAGGAGGCAAGGAGAAGGAGGCAAGGAGAAGGAGGCAAGGAGAAGGAGGCAAGGAGATTGTGCAGGGGAAAGAGTAAGGAAGACAGTGAGGTGGAGAAGAGCAAAGAAAGGAACCAACCAAAGGTAGGAAGAAACGAGAAGTGAAAAAGCAAAATGACTGCAAATAGAGGTCGTGGAACCGTCCGTCTCCGGACGCAGGCGCTAACTAGCCCCGTGAGGGGGATGGACTCCTTTTAGTCGCCTCTTACGACAGGCGAGAATACCTCGGGCCTATTCTAATCCCCGGACCCGCAGGGGGGATGGCGACAGAAGTGGAGCAATTCCGATGATGAGAATTGGAACCTGTATGAAAGGGTCCATGCAGAGGCACGCTGTATAGCACCCTGGAGCTGGCGCTCTGCAGAGGCCATGTAAGAGGAACTAACCCTAACGCAGAAATCAGCCACATACAGAGCAAGAGTGACCGAAGGACCGACGGAGGCCGAGAGGCCATCTATAGCAATGAGGATGAGAAGTACACTCAATACGAAACCCTGTGGGATGCCATTCTCCTGGGACCGTGGAGAACTAAAAACAGTACCAACACAAATCCTGAACGACCAATGGAGCAGTAACTGATCGATAAAAATCGGGAGTGGGCCCCAAAGGCTTCACTCATGAAGGGGAAGTAAGGTACGATGGCGCCAAGCCATGTCATGTCATGGGCGTTGCGAAGGTCGAAAAATACTGCTACCAAATGACGGCGATGGGTAAAAGCCTGCTGAACTGCGGATTCCAAGCAGAGTAAATGATCGATCGGAAACCGTCTCTCTCGGAAGCCACACTGGTAAGGGGACAATGGATAAAGAGATTCAAGGACCAAATTGAGCCGATAGGCTACGATATGTTCAAGTAACTTGTAAACAACGCTTGTCAGACTTATTGACCGATAGCTTTCGACTAACAGGGCGGGGGTGGGGGTGGGGGGGAGGTCTTACCAGGCTCAAACAGGAACCACAATGCTATCTCTTCATTGATTAGCGAAGTCACCCTGGAGCCAAATTCGTTTAAGTACCCAGATAGGATGTCATTGTGGAGCACTGAGATGTTGAAGCAATTGGTTATGAATGGAGTCTGGGCCATGGGCCGCATCATGAGAAGAAGAAAGTGGAAAAAGAAGTTCCCACTCAGTAAAAGGTTCGTTGTAAGATTCTGACTGACAATGGGTAAAACATAAGGTGGAAGGTTCGACCCACTGTTTCTGGTGAAGGAAAGCAGCCGGATAGGAGGCTGATGCAAGATGTTTCGTGAGTGTCAACGGGTCCGTGCAAAGGCCATCCAGGAGGGCAAGGTCCAGGAGGGTAGACTGCCAATGGCAACCTTTGAGTGTAGCACATACCCGTGGAAGACTGACAGTAGAACCGAGGGAAGGAACAAAGCGTTCCCAACACACCCGTTTGCTCTATTTGATTAAGAAATGGGCTTTGGCATGAAGGTGTTTAAAGGTAAAAAGATTGGCAGCGGAAGGGTGCATCTTTAGGTGTTGCAAAGCTCGACGGCTATCACGGATGGCAATGGTAATGGTCGTACTCCATCACGGGGCTTGCCGGTGGCGAATCGGTCCAGGTGAGCGTGAGATTGCAACGCAAGAAAGGGTATTGATTTTGCAGTTGTGCTAGCTACCACGTACTTCTGGGAGCTGTGAGCCCCCTGAAGGCAACTCGAGCTAAATACTATCTCTGGTAATTGAGTCCGATTAAATGCTGTCTTGACTGATGGAACATTATTTGCCCTCGGTTTCTGAAAGAACATTAAAGTATTTCCATATGTGTTATTTTAAAGGCAATATCCCAAATATCTAGAAAGTGCTTGTCCAAAAATTGAATTTTCATCTAATAGCTCTTGTATACCCTCAAGAGTAAGAAAAGTTGATCAACCTAATCATTTATAAATTTTCGCATGTGCATATGGATGTACATATGAGAACATTCGAAGGCGAAAAGTGGAAGCAGTATTTTGAAAATAGTAATTATGGAAGAGTTACGCTTACATTAGAGGCTTACTGTCTTACAGAAGTCAAGTCAATGCATAGGACGGAAGTATACAAAATTTAATAGTAATATGCTGTAACTGTTTTACCTGCTGTTTTCGTATTATGGGCATTCGCTCGGTGTCCTCTGCGATGCCACAGCTGCTGCTGACGTCTGCCCACTTCTCGCTCCTCTTTCCAGTATCGCGTGCGAAAAGGTAGACAAGTACCGGGCATTAATGTGTGTAACCGGTAGTAGCAGTACGAAAACAACCCATGGTGCAATGTGTCGTCAAATGCAATCCTACTCCACTTAAAACTGCAGATTTGTATGGGTTCCTGTACCCTGGCCTAACCGATCGTCATGATCTCAGGCTGTGTAACCGAGTTAACCTGACAGTTTTGTGGAGATGTTTTCACTCTATAGACATTGCGGCGTTATGTTCAATTACATACGAGGACGAAGTGGAATCAGTTGCTAATCAGTAATTAGGCTGCAATGCAAAACTAACACGTTTAAAACAAACTCACGGTATTTTGTATTTAACGCTGTTTAAGGATGGCAATAGACAAGTCTTGAAACTAAAGATATGGTTAAGTATTAAACCACAAATATTTAAGCACGGTGCTTTATTTCCACTGACACGAAGTGCTTCGCGTACACTCAATATCTGAGAAGTTTACAGCTGCAATTTTCACTCTATCCTAGTAATCTTCGAAACTTTGACGAATCCAAAATTAATGCAGGTTGGTTTGCCATAAAACCATACCCTTAATCACTAAATGCGTTATTTGTGTACTAATACAATGATCCACTGATAATGTAATATGAAAATTTTAACACTGAAAAATAACATCCTCGGGAGAAGTAAATATTTTCCGTCATATGCATACGAAACATTTCTGCAAGTTTGCAGTAATCCCAGTACCAAGGAATGAAGGTTCTAAATGATATTGTCGAACCACCAGTTTAGTAAGTCATTGTTGGACAATACCAACAGTAATTATCTACGGAAATAGGGAGCGACTGGTAGAAACTGGCATGGGGGAGTTTGGGTTTGGGAGGAATGTAGCATCACCTGGGGCCATACCGACCATAGGAGTAATGGTCGGGAGACAGGTGAACTACCTATAGCATATTTAGATGTACAGAAAGAGTGTGAAATATTGAGTACAATTGACAAACAGTATTATTCTAAGTTATTAGGGGAATTGTGAGCAGAAATTCTAAAGCTTTTACAGGACCAAGATTGCAGCGAACAAAAGCTGCGGGTGCTAAACGAGGACAGTAGTTGAGAAAGGTTTCAGCTTCTCCACGTTACTGAATCTGTAATACGGAAGTAGTAAAAGACTAAGCTGTTTGGAAGGATAACTTAAGTCACGAAACAATATGGTTTGTATATTACATTGTAAACCAGCCAGAAACTGCTAAGACTTTGAAGCTAAGTTTAACGGAATGGATAGTATCTTGGACCGAGTTTGTAAGATGGTCGCCAACAAAAGCTGAACGAAGGTTATGTAGTCGAGTCAGGAAACTCTGAACGAATTAGACTAGGCAATGACACACCAGTAATAGACGGGTTTTACTATTTTTTGCAATAAGTAATGGCAGAACTAATTAGGAAATAAGAAGCAGACTCAACAGCAAGGAAATCTTTCCTTAAATCGTTGTGGAAGGGTTTAATGCGAACTTAAGACACTTTGATTTTTCCAGAAATGTTTATTCTGCAGCGGAGTATGCACAGCCTGTAAACTTCTTGACAGATTAGAACTATATCAACCAGAACCAACCCAGACCCTGGTTCTCACAGGCTAAGGAGAATGGCATGAAAGTTTGTTGTTCAACGTCTGATTACGACTAGGTAATCACATGATGGGACTGGAAGTCTAGTGAAGGGAATCAGATATATCCTTTCAAAGGCATCACCCCGGCATTTGTCTACGTGAAATGCGGAAATCTAAATCTGGATGGCCAGAGGGGGGATTTGAACCGCCAAGTTCTAGCTCAACATCTTACCACCTCTTTCAGTTAAAAGGTAATTTTCTCGGTGACAACTACCCACTCACGATATACGACTCGCACCCAGCTTCAATTCTGTTAGTATCTCGTTTGAAACATTCCCTAGGCTGAAGTTGAGATAGTTCACAGTTTCCATCCTGGATTAGAGCTCTAGGAATGTGAGTGATTCTGTGAAGTCTGGGAAGTAGCAGAGAGACTGTCGAAATTGAAGCTTTGAGGCAGGTCGTGGGTCGTGCATGGCTGGCTTAGTCGGTAACAGGGTTAACCTATGAGTCGAGTGAGGTGATACGACACTGTCGGGGGGACGGATCAAGTAGGAGCCTTGCCCGTGAAATTTAATGTTCGTTCTCAGTCCAGCTGTTGGCATCTGCTACGAACTTACAAAATAGTTGTTTTCGAAATGTGGCACTACAGAAAAATACCAACTATTAGGTTGATATACCCGGTAACCAACGAGAACGGTACTTTGAAATGCCATATCCGTGTCTTTACCACAGTTACGTTCACCGACGATTGCTTTCCCACTATTAGTATTTGAATAACACCTGTATTCTTCCGTACACTATCATCCGAGAGTGAATTCAATTCTTTAAAATAGAAACTATTCTCCAGGTTAAAAGTCAAACTTTCTACAAGGCATTTGACTCAATTTCAGGTACATGGAGAATCGTTACACCTAAAATATCCAAAAGATGTAACACTATTTTTGCTACAAAACTAATTGAGACGCAGCTGGTAAAAGGTTTTTACTCACGGAAATCCGAAAGCGCTAACAAGGCTTCCCAGAGTTCGTAGTCATCCCGGTTCTCCATTACGAGGACTATCTGATATACCATGAAGAAGCAGTGCATAACAATCCAGGGACCCATTAGCCTGATGTTTTTCTAATAAAAAGACAAGCGTTCACAGGGGAAATTAACACTAATACTTAATTCTCAAGTACAAACGTTCCATTCACATCTAAGTAACTTATTTCTTATACTACTGATTTGGTGACTTGTGCTTACCCGGTATCTCGATTGCACCAGATAGTAACACGCGAAAAAATACATTGCACTGTGCACCAATGTTTGAGCGGCCATCAACTTTCCTGTAACAAAATTTTCACCCAAATTTTAGTAAACATTCTTAGCCTCTGTGAGTTAAAAATCAATAACTAACTACTATTGCAATTCAGTAGTCTGCACCGTCACAATTTTCACTGAAGTCTGAAGAAAGGTAAATTTTTAGCCCTGATGAGATGTTTAATGGGTAAGAGCTACTCCGACAGCGTGCTTAAAAACTGAATAACTTCTAATAACAGGTAGTTCCGATTCCTCTATCAGCCATAAATACGGGAGCGAGCTAAAAACTAATGCCTCCGAATGTATATGAGAACGCCGAAAGATTTTAAAGCGAAACAAACCGTAATATTGTACACCTGTATTCTTCCTGTCTGTATATTTGTAGTCTTCTGCCGCTAGCGGGTTCCGAATTGTAGCGTATAACGTGGTGTTTAACATAACTGCCGGTGTCTGAGTATCTGTTTCCGAAAATTGGACGACAATTTCGGGGACTTTACCGATACTGATGAAGCGGTGCAAGCAAAGTTGAGAGTGACTCAAAGTCAAAAGTTCTACACTGAAGGTATCAACGAAGTTGTCTGTCGTTGGGAGAAACTTATTCGTCCCTAGAGTGACTATGTTGAGAAATATGTAGACATTAAGGATAAAGATATCTAACGTTAAAGTTTGCTTTATTTAGATGGCTTTAAGATTATCTGTATGAATTTTGAGGCATTACTTTTCAGCACACCCTCAAAGACAATTCCCCACTGTGCTTTAGGCCACGAAGTAGAGTCCATACTTTGGTTAACACGCGAAACCTGCTAAAAACCATCGGTATACACTACCGAACGTTAATCCCTTGGTGGCATCATTCGCAAAATCGGTGAAGTGTGAGGAACCACAAAAGTAAGTTCTAAGCGGTACAAACGCGTTTTTATAACTTCTGAGAGCACACAGGCAAGAAACAAGTTCAAACCAAAACGTGCGGCTTAGGTAGCACATGTCCAGCATCGACCGCTGTCAAATTAAGCCTATGGCACCCGCTCTTGCTGTTTTCCATAATTACTACTCTTTACTCTAAGAATTTCTTCCGGAACTAGTTTCAATTTTAAAGTCGATTCTAGCCTAAAATTAATCTCTCAAGCATATTCATACTTTCGCTCTTTAATCTCATTTCAGCTACAAAGAACGAAATGTAAAACTTATCTTGTTACCTAAAATAATAAAGGTTGTAAAGGCTACATGGTTCTATGAATGTAAAGAGCAGTGTAGCCAACCATTGTGTAGAGCTGCGAATACGGCTACGTTGAGTCAGAGGCATTAGTGGCAACTTGTCAGCACCCATTGTGAGACTGAGCCCTTCCGGCCACTATGTGTGCACTCCGGACGGCAGGGACGACTACGTTGCTCTTACCTAGGACGTCGGTGCGTACGGATGCTACGAGTATTATCTCTGTCTGCTGAGTTTAAACGTGTGTGAGCTTCGTTTGAGTTCCCAGTAGTCACTCTGGTGCGTGGCATTGATAATCTTGCCGCACCAACTAATTCAATCAGGGAACGGCGTTAATTTCAGTAATATTCCGTTTATTCGGGGAGATGTTCTGTGCAGTTAACTTGACGTGGACGAGCGGTGCCACCACAAGATTTACAGTTTTAGTTAGTTTAGCGTATTAGGTATGAATGTGCTTTGTGGAATGCTTGTGCTAAATTTTATTTAATTTACCGTCCAATTTGTATTTTATTTCCACGGACTTGGTAGCCCGTACTATGGTGCACCACTTACGTTTCTTTGTACACCATGAGACTTCAGTTCAACGTAAACACCTTTCGTGTTCGAATTGAAGCCTCAGTTTCATGACGGAGTAGATGTATTCTGGTTTGGTAAAATTACGGAGGTTTACGGTATTTTTGATGTGGACTTTGTTCTCTTAAATTGACCCTTAAAGGCAGTCGCTCAATGACCTTACATGTGGATCAGGGAAGCTTGCTTTCGAAATTCTATCTTTCGTTGTGTGAGTGAGCAATGTGAACGCGGTGTGTGTGACCTTGATACATTGTATCCAGTAATTTAGCCCACATTTGTCAGTCCATATGCTGCACTGTATAATGTGCCATGTGTCTATGCATCCCAAGCGACTATTTTAACTTCTGTTTGTTACTGAAAAAACAATTTTGAATTATTGTTAAATTTTTTGCTATTACATTTCACAGTACCATTCCGCTCGCTAGTCAGGATCCTTAGTTTGCACCTTCTCTTAGCAATGTTTCAGTAACATTTATCTTGATTATTGGATTGGTGTTTTATTAAATCGATGATATGTGAGATGGGGCCTTTCTATCACTTCAATATGTAAGTAAATTTGGCCCAATAATCAGAAATTGTGTGTTTGGTACTTGTTGCAGGCAAGCAAACGTAGCCTCTACTTGCAGAGTCAGTCTTGGGAGTTAGGGAACCATTAAGACTTTGCGTAGCTGATTTTACCAGAACGTTGCAGTAGTAAAAAACGACAGGTATCATTCAAGAGACATTTTTGTGTGAAATTATCTCCCCTCTGTGGTAAGATCATCCATTTTCTCTCAACTTTAACAGACTTATAGGAGTTCTCAATAGAGCCACAATCACTAATAGATAAGTGGTGTCACACTGATAAGCACATCGCACTTTTATAGTGCTTTCCTGTGTCTCGTAAAGTTACTATGATTTGAAAATACGCTGATGTAACTGAAAACTGTCTGCCACATGCCATGAGTGGAAGGCAGAATTCTACATCAGCAGGCGTGCCGCGACTGCCGGTAGAAACATACCCACCTTTGAGTGTTTTTAGTGCCACACACCGCAGCACCGTGATGCTTCTCAATCAGGCCATAAATCACCATTGTTTAAGGTATGTTCTGTGCGCGTTCTGAATACGCAGCCACATTTACACACTAGAAATCATGTACCCTGCCGACTGTATTTTTACTAACCATATTCGTATTTTCTTAGCTGTGCAGTCACGAGAACACATGACCGCGCTGCAGCTAACGCGTTCAGGACTAGCTAAGCACGAGACCACACTGCCCTACTTAATTTAACTGTCTGCATGGGAACTGTTAAGCGGCGATCCCAGACTGGGATACATATAAGTAAAGGTTCTGGCACGACTCGCTACCCTCACTGACCCAAGAGACAAAGTTAACAAAGCAAATTATCTCTGTTCTGTAGCAATCTAATTGCTTTCAATCGCCAAGACACGACCACTAAACTGAAAAAAATTTCTGTGTAACCAACCGGCTCTCGACAACCCCAAGATCTTTAGCTTCCTAACATTTGTTAGCAAGCTAGAGATCTTTGAGTGGGAGTAAAACTAGAGAAAAAGTCACAATTGAATACTTCAGCTACAGGAACAACAGCTTGTTCCCGTTAATAAAACGCCCGCCGAAACAATTTCCTTCATCATTGGTTCCCAAGACGAAACAATACTGTCTTAACATCCACTTCGTCCTGAATAACGGTAGTCTCGATTTTGAGAAACAGCTGATCAGCTAAGATTACAGTAAAGGTGCTGCCGTAAGATGTTTACACACTATAGAATGGCTACCTTCGCCTGTGATACTCTGAACTACATTTAAAACTCCACGGTTCGATTCTGCCGAATCTGCATTCCATGCTCCATGATAGTGCACGAGCGACTGATTTCGTGAGCAAAGGGCAACACCAACTCTGGCTTGTTTCTCATCCACAGGCCACCTTGTTCAGCTCCCTCTACAGCTTCAGACTTCCCTGCTATTCTCTTCGGTGCTGCCATCGCGCAACAACATAACCTGATTTTGCAAACCAATAAAGTTCGCGGAATGTCACAGAAAATCTTAGAAGCCTGCAGGGCTAAAGGATAATTTCAAACATCCGGGAAAGAACCATCATACACTGGATACCCCCGCCGCTATAATCCGGGGAAAATATGCTTGGAAATTAAGTAACCGAACCCCATGTGAATTACATCCACATACACACTTAACTACCGAATTGTACTGCAGGGAGTATTTAGCATTGTAAATGTCAGTGTTTCGTTCTGTTCGAATTGTTTATGGAGCACAGGAAGAATAATTGCTTAAATCCATTTATATGCATTGTAGTTAGTCTCATCTTGCATTCTCCACCACTACAGGAGCGATATGTAGAGGTTTTAATGATTTTCTACTTTTAAAAAAATTTTGGTTCTTGACACTTTGGAAGTAAGCTTTCACGAGACAATTTTCGTCTGTCTTCAAGCGTCTGCCAGTTCAGGTTTTTCAGCATTTGACCTATCCTTGAGTCAAACCTAAGATCGTTTCTGTCACCCTTGTTTTGTATAGTTCACGTTAGTACTACTTGAGCAATACACAAATATGGGACGGATTTGTTTTGTTAGCATTCGCCTTCAACGACTGCATTTCCCCAACGCTCTACCATTCAACTGATGTGGCCATCTGCTGTACCTACTTATACACTTGAGCCTACGTGATCATTCTGTTTCATAGTTGGCTCATTATCACAGAATAATTGTTTCCCGAGTCTAGTAATGCGTAATTTCACATTTATGGACACTTAAGGCTAGTTGCCAATCTTAACGTAACTTTAAAATCTTGTCAGCTCTGACACTGTAGCTTTTTTCCAAGTAGTGTATCAAAGAACATCTGCAAAAGATTAGGTTAATATTTGATGACCTAGCACTTCTATAATATGACCAACAACAGTCATAACACCTTTCCATGTGTGCTTGCCTGAATTACATCTGACTCCATCTGAGTCAAACTGCAGGCTCCCTACCAAGAAACGCTCATTTAGTCAGTAGTATTTCGTTTGAAGCCACATGACCGTACCTTCGTTAAGGTGCAGGCGCGCGAGAGCATCAAATGCTTTTCTGACTGCCTTGATACACGATTTCAGGGTGTCACGTGAGAATGGCGAGGTCGGTTTCCCATGACCTTTACTCTAGAAAGCCACGCTGGTTTGCATGGAATCATTGGTTGGTTGGTCTGGGGTATAAAGGGACTGAACTACAGTGTCATCAGTTCCTTTTTACTGGCGCAAGCAAGGCTCAAGTTATAAAAACACCCAACACCACATCTAAAATTAAAACGAATGGAACGAACAAAAATGGGGAAAACAAACCACAAGGAAAAGCAGAAGAAGGTATTAGATAGAGCATATGGCCTGGGCTGGCTGATCACAATAATAAAAAGAGGACGAGCCAGCCACTCGGCAACAAAAAAAATGTCCACCCCAAAAAACGAGGCAAGATGAATACATTTAAGGAAAAGACGACCATCAAGGCAAACGCTAAGAAAGTGCGACAGAGCTAATAATGGAGGGAGGGTGGCGACCTCAGAGAGAAGGCTAGATGCCCACCCTTAGATGGTATGAAAAAACCGTCATGAATAAAACGTAAAACTAAAGCTGCTGTTGAGGCACTGTCGCCCAACACCGAAGGTAGGGTGCTGAGAAGGTTAGGAAAGCGGAAGGAAAGAGAATGGAGCAGTTGACGGAAGCGGACTCCCGGGGGTAGTAGGGAGGAGGAGCGGCCTGCATACCCTACATCAAAGGAGGCGTCGAAAAAAAGGTCGTGGGCTGGATTAGCAGGCATGGAAGACAGATGGCTAGCATAACGACTCAGGAGGACTGCTCGCCGATTGGACAGCGGACGTTCAGCAGTCTCAGCATAAAGGCTTTCCACAGGGCTAGTGTAAAAAGCTCCAGACACTAAACGTAATCCACGGTGGTGGATAGAGTCGAGACGCCGAAGAATAGACGGCCGAGCAGAGGAGTAGACTATGCTTCCATAATCCAATTTCGAGCGCACTAAGGCGCGATAGAGGCGGAGAAGGACCACTCTGTCCGCTCCTCAGGAGGTACCATTCAGGACACGGAGGGTGTTAAGCGATCGCAGACAGCGAGCCGAAAGGTAGGAAACGTGGGAGGACCAGCATAGTTTTCTGTCAAACATAAGACCCAAGAACTTAGCGACGTCGGAAAACGGAAGGTTGACAGGACCTAGATGTAAGGAGGGCGGAAATAACGCCTTACGTCGCCAAAAATTGACACAAACGGTCTTACTGGGTGAGAAACGGAAGCCAGTTTCGATGCTCCATGAGTGGAGGCGATCGAGACATCCTTGAAGACGTCGTTCAAGAAGGCTGGTCCGTTGAGCGCTGTAGTAGATCGCAAAATCGTCCACAAAGAGGGAGCCCGAGACATCATGAGGGAGACAATCCATAATTGGATTTATGGCGATGGCAAACAGTACAACACTCAGCACGGAACCCTGGGGTACCCCGTTTTCTTGGGAGAAAGTACGGGAGAGAGTAGTGTTCACCCGCACCCTAAATGTGCGCTCTGCCATAAATTCGCGAAGAAAAAGGGGCAGCCGGCCTCGAAAGCCCCAAGAGAACAGTGTGCGGAGGATGCCTGTCCTCCAACAGGTATCGTATGCTCTCTCCAGATCAAAAAATATTGCTACCGTTTGGCGTTTCCGGAGAAAATTGTTCATGATGTAAGTGGAGAGAGCAACAAGATGGTCAACTGCAGAACGATGCTTTCGGAATCCGCATTGGGCAGGTGTTAAAAGACTGCGGGATTCCAGCCACCAAGCTAAACGGTAATTCACCATACGCTCCAAAACCTTACAGACACTACTCGTGAGAGAAATGGGACGATAGCTAGAGGGGAGATGTTTGTCCTTTCCAGGTTTCGGAACGGGAACGACAATAGCTTCCCGCCACCGTTTGGGAAAGGTACTGTCGGTCCAAATTCGATTATAAAGGCGAAGGAGGTAACGCAGACTATGGGTTGATAAATGCAGCAACATCTGGACATGGATTCCATCCGGTCCTGGGGCGGAGGAGCGAGAAGAATAGAGGGCATGTTGGAGTTCCCGCATGGAGAAAACAGTATTGTAGCTTTCGTGATTTGGAGAGGAGAAAGCAAGATGTCGCACTACTTCTGCACGTTTCGTCGGGAGAAACGCTGGCGGGTAATTTGAAGAGCTCGAAATCTCAGCAAAGTGCTGACCCAACGAGTTAGAAATTGCGACGGGGTCCACTAAGGTATCATGCGCGACAGTGAGCCCAGAGACCGGGGAGAAACTAGGCGCGCCTGAGAACCGTCGAAGCCGACTCCAAACTTCCGAGGAGGGAGTGAAGGTGTTAAATGAGCTAATAAAGAATTTCCAGCTTGCCTTCTTGCTATCGCGGATGACGCGACGGCATCGCGCACGGAGCTGCTTATAGCGGATACAGTTGGCCAAAGTAGGATGGTGACGGAAATTGCGTAGAGCACGTCGCCGCTCACGTAGTGCGTCACGGCATGCCTCGTTCCACCAAGGAACTGGGGGGCGCCGGGGCAATTCGGAGGTGCGTGGTATTGAACGTTCCGCAGCTGTAAGAATAACGTCGGTAATATGTGTGACCTCATCGTCGACGCTGGGAAAGCGACGGTCATCGAATGTCGCGAGAGACGAAAAAAGTGTCCAATCGGCTTGGGCAAATTTCCAGCGTCGCGAGCGCATATATGGCAGTGGAGACTGCAGTCTAAGGACACATGGAAAGTGGTCACTCGAGTGTGTATCATCAAGGGCGAACCATTCGAAGCGCCGAGCTAGCGGAACAGTACCGACCGCAAGGTCCAAATGAGAAATTTGTCGTGGAGGCAGACAAAAATGTGGGGACCCCAGTGTTGAGGCAAACTAGATCCGCTTGGTGGAAGACGTCTAGCAATAGAGAGCCACGTGGACAAGGATGAGGAGATCCCCAAAGCGGGTGGTGGGCATTGAAGTCCCCAACCAGCAAATAGGGGGGTGGAAGCTGACCAAGAAGATGGAGATCAGCTCGTGCCATTGGTGTGGATGATGGAATGTATACAGTACAAAGAGAGAACGTGTATCCAGAAAGGGAAAGACGGACGGCGACAGCTTGGAAGGAACTGTTTAAGGGGATTGGGTGATAATGGAGAGTATCATGGAGAAGAATCATGAGTCCTCCATGGGCTGGAGTGCCTTCAACAGAGGGGAGGTCATATCGGACGGACTGAAAGTGAGGGAGAACAAAGCGGTCATGGGGACGCAGCTTTGTTTCCTGAAGACAGAAGATGACCGGCGAGTAGGATCGTAAGAGGATCGACAATTCATCCCTATTGGCTCGAATGCCGCGGATATTCCAGTGGATAATGGACATGGGGTGAAAAGAAAATGGAGGAATGTGACCAAAGTTGCTGTCAACTCAAAGACTGCTCGGAGCTAGCAACCGACAGCATGGGATGGCATTCAGCCGAAGGCAGAAGATCCTGATCCATAGGTTGGTCAGGAGCAGTCCCTGCCACCAGCGATCGGCCGGTGGACCGGCCACCAGCAGTGCGCCTCGGCGACACAGAAGACGGCCGAGGGCGATTTCCGCCAGGTGGTGCTGTAGAGGGGGCACGCCCTGGCGGAGAAGGAGAGGAACTGGGTTTCTTTGTAGCCTTCTTGGAAGAATGTTGTTTAGATGAAGGAGGAACCGATGGTTGTGAGGTTGCGGTACGTAAAAACTCTTCACGAGTATGCTCTTTTTCGAAGACTTGGCGTCCGACTTTTGGGCTCGAGATGTAGCAGAACCCGACGAAGGGTGAGCCATAGAGTGGGCAGGCGAAAGTGGTGAGGTTGAACGAGCGATCTTTGCGCTGGCCGATCTGACGACCGTGGTACTAAAGGTGAGGTCGCAAGTCTGCGTGGCCGCCTCCTTTGTAGGCCGAGGAGAAGCAAGGACAGTGCTGTATTTTCCTGTCTGAGGCACGGTGGGCTTGCGACTGGCGAATAATTTTCGAGCAGCAAAGGTCGACACCTTTTCCTTCGCCCTTATTTCCTGGATGAGCTTCTCGTCCTTAAAAACGGGGCAATCTCGAGAGGAAGCAGCGTGGTCACCCATACAGTTGATGCAGCGAGGGGATGGAGGTGGACAAGCACCCTCATGGGCATCCTTGCCACACGTAACACATTTGGCTGGATTGGAACAGGACTGGCTGGTGTGATTGAACCGCTGACATCGATAGCAACGCGTAGGGTTTGGGACGTAAGGGCGAACGGAAATTATCTCATAGCCTGCTTTGATTTTCGATGGGAGTTGAACTGTGTCAAATGTCAAGAAGACAGTGCGGGTTGGAATGATGTTCGTGTCAACCCGTTTCATTACTCTATGAACTGCCGTTACGCCCTGGTCAGACAGATAGTGCTGAATTTCTTCGTCAGACAATCCATCGAGGGAGCGTGTATAAACGACTCCACGCGAGGAATTTAAGGTACGGTGCGGTTCCACCCGGACAGGGAAGGTGTGGAGCAGAGAAGTACGCAGCAATTTTTGTGCCTGGAGGGCACTGTGTGTTTCTAACAACTGTGTGCCATTCCGTAATCTGGAACAAGACTTTACAGGACCTGCAATTGCGTCGACACCTTTCTGAATAATGAAAGGGTTGACCGTGGAGAAGTCGTGACCTTCACCAGACCGAGAAACAACAAGGAACTGTGGTAACGATGGAAGAATCGTCTGTGGCTGAGACTCAGTATGCTTACGTTTGTGACTAGACTTAGTGGAAGGTGAGGAAACCATTGCGGAAGAATCCCCCATGATTACCGGCGTCTCCGATGGCGCGCTCCTCCCTTGTGGGGGCCCTCTCTGAGGGCACTCCCGCCTTAGGTGATTGTTCACACCTCAGGTCACACCTCCCGACAAACGGACGGAGGGACCAATCGGCATTTTCGGAAGGTATCAGCTCGGGTAATCATCCCTCCCTGGGCCAGGCCGTTACCAGGGGGTACGTACGTGTCCTACCTGTCTACCCGGGGCGGGGCATTACGCGTTACCCCGTCACCGGCTACGCACGAAGGGCGTGGGTCGGCCTTCAGACACGCACAGGGAGGAAGAAAGAGAAAGGAAGGAAGAGAGGTCTCAAACGCCGCAGCGGAGAAAAGGGAAAGAGAAGAGGTAAGGAAAAGAGAAGGACAAAGGAAGGAAGAAGACAGAGAAGGACAAAGGAAGGAAGAAGACAGAGAAGGACAAAGGAAGGAAGAAGACAGAGAAGGACAAAGGAAGGAAGAAGACAGAGAAGGACAAAGGAAGGAAGAAGACAGAGAAGGACAAAGGAAGGAAGAAGACAGAGAAGGACAAAGGAAGGAAGAAGACAGAGAAGGACAAAGGAAGGAAGAAGACAGAGAAGGACAAAGGAAGGAAGAAGACAGAGAAGGACAAAGGAAGGAAGAAGACAGAGAAGGACAAAGGAAGGAAGAAGACAGAGAAGGACAAAGGAAGGAAGAAGACAGAGAAGGACAAAGGAAGGAAGAAGACAGAGAAGGACAAAGGAAGGAAGAAGACAGAGAAGGACAAAGGAAGGAAGAAGACAGAGAAGGACAAAGGAAGGAAGAAGACAGAGAAGGACAAAGGAAGGAAGAAGACAGAGAAGGACAAAGGAAGGAAGAAGACAGAGAAGGACAAAGGAAGGAAGAAGACAGAGAAGGACAAAGGAAGGAAGAAGACAGAGAAGGACAAAGGAAGGAAGAAGACAGAGAAGGACAAAGGAAGGAAGAAGACAGAGAAGGACAAAGGAAGGAAGAAGACAGAGAAGGACAAAGGAAGGAAGAAGACAGAGAAGGACAAAGGAAGGAAGAAGACAGAGAAGGACAAAGGAAGGAAGAAGACAGAGAAGGACAAAGGAAGGAAGAAGACAGAGAAGGACAAAGGAAGGAAGAAGACAGAGAAGGACAAAGGAAGGAAGAAGACAGAGAAGGACAAAGGAAGGAAGAAGACAGAGAAGGACAAAGGAAGGAAGAAGACAGAGAAGGACAAAGGAAGGAAGAAGACAGAGAAGGACAAAGGAAGGAAGAAGACAGAGAAGGACAAAGGAAGGAAGAAGACAGAGAAGGACAAAGGAAGGAAGAAGACAGAGAAGGACAAAGGAAGGAAGAAGACAGAGAAGGACAAAGGAAGGAAGAAGACAGAGAAGGACAAAGGAAGGAAGAAGACAGAGAAGGACAAAGGAAGGAAGAAGACAGAGAAGCAAGGAAGGCAAAGAATGCAGTACATTTACGAGCGTCCGTCTCCGGACGTAGGCACAAACCATACTCCCAGATGGGGAGAAAGGGAAGGAAAGAGCCAGAGGTGAGGGGAGGAGGGGCGAAGATAGGGATGGGGAAGGATGCGGAATGGGAAGGTATGCAGCCCGGAAAGGAAGGAAGGCCACATTAGCTCGGGGTCCCGTGCTCGCTACGCACGTATCCACGAAAGAGTTGTGGACCCCCTGGGGGGGGGGCAAGGAGTGTTGTTCAATATGTCCTCCATGAACGTACGGGAAGCCAATGTGACTCATCCATTGAACCATCAGTTTTTTGTGGGGTTATAGGGCGCAAAACCTCGAACCATCACTGTAAACCACTTCATGGTCCCAGTACATGTCAAGAATCTAGAGGCAGTGGCAGTGGTGAGCTGTGGGGTTAACTGAGTCCTTTGGACCATGTGAAAGGTCCAGGCAAAGCTTCGGCCTAGGTGTACACCATGGAGGTGTACGTGAATAGCTCTAGATTACAGGTGCTGAAGGCAAGTACTCCTTTTCAGACAGAAGTGATCTGACACAAAACACAATCTTAAGCACTGACCTGGGCCTCCAATGCAGGAGATGAACTGCCATGGATGGGAAAAGGAGACAGTAATTCAGATGCTCAGAACTATGAATGTGTGCAACGTAACTGGTGAGCAGTTACACATGCCTAACCTTCAATAGAGGGACTCCAGCTTCCACTAAGGCACTGGTCACCAGACTAAAATATCCTGTTGCCAGTCTAACACCACAGTGATCGACTGGGTCGAGTGAACGCAATACTGAAGGCGCCACCGAACCATAAACCAGACTCCCACAGACAAGGTGAGGATGAACAAGGGCTCTGTGGAGCTGCAGCAGTGTAGAGCTATCTGCACCCCAGTTGGTGCTGCTCAGGCATCAAAGGACATTGAGGTGCTGCCAGCACTTGCGCTTCAGCTGACTAAGATGAGGAAGCTGCGTCAATCTGGCGTAGAAAACCATTCCTCAAAATAGAGATCTCAACTACAGTGAGTGGATCGTCATTAAGGTAAAGTTCTGGTTCTGGGTGAATGGTACGATGCTGACAGAAGTGCATGTCACACGACTTCGCCGTTGAAAACTAAGCCATTGGCGAGAGCCCATGACTGCATCTTGTCGATGGCTCTCTGTAGGCGCTGCTCGGCAACACCAGTACTGGGGGAGCATTACGAAATGCAGAAGTTGTCTGCATACAGAGAAGGTGAGACCGAAGGCCCGACACCTGCTGCTAGACCATTAATGGTCACTAAAAATAGATACACACTCAGTATAGAGCCCTGCAGGACCCCATTCTCCTGGATGGGGGAGGGGAACTATGGGAGGCACCAACTTTGACAAGGAAAGTACGGAGCAAAAGGAAATTTTGGATAGAAATCGGTATGGGGGCCCCAGAGACACCACTCATAATGGGACAAGGATATGATGTCGCCGGGTCGTGTCAAGCTTTTTGTAAATAAAAAAGATTGCAACCTGATTTGGTGTCTGGAAAAGGCTGTTTGGATGGCAGACTCGAGGGACACGAGATTATCAGTGGTAGAGTGACCCTGGCGGAAGTCACCCTGGCACAGAGCCAGTAGGCCACGTGACTGCAGAACGTAACAACCACAGACTTTTCGTACATTCTAACATCTTACAAAGACCGTTGTTGTGGCTGATAGGCCTATACCTATCCACAACAAGCTGGTTTTTACCAGGTTTGAGCACTGGAATTATCGTGCTCTCCCACCATTAAGATGGAAAGACTCCATCACACTACACCCAGTTGAAGATCGTGATATGTCGCTTGTAGTCAGACGAGATATGTTTAATGATCTGACTGGATCCGATCTGGCCCAGGAGCTGTGTCACCGCAATGTGGTAGGTAGATAGGTAGGTGTTTAAGGGACGAAACAGCAAGGTCATCAGTACCTTGTGTCAAAGGCAGTCCACTCGCACGGATTTATATCTCAGAAGAGTCATAACAGTAAAAGGCTAAAAAACATAAAAGTGCAGTTGTGTTGGCTATGGTGAAAAAAGGAGGAAAGTCAGCAAGTGGGCAATCCCAAGGCTATGCTACAGGCATGAAGTATCCCACATGTGACTCAGTACAGGCAAGACCACCTCCTATTCAAAAGCATTCAACCGCTAGAATGTAAAAGTGCATAGTGTAAAAGGAGACTAACCAAATAAAAAAAACGATAAGAACAGAGTAAAAGGGAGAGAAAAGAGTATCATGGCCAGGGAAGGGAGTCAATCTCTTAACACAGCTTACAGAGGGAGACACCACGACCCTCACCGCCCTGCCCCTACTCCAGGGGGAGATTAAAAACCTTAGAAATGAAAATAAAAACCACTTTCACGGAGGAAACTGAGAACCAGTTCAACCACCCGGGAATAGTCTGCCAATATTAAAGGTAAAGTGCGAGGAAGTCTGTTCTTAGTACGCAAAGTCAAAAGAAGGGGGCATTCCACCAAACTGTGGGATACTCACTGGAAAGCTCCACAACCACAAAGTGGGGGTGACTCATAACGCAAAAGAAAACCATGGGTCAAGCCTGGTATGGCCGATGCGTAGACACAAGTCACAGGGTGGTCGAGTCCTTTCAGGAGAAAGGCCACAGGACATGTCACCTTAATCACACGAAGTTTATTAGACAGGGAGGTAGCCTCCAAGAGTTCGCCCATGATTGTGCGAAGTGGGATTCGATGTGAAGCCGTAAATCCGCAACCAGGAGGGGTTACAGACAAGGGGGGTAAGTGACTGCTACCCCAATTAAACGATCAGCAAGCTCATTACCTGGGATACCTACATGGCCAGGGACCCATAGGGAGTCGACGGAACAAGAAGCATGGTGAACATCAGCGAGACAGTCATGGATGGCCAAGACCAAGGGAGGGTGGGAAAAACATGGTCAATAGCCAGAAGGCCACTCATGGAGTCCGTACATAACAAAACGCGGTAGTGTTGGGCCTGTTTAATAAAGATAAGAGCCTGAGAAATTGCCATCAATTCAGCAGTAAACGCCCCACATGTAGGTGGCAGGAGGTGATTTTCCATTCCAACAGAGGACATGAAGGCATATCCCACACGATCAGCAGATTTCGAGCCATCGGTATAAAAAACACCACCACCCCGAAACTCCCATAAAATTCGGCGGAAGAAACAATGGAACACCATCAGGACAATGGAATCTTTCAGACCTTGGCAGAGATCCATCCGAATTCAGGGCCAAGGAACCAATCAAGGGGGGGAGGGGGTTGGTGTTGGGGAGAGAGCATGAGATACAGGACAAAGAAGGAAGCTGAAAATCGCGGCGAAGAAACGCAAGGCGGAGCCCAACCAGTAAACCCGCCCGAGGGCAGCAATCAGGTGGGCGACGTCCTTCATCTGGGAACAGGTTGGAATAGGAGGGATGAGTGGGAGACGAACAGACGGCGATTGCATAAGAAACCAGAAGCTGCGACCGCCAAACAGAAAGGGGGGAGGGGGGGACATGCCAGCTTCAACCAGGAGACTATCAACAGGGCTAGTAGGGAAGGCACCAGTGGTCAAACGGATACCACAATGGTGGACTGGGTCCAAGAGGTGCAGTGTGGAAGAAGCAGCCAAACCATTAACTTGACAATTGTAGTCAAATCGAGACAGCACTGAAGCCCATTAAAGATGAAGAGTGGAATGATCTGCACCCCAAGAAGTGTGAGCAAGGAAGCGAAGGACGTTGAGTTTACGGAAACATCCAATCTTCAAACGTCTGATATGAGGCAGCCAAGTGAGCTTGTTGTCGAAAAGAATAACCAAGAATCTGAACTGTGGGACCACAGGTAATCTTTGTGCATCCAGGTAGCGCTCCAGATTGGGGTGGACCATAGTACAGCGATAGATGTGGACCACCAACGATTTTGAAGGAGATAATTGAAACCTATGATAGTGTCCTTGCAGATGCACTCTGTATTGCACCCTGGAGCTGCCGCTCTGCAGAGGCCATCGAAGAGGAACTAACCCAAGTGCATAAATCGTCCACATACAGAGCAAGAGTGACCGAAGGACCGACGGAGGCCAAAAGGCCATCTATAGCGATGACGAAAAGAAGTACACTCAATACGAAACCCTGTGGTATGCCATGCTCCTGGGTCCGTGGAGAACTAAAAACAGTACCAATACGAACCCTGAACGACTGATGCAACAGGAACCGGCGGATAATCTGGAGTGGGCCCCTTAGACCCCACTAATGAAGTTAAGTAAGATGTGGTAGCGCCAAGCCGTGTCATAGGCCTTGCGAAGGTCGAAAAATACTGTAAGCAAATAGCGGCGCTGGGAAAAAAGCCTGCCGAACTGCGGATTGCAAGCGAAGTAAATGATCGATCGGAGACCGTCCCTCTCGGAAGCCACATTGGTAAGGGGACAATAGATCCCAAGATTCGAAGACCCAATTGAGCCGAAAGGCTACCATTTGTTTAACTTACAAACAACATTTGTCAGACTAATTGGCCGATAACTTTCGACCAACAGTGGATTGTTACCAGGCTTAAGAACAGGAACCACGATGCTATCCCCCGACTGAGAAGGGATATCACCGTGGAGTCAAATACGATTAAACACCCAGAGAAGATGTTGCCATTGTGGAACACTGAGATGTTTAAGCAGTTGGTTATGGATGGAGTCTGGGCCAGGAGCCGTATCACGAGAAGAATGAAGTGCAGAAAGAAGTTCCCATTCAATAAAAGGTTTACTGTAAGATTCTGACAAGGGGTAAAACGTAAGGCGGAAGCTTCGGCCTGCTGTTTCTGGAGAAAGAAAGCAGCCAGGTAGGAGGCTGATGCTGTTGCAAAATGGGTCGCAAGATGTTCCACGAGAATTAACGGGTCCATGCAAAGGCCATCCGGGATTTCAAAGCCCGGGAGGGTAGACTGCCGATGGCAAAGTGTAGCCCATACCCGTGACATAGAAACAGTAGAAGTGAGGGAAGAAACAAAGCGTTCCCAACACATCCGTTTGCTCTGTTTGATTAAGTAATGGGCTTTAGCGCGAAGGCGTTTAAAGGTAATAAGGTTGGCAATGGATGGGTGCCTCTTAAGGTGTTTGCTCTGTTTGATTAAGTAATGGGCTTTAGCGCGAAGGCGTTTAAAGGTAATAAGGTTGGCAATGGATGGGTGCCTCTTAAGGTGTTGCAAAGCTTGACTGCGATCATGGATGGCAATGGCAGTACTCCACCAAGGGGCTTGCCGGCGGTGAAATGGTCCAGATGAGCGAGGTACAGCAAGGTTAGCAGCACGAACAATCGCGTCAGACACGTCACGTCTGACGTCATCAACACAACCTGACAAAGAGGGAGAAAACACGACCTGTGCAGTGTATAGAGGCCAATCGGCGCGTTGGAAAGACCAACGAGGTAACCTGTCCATCGGGAGCAGCGCGAAGACATGTCCAAAATGCAAGCACTTTAAACATCTCATAGGTGGTGGGATGTACAGCTTCACTTCACATCGATAAACTATAATTTTTACTTTCTCAGGGAAGGTATCCGCTTCGAAGGCCAGGATAAAGGCACCAGTATCAGTGTGATTGTCCTTTGGACCCTTCTGAACACACCGAACAAAGTGAACACCCTGCCGTCCGAGCTTGTCCCGAAGTTCCCCATCAGTTTGAAGGATAAGGTCGCTGTGAAAAATTACACCTTGAACCATATTCAAAGTCTGGTGGGAGGTAATGGACAAATGAATTGTGCCAAGATGTTTACAGGCACGAAGGGCCACACACTGGGCAGCTGAAGCAGTTTTGATCAACAACGAACCCGAATCTTGCTCTGAGTCCACTTTGCCAAACTTTTCTTCAATGTATTCCACAAAAAAATAAAGGTTTGGTATTGGTGAAAGTATCCCCATCAGTCCTGGTGCAAACCAGATAGCGGGGGAAAGGTTTCGCCCTTAGCTGGTGGGCCTGACCCTCCTCCCAGGGGGTAGCCATGGAAGGGAAGGCCGAAGGGGCAGAAGAAGCAGCACCAAAAGAATCAGTTCCATGCAGAGAGGGAGAGGTGAGGGCGGAAGGGGAAGGAGCAAGGAGAGGAAAGGGGCAGAAGTGCCAGGAAATGCAGCCCTGGAAAGAAGGGTGGCTGCAATAGCTCGGGGCCCCGTGCTCACCACGCACGTACTCATGAAAGAACCGTAAGCCCCCTGGGGGGGGGGGGGGGGGGGGAGAAGACATATAGCCAAACTTCCAGCAGCACTTAAAGCAGCACATCAGGGGAGGGATATAGGGCTTGACATCACAGCGGTAGACCATCACGTTGACCTCCTCCGGTAATGGATCACCCTCTAAGGCCAAGATGAAGGCACTGGTAGCAATCTCATTATCCTTCGGACCCTGATGAACGCGCCGGACGAAATGAACACTTTGACGCTCTAAATTGGCGCGCAGTTCGTCATCAGACTGCTAAAGAAGGTCCCTATGGAAAATAATACCCCCGACCATATTCAAACTCTTAGGGGGTGTGATGGTAACTGAAACATCCCCAAGCACATCCAACAAGCACAAGCAAGTAACCTTCGTGACTGGGCAGAGGATGTCGTTTCTATCGATACTGACCCAGAGCGCATTTTGGACAAGGCCTCCACCTCCCCAAACTTGTCCTCTAAATGTTCTAAGAATTGAGGCTTTGTTGACATTAAAGACTCATATCAGCTCTCTTACAAACTAGGAACTGCGGCAAGTGTCACTGCCATCCTGAGCCTTACACTCCTCCCACGGTGTGTCCAGGGAGGGGAACTATTTGGGATCGTATTTCTGAGCGTTGAATTGAGCCCTAGAATGCTTAGGGACTGCTGGCGGCTGGCCACCAGCAAGAGATGTGCTGCATTCACTGCGGGTCATCCGCCCTGATGTCACCCACTCCAACCAAGGGCCCTCCCCATAGGCGCCACCTAGCCTCAGCAAGGGCCACCTGGCAGGATGGCCATTGCCGGGAGTCCTGATGCCCCAGGGAGATGGTCATCTACTCCATGGCATACGTGGGGAGTTAACGGCGCAGGCATGAGCAGAGCAATCCCTGTGTTGTCAGGGGGCTACAACCAACAGGATACATGGCAGCACCACCATAAAATTCTGGCTACTGTGCTGGATATTATGTGCAAGGAAGTCCATGGTCGTCGTCTCCACAAAAAGCAACACTGCACAGTGCATGGTGGGAAACACACCCAGGAATGTATCTTCGCCCAAGAGATGTAGAACGAGAAGGACGGCAATGTGACCACGAGAAAGCTGGCTAAAGGTCTCAATGCAAGATGGACAACGCACCATATAAGGCGCCCTTCCCCAGTTGGCTCACTCTTCGGAAGAATTTGGAAATATGAAGGTCAAACCCGAGAGGGGACCATCACATAAGGCCGAAACATTTGAGACTCCTTTCAGTCGCCTCTTACAACAGGCAGGAATACCGTGGGCCTATTCTTACCCCCGAACCTGCAGGGGTAAAGGTATGGTATTGGTGAAAGAATCCCCATCAGTCCTGGCACAAACCAGATAGTGGGGGCAAGGTTTCGCCCCTAGCCTATGAGACTGACCCTCCTACCAGTAGATAGCCATGGAAGGGAAGGCCAAAGGGGCAGAAGAAGCAGCAGTAAAACAATCGTTTCCATTCAAAGAGAAGGCCATAGAATGGCCAGAGTTCTGGACCAGTATGCGTTTCATTTGCATAGCGTCTGCCCTGATACCACCCACTCCAATCAGGGTCTCACCCCACTGGCGCCACCCAGCCACAGCAAGGGCTGTCTGGCACAACGTCCATTGCCGGGAGTTCCGATGCTTCAGGATGAAAAGCAACCACTCCTAGGCTTACATGAGTTGGTCACAGCTCAGGTATCAGAAGTGTGTTCCATGTGGTTTCAGGGCGATCAACCAAAATGGTAAATAGCGAACCTGCCAAATGGGCTGGCTACTGTGCTAGGCATGTACCCTAGCATCAGACAGCACCAAGAAGAAAAAGATGGAAGGAACCAGGAGGGCAGATGCCACACATACTAGGTCAGGTGCTCTTCCCCAAATGGCTCGCACTATGAAATAAAAATTTAGTAATGGATGTCAAACCCCAGAGGGGGACCAGAGGATGGAAAGAAGAATGAGGTAATTACACAACAAAACCAAATCGCAAAGCCAACATAACCAGGAGGACAGTGGGGCCAACATAAAAAAGGACACCTAGAGAGGGAGAAGGAAAGGTGAGTGAGTGAGTGAGTGAGTGAGAAGGAAAGGAGGGGGAGGGAGAAGGAAAGGAGGGGGAGGGAGAAGGAAAGGAGGGGGAGGGAGAAGGAAAGGAGGGGGAGGGAGAAGGAAAGGAGGGGGAGGGAGAAGGAAAGGAGGGAGAGGGAGAAGGAAAGGAGGGGGAGGGAGAAGGAAAGGAGGGAGAGGGAGAAGGAAAGGAGGGAGAGGGAGAAGGAAAGGAGGGAGAGGGAAAGGAGGGAGAGGGAAAGGAGGGAGAGGGAAAGGAGGGAGAGGGAAAGGAGGGAGAGGGAAAGGAGGGAGAGGGAAAGGAGGGAGAGGGAAAGGAGGGAGAGGGAAAGGAGGGAGAGGGAAAGGAGGGAGAGGGAAAGGAGGGAGAGGGAAAGGAGGGAGAGGGAAAGGAGGGAGAAGGAAAGGAGGGAGAAGGAAAGGAGGGAGAAGGAAAGGAGGGAGAAGGAAAGGAGGGAGAAGGAAAGGAGGGAGAAGGAAAGGAGGGAGAAGGAAAGGAGGGAGAAGGAAAGGAGGGAGAAGGAAAGGAGGGAGAAGGAAAGGAGGGAGAAGGAAAGGAGGGAGAAGGAAAGGAGGGAGAAGGAAAGGAGGGAGAAGGAAAGGAGGGAGAAGGAAAGGAGGGAGAAGGAAAGGAGGGAGAAGGAAAGGAGGGAGAAGGAAAGGAGGGAGAAGGAAAGGAGGGAGAAGGAAAGGAGGGAGAAGGAAAGGAGGGAGAAGGAAAGGAGGGAGAAGGAAAGGAGGGAGAAGGAAAGGAGGGAGAAGGAAAGGAGGGAGAAGGAAAGGAGGGAGAAGGAAAGGAGGGAGAAGGAAAGGAGGAAAGGAGGGAGAGGGAGGGAGGGAGAAGGAAAGGAGGGAGGGAGGGAGGGAGGGAGAAGGAAAGGAGGGAGGGAGGGAGGGAGGGAGGGAGAAGGAAAGGAGGGAGGGAGGGAGGGAGGGAGGGAGAAGGAAAGGAGGGAGGGAGGGAGGGAGGGAGAAGGAAAGGAGGGAGGGAGGGAGGGAGGGAGGGAGGGAGAAGGAAAGGAGGGAGGGAGGGAGAAGGAAAGGAGGGATGGAGGGAGGGAGAAGGAAAGGAGGGATGGAGGGAGGGAGAAGGAAAGGAGGGAGGGAGAAGGAAAGGAGGGAGGGAGGGAGGGAGAAGGAAAGGAGGGAGGGAGGGAGGGAGAAGGAAAGGAGGGAGGGAGGGAGGGAGAAGGAAAGGAGGGAGGGAGGGAGGGAGAAGGAAAGGAGGGAGGGAGGGAGGGAGAAGGAAAGGAGGGAGGGAGGGAGGGAGAAGGAAAGGAGGGAGGGAGGGAGGGAGAAGGAAAGGAGGGAGGGAGGGAGGGAGGGAGAAGGAAAGGAGGGAGGGAGGGAGAAGGAAAGGAGGGAGGGAGGGAGGGAGGGAGAAGGAAAGGAGGGAGGGAGGGAGGGAGAAGGAAAGGAGGGAGGGAGGGAGGGAGAAGGAAAGGAGGGAGGGAGGGAGGGAGAAGGAAAGGAGGGAGGGAGGGAGGGAGAAGGAAAGGAGGGAGGGAGGGAGGGAGGGAGAAGGAAAGGAGGGAGGGAGGGAGGGAGGGAGAAGGAAAGGAGGGAGGGAGGGAGGGAGGGAGAAGGAAAGGAGGGAGGGAGGGAGGGAGGGAGAAGGAAAGGAGGGAGGGAGGGAGGGAGGGAGAAGGAAAGGAGGGAGGGAGGGAGGGAGGGAGAAGGAAAGGAGGGAGGGAGGGAGGGAGAAGGAAAGGAGGGAGGGAGGGAGGGAGAAGGAAAGGAGGGAGGGAGGGAGGGAGAAGGAAAGGAGGGAGGGAGGGAGGGAGAAGGAAAGGAGGGAGGGAGGGAGGGAGAAGGAAAGGAGGGAGGGAGGGAGGGAGAAGGAAAGGAGGGAGGGAGGGAGGGAGAAGGAAAGGAGGGAGGGAGGGAGGGAGAAGGAAAGGAGGGAGGGAGGGAGGGAGAAGGAAAGGAGGGAGGGAGGGAGGGAGAAGGAAAGGAGGGAGGGAGGGAGGGAGAAGGAAAGGAGGGAGGGAGGGAGGGAGAAGGAAAGGAGGGAGGGAGGGAGGGAGAAGGAAAGGAGGGAGGGAGGGAGGGAGGGAGAAGGAAAGGAGGGAGGGAGGGAGGGAGAAGGAAAGGAGGGAGGGAGGGAGGGAGAAGGAAAGGAGGGAGGGAGGGAGGGAGAAGGAAAGGAGGGAGGGAGGGAGAAGGAAAGGAGGGGAAGGGAGGGAGGGAGAAGGAAAGGAGGGGAAGGGAGGGAGGGAGAAGGAAAGGAGGGGAAGGGAGGGAGGGAGAAGGAAAGGAGGGGAAGGGAGGGAGGGAGAAGGGAAGGAGGGGAAGGGAGGGAGGGAGAAGGGAAGGGAGGGGAAGGGAGGGAGGGAGAAGGAAAGGAGGGGAAGGGAGGGAGGGAGAAGGAAAGGAGGGGAAGGGAGGGAGGGAGAAGGAAAGGAGGGGAAGGGAGGGAGGGAGAAGGAAAGGAATTGCAGCCCAGGAAAGAAGGAAGGCTGCAATAGCTTGGGGCCCTGTGCTCGCCACGCTCGACTCTAAAGGACTGAGCCCCCTGGGGGAGGGAGGGGGTGTAACTGGTAAGGGTGGAAAGTATGCAAATGGAAGTACTCAAATCCAGAGAGTTTAAACACAGCTAAAATGGCCACAGGGACTAAGTTCAGTAGACTGAAAAACTGACAACGAAGAAACACTGACCACTCGTGTTAAAGCTAGTTGGTTGCCCATTTACAAATTGTGGGCAGTAAGATTATTCTAATGAAAATCAAACAGTTTACTACCAGACACATGATGGGATGACTGCCAGAGACTAGACTGCCTTTCACCAAAGCTCTCACCTGTTCAGTGTATGGCGATGGTGCTGAACTGGACATACCTCAAAAATATCAGCTATACCTGGTCTCTCCTACCTGTGTCATTCTGGATTTTGAACGTAACCACCTTGTCTGCAACGTGCAATTAACAGCGCACCAAAGCAATCTAGTTTCAATAGATTGCCCACAGATTTGCGTATTGCCTGTTGTACGAACGTGGAGACATCAGCCAACCCATCTACGAATCTTTCTGGCGGAATTGCCTGCCATACAGGCACCCTAAGCCAGGTATTTGCCTTTGGCGGGCAACACCGTTACCGTCAGTTATTCGAGCATACTTCACGAGACGCTCCCACAGCTCAAATTCTGGAAAGCATCGCGGAAATAGGGACCTATCTTTCACACCTTACCAAACTAGCCTTATTCTTAGAAGCGCAAGAACGGTTAATATATCACGAAACTTCTGAACAGCTTGTATTTCACTGCAGAGGATTCGGCGTGCAAACAGCTTTTTAAGAGTGCTGTCCCACTAATGGATGCAGAAGGGCTGTGAATGTGGCAGGAGATTTTTGATTTTGTTTTGCTTTAGGGCGCAAAAAAGTCATACTTTGCACCAAAGTCAAAACTATAGAACACAAAGACAGAGGAGTTAAAAACGACTCTACGTCAATCCCAATCGACATAATAGGAGGAAAAAGGTACTCGGGAAAGGGCTAAAGGAGACCATATGGAAACGGAGGTCCAAAACTAAAAATCAAATGGCTTTCGCTATACTGCTTTGGCGGGATAAAAAGTGAAACGCGTTCGATAGCTCAAGTGTCATTTGCTAAAACTGCCATTCACTCAGATGGCAAACTGAAGCGGGAACGTAAACGGTTAAAAAATGGGCATTCCACCAAGAAGTGGCGGACAGTTAAAACTTGGGAGCAATGTATGCAAAGTGGTAGGGGTAGCGCCACTTACAAGGAGATGGCACGACCGTGGGGTCGGGGATTTGTCCGAAATCTGTGGTGAAAGAGGACCCGTGACACCTCACATTGTTAAAGTATTAGGACGCACTACTCGGAAAATCCCGCGAAAAATCGATCCAAAGTTTCTTAGGTGCCGTATGAGAATAAAATTCTAGTCCGTTGCCGAGCTACCGTTTGGCCTACATGGTTAGTGCTCGGACCCTTACGCCAGAGGTATCGGGTTCGATTCCTCCTCTGGCACTTTTTTTATTCTGTTGCTTGCAAAATCGCAGCGCATTGTTACAGGAGAATCGGGAAGATTGAATTTTATACAATCTCTAATTCACCATCAATTATCGTCACCAATATTCCGAGACATGATTCAATATTCCTGGTTTGCCTCAAAATTATCAGAAACTCAAAACATTTTCGTAAATGTTAATGGGGCATGTTTTTGTACAGATTTATTGCAAACGCCCTGTGATTGAAAAAAAAAACCGCTTTTATATGTTGCGCAAGATGTCGCAAAAATTATTGCTTTGTTTTTACGATAATTACCACTGCGGTTCTTGTTTATAATTATTATATGTATAAAAAGTGAATGTTTCCCAATCAACTTTGTTATTCTAATTAAAAACCCAAAGTTTCTCCTCATATACTTCACAATGAGAAATGGAAAACCCACCGCCATGAGTTTTGTTGTTTGACAGAAAGAAAATAATTTTTATTCAATAATTTAACTAATTTGTTAAAGATAATGTAGGTTTGGGAAACTTTCTGAATAATTGGTGCAATAACGAAAGAAAATGAAACAGGAGAAAAAGTGCCGGAGGAGGAATGGAACCCGAGACCTCTGGCGTAACAGTCCGATCCCTAAACATGTAGGACAGACGGCGGCTCGGCAATGCACTAACATTTTATACTCGTACGGCACCCAAGAAACTTTTGGATCTATTTTTCCCGGGATTTTCCGAGTAGTGCGTCCTAATATTTTAACCGCGTGAGGTGTTAGGGGTCCTCTTTCACCACACAAAATTTCGGATAAATTCCCGACCCCACGGTCGTGCCGTCTCCTCGTTAGCAAATGAAGATGGCTAAAAAGGCAGTGCCCATTACGCAGCCTAGTTAACATGACCTCCTCCCGGCGGAAGGGCCGAGAGGAGGTCGTCCAAGCTGCTGGGAGAGGCTTAAGCTGGAGCTTATTCCCGTGAAAGGAGGACCATTGGCAATGCCAAAGGGACACCACCACCTGACAGGCGGCAACGCAGAGATCGGAGGGAATATTACGCTCCGGCTAAGGTACGAGGACTGCAGCCTTGGCAGCAGCGTCAGCAGCCTCGTTTCCTGGCAGACCGTCATGACCAGAAACCCACAGAAACATTACACTAGCTCCACGAAGAGTGAGCAAGTGACAGATTTCCTGGACCCACTGCACTAAGGAATGGGCAGTGTACAGCGCACAGACTTAAAGGCGCTAAATGAGTGAGCAGAGGACAATTGAATAGGTTGTCGCCGGATGTACTCCGTTCTCTGATACAGGGCGAAAGCTCGGCTGTAAATACTGAGCAGTGTGCCGGAAACCGAAAACGAAAGGCACGGATGTCAACGACGAAGGCACACCCGACCCCATGGTCAGTCCGAGAACCGTCAATGTAGACGAAGGTACTCTCGCCAAGTTCCATGCGAAGTTCGTGAAACTTAAGGCGATAGACGGAGGTTGGAGTAGTGTCCTTAGGAAGCGAATGAAGGCTAAAGTCAACATGAGCCACTTCACAAAGCCTAGATGGTGAAGGGTTCACACCCACTGGGAAAGTTGCAGGTAGTGTGAAGTTAAACCGCGGCAGTAGGAGAGTTGCTAACACAATTTAAACTGAGGATGGTTGCTGAAAGCACTGTCCGCTGAAGGCAATGTTTCGGTTCTACGTTCTTGGATGACGCAGGAAACTAGCATCTTATCTACCCTCAGCCAAAGTGTCCATGACGTATATATTCTAATTCCAGTTACCTCTTACGTTAATGTGCTATCGCAGTCTGCCATTCTTTACGGGCACCAATCTAGCAATGTTAGCTAGACACTGCACGAATTTTCTATGTCCATCCCCACACGTTTCTGATATCGCGTGGCCTCAACGTGATTCGGACGAAGTGGGATGATTCTTGGCACTACTGGGTGTTTTACACCCACGCTAGCGGGAACACGAAAATGTATTGAACCACCTGCCTTTAAAATCTTTTGCAACAGAAGTATATTCAATAACGTTTTGCTATATATTTTCACGGGGAACTAAATTTCGTTGTCTGTCGTATGATTTAGCGAAGACAAAAGCTGCAGTGAGCTTTTATCTGAGCGGTGATTGTAGGAAATACGAGGGAGCAAATCTCAGGAAGTTTTCCACATTTTTATACCTTTGTTTCTTTGGTAAGTTGTTTAAATAATTGTTATTTCATAGTACTGATTTTTACTTGCCGTTTCCAGCTATTTGGGAATCTCTCGGTAACATCCGTATTTACTAAAGGAAATGTTTATTCTGAACTTTTTGGTAACCAAAGGCAACATAATATAAAGCTTATTTTTTCTAATAGTTGAGACTACCTGTGAGAGTTCTCAGTGGGAGCCACATCGGAGGTCCCAGTAGTCGAAGCGGAGACCAAGTTGTGTCTGAGCCCCCGCACAGCTTCTCGACCATATCGAAGAACACCATGCCGGACATTATCTGAAAACCAAAAATCGCGTCATACTCCTATGTTTCAATCCATTCTACTTTTAGTGTAACATGGATTATGGAGCGGCCTGTCGTAGTCACGATCAGGTGCCCCACAACTTAAATATCAAAGCCCTCTAATGAACAGAAATTGTTACGAATTTCTGTACAACTTTAGTATCCATACACTGACGAAGTTACGAGTTTCAGGCGGGATGCACTTTTTTATATTGTGTACCAGACAACACTACACAATTTCAAGGGGCTCGACAAAAATGTGGAAACACCAAAATGACATTACTATGCCTAATAATGAGTAGAAAATCTGTTGGCATTCAAAACAGCTTCCATTCGTCCCTGAATGGACAACCACAAGTCCTTCATTGTTTTGAAAGAATCATACCCTTCTCCCTGCGAAATAGTGCCAAGTTCAGGTAGGAAAGACTAACTGTTATTGACATCTGGTGACTGGTGACCAGGGGAGACGCGACAGTTCATCCTCAAGCATACAGAACGAGCCCTGGACGATACGAGCTGTGGAAACAGTAGCCCTTTCTTTGAACACAGCTACACCATTGGGGAACGAACATTTTACATTGAGAAGGACCTGATCAGCCAAAATGGTAGAATATCTTCGATAGAAATGCTACCTTCCAGAGTAACAATGGGGCCCATGGAATCTTACCATATTGTCACTATTGGGATGTGAACTCAACCGTAAGTTGGAAACAGTGTGAAACAAGACTTATTCGACAATGACATTCCTCCGTTACTTCATAGTCCAGGTTTTATTGTTTCGACGTCACGTTCTCCTGTCTACGTCTACGTCTGCATCCATACTCCGCAAGCCACCTGATGGTGTGTGGCGGAGGGTACCTTGAGTACCCGTATCGGTTCTCCCTTCTATTCCAGTCTCATTGTTCGTGGAGGAAAGTATTGTCGGTATGCCTCTGTGTGGGCTCAAATCTCTGATTTTATCCTCATGGTCTCTTCGCGAGATGTACGTAGGAGGGAGCAATATACTGCTTGACTCCTCGGTGAAGGTATGTTCTCGAAACATAAACAAAAGCCCGTACCGAGCTACTGAGCGTCTCTCCTGCAGAGTCTTCCACTGGAGTTTATCATCTCCGTAACGCTTTCGCGCTTACTAAATGATCCTGTCACCGGCATTTGCATTACTGTTGAGTTGCAATTCCAGCTCGCCCTGGAGTTCCCTGCTTATAGAGCTCCCTTCGTGTTTTCGTGCTGGCGAAACATTCAATTCTGCAGTGATTTTTGTAGCTTATCTTATTTTTCGTCACAATCCTCAGTGACCGTCCTTCACGATCACTCAACACTTTCGTGAGCGTTTTTATCTGCTCATCATTGTCCGCTTTTCCTCTATTCGTTACAAATTCGAGTCTGTGCCTCTAAACACCGAGCACTTCAGCTGCCTTGGTTACGAACGGACTCCCGAAACGTGCTCTAACAATTTACACTCTTTCGAAATCTTAGCTTCGACATAATGCACTCACTACACAGAACATTGCACTGACCACTACTGACACGGAACGTCATGAAGACCGTGCACAAATGCCTTTCGTGGAGAAATATAACAGCGAAACTTTCTGGGTTGGCTAGCACATGCATATCTGTTGAAGCATACATTTCTCGCAGTGTTTTCACATTTTTGTCCAACCTCTGTACACATTTAACAGCTTCTCTGCGTTTCTGCCGTGGACAGAAAATGTGTCAGCTGAAAAAGTTGTATCGTAGTCTACATTTTAGTTTATCCAAATCGGAGAATACGATATATGTGAAAACTACGATACGCCATTCTTTAATATTCACTAATTTACTCCGAAGAGCGTCGCCGTCAAAAACCATCTTCTCACATGGGCCTCTGTTCATTTATACAGGAGTGTCAAAGTCTGAAAGCTTGTAAAGGTGTTGCAGGGTAGCTTGTGCTGAGAAACAATTTTTAAAAATTAACTATACGTTGCGCTGTTCCGACTTAATTGGAGCAGAAGTTAGCCAATCAGGCTGTCGCGACGCAAATTCGAGAGGCCGGCCGGATAGAACTAGTTCGTTATTCTCAGCCGTACATGGTAGGACACGGCACTGCTCAGCCGTTGGCTTGTGTTCGATCCTTACTACCGTCCCACGAACAATTTGTTTCACTTTCTTCTTCGGCCTTAGAAATCAAACTAAGGACACGTTTGGCAAAACCGTCTCTGGCTATCCGCTTGGATTTATGTGCGCAACGGCCTAATTGGCTAAACTTCAGTGCTAATTAATTATTCTCAGCACAAGCTACTCCTACACCTTCACAAGCTTGTCAGATTGTTTCTGACCAGCATCGGCAGAATTCTCGCTAAGTGCGTCTCTGCTTGTAATACACAACAGTCGTTGAGTCTACCGATAACTACATTTTCTTTCGAAGTTATGACGTCATCTGTGATGAAGGCCGATAGGTTGCACAAAATGTTCTTATGCAATGAAATGGGGGAATTTCACTGATTCGGCACAGTATGAAAGCTTTTGCTTCAATATTCCTGTACAAGCTCCTGCACTATTCGTGTAAGTAATTATTGCTTCGATGTGGCAATTCTCAAGCTGATAAACGTTGGTATAAGTAACGGATCACTATTAGTAATATCACTACTGTATATTCACACCAATTAACGGAATGCCTCTTGACTGTACGGCAGAAGCTGATTTTTGCATCAGTATAAATTATCTCGCTCTCATCGTTACAAAATAATCCCGCAAAATTTTTAAAAACTCAGTTTGATTGAACTACAGATTTAGACCACGTGATTGTTCAAGGTGGGACTGTAACAATGTCAACTTACTCATTTACCAGTTGTAGTTTAATTGCCGCGTAATTATTAGAGCTCTTTAATGCTTTGGTTATCAAGCTGCAGCACACAGGAAAAAATTACAGTTTAACGGTGGAACATAGAAATGCCTTTGCACTGAAAATTCCGTCCATCAACAAAACCATGAAAACATTCTGATCATATTACCAATCAGCAAGTGTATCTAGAACATTTGACCAAGCAAACCGCTTCTCTGACGCATCGAACTGAACGCACAATTAACTTCTGGCATTACATTTACCTTATAGGAACTTACACGTTTGAGGCATCTTAGTTTAAGAGTTTTTTCGCCACTACAAACAAATCGCTATCACCCACTTTACATTGGTAAAGGGAAATTCACTTTGCTCAGTACCATCAGAGAGGCATTGAAGGAAGTGCATGGCAAATTAAGGTTGCACAGTTATTAGCCATCCCGAATAGACCATTTTATAATTTAGCTTTTCTCCAGATGGCGAAGGGGACATTTTGCTATACAGCAGGTGCTCTAAATTGTTTTAATTACTGGCCGTTTTAACCGGCGACATTTTATAGTTCGTCAAACAGTACATCAATCCAGCACATTTTTCACAGCGAAACACCGAGTAATAAAAAGGAATATGAAGATTTGCCATTACACAGTGCAGATTTTCCTGCCCTGTTAGGTTCAAATGGTTCAAATGGCTCTGAGCACTATGGGACTTAACATCCGTTGTTATCAGTCCCCTAGAACTTAGAACTACTTAAACCTAACTAACCTAAGGACATCACACACATCCATGCCCGAGGCAGGATTCGAACCTGCGACCGTAGCAGTCGCGCGGTTCCGGACTGAGCGCCTAGAACCGCGAGACCACCGAGGTCGGCTGCCCTGTTAGGCCGAGTTTGTATTAAAGTTGACTGAAAAAGCACGTCAGCCGGTTTCAAGCTGGAATTTGGCACAACACGCAACTGAACATTTAATACTGTCACTTTTCACAGGCTATCTAAATCTGTTACGGAGTACAGAGTTCCAACTTTAAACGAGTATTAACCGTATAGCTGAATACATGCCTTTTATATACTATCATTTAATAGAAACCCCATTTCTATATATGGAACTTCTATGGAGATGTTACAGTGTACACATTACAGGGATGACATGACGCAAGGTTGGGAACTAAAACTGTTAGACTGTTGGTATTATAACCCGCAATTAGCTAGACCGAAAGTGTGGTTATAAATTTTAAACCGCAGAAAAGGAGCGTAAGGATAGTAACTAGGTGGCAGTTTCATCTTTAAGAACAGTTTTAGAAATATGGTAACCTACTGAACCAAATGATTACATCTACCTATAAGGTTCGTATCAGGGAAAACAGTACAATTTCAGCAACAGCTCCACACGATCATGCTGTAAGAACCACTTTGGACTTACTTTACCAAGGAAATGGAAACAAGAAGCTCAAAACATTTTCTGTCAGAATGAAATGCTGTAAATACCCAAGGAGGTGAGAAATAACGAGAATACTTACGTTTAAAAAGGAAGCAAAAAAGTTCGTGAGTAATACATATTACACTAAGAGCAGTTACACGACGGTAATGGTGACACCCGTCACAGGTTTTTCGTGCTTTTCATGAATCTATCAACACCGAAGTTAGGATGATCCTTTCCTCATTCGAGCTTGAGCTGTCTCCAATGATCAACAAAATGCGAAACCAGATTGCCTTCATGACAAAAAGAAACTTCACTCTTCCTGAGGTAATGTGACATTTTAAACAAATTTATAAATGGATACACTTCGGGCTATTACCACAATAGATAAATCACTGGACTTAAGTCCTTCCGCTACTTTGTCTCTCCAGAGACAAATCTCATACATTGCACGAACTATCTTAAGATGCATTTGTCCAAGTAAACTATATGGAATGAATAATATGGCCATTTCATTAAAAATTAGAAGCGTTTCCACTGTTTAGGTGAACTTAAGCATTTATGCCCAACTGTAAAATCGGGGCAAAGATGCCTGCTGTATCTACCGAGAAAACTTACCTGGAATTAATTTCAATTGAAAAGTATCTGTCCGTTCACGCATATGGAAATGTATAAATCATCGCCTTTACTTAAAAACAAATTCCAATTAAATACAGAAAAACATGGTTTCGGCAACTTTCACAATTTATGCGCTGGAAACATGTTTCAAACGGCATTCTCTTCAGAACATGGGCCGTTACATCGTGATATCATGAGCACAGAAGGACCAGGTAATCTTAATTTACCTATGAAGGCAACGAAAATCTCTGGGACCGTTCCCAGAATCCCTGGAAGCCCCACTAATTTTATACCAAGGCTATCTCATTTTTGTGAAGTACAACAAATATCCTTAATTCTATTTCAGGAAAAAAAGATTTTAGAGTAACAGTGAGTGCTCCCGAGATACCTCTTGCAACTACTACTATGACTACTTTGAGGTTTAGGGCTTATGTTTACCGTGGCATAGTTTCAACCACACCGCAAATAATTTCAGTGAAATATAAAATTTTGCTAGCATTATTACGCCCGCTGTTTTTCACAAAGCAGCTTGCGCACAACAACGACGATCAATCGTCTCATGTACAAACAAACTACTTACATGACCGATGACTCCAAACACAAGCAAATTATTTTCCATGTAGAGCCGGCGCACTCGACGAGCGAAAGGAGTGTCGAAGATCTTGCCGAATCGCCTGTCCCAGCACATGTTGCGTATCAACTGCCACCTATCCTTTCCTCTACGTTCTACGTGACGTACCCACTAGTCGACCTTATCCTACTACATAACATCAAAGATTTATTACTCATCATCTTTGACAAACATTTTTGCAGTATAATGTAAGAATTTCTGAGCATGTAACTGAAATGTTTTATATAAGTACCCACGTAATACCACAAAAGTACGTGTTATGTCTGAGAGAAGTGTAGACGACAGAAGTTTAATTTGACGATGAAAGCTGCCAGCAGCTTCGCAAACGTCTCCTGTTAACATGCACAGCCGGCAAAAGTTTTCTGAAATTTGTGGACAAAATTTACCACTTCTTTGCCGCCAGGATACAATATTTTTTATTTCCTTTTGTAAACTTTATTTATATTGCGATGATTCCAGACTATCACTAAAAAGAATATTACTGCATATATTTAAATGTCACCTAAACACTGTGATTACGTATCCAGTGAGCTTAAATGCTAAAAAAAAGTGTAACCCTAAAGTAGTTGAAAACTCTCAAAACATACTTGCCATAAATGAGGAAGCGATATATATTATTACTCTAACAGGAAGGACACATAGATCTTGTCTATTTTTCTTTTTTTTTTTACGTACATAATATGTTGATACTTCCGTACGTACGTGTCAATAAATAAGCCATACCTTCATCCTGCACTTTATCAGAACCTATCGAATTTAAAAGCGTTTCCATTTTCAGAGACTGAATTTCTTCTGAGTATGTTTACAGATGAATGTCACTGCACCTGTTGCCATAAACGTAACAATAAAACTGATAGACAGCCATTGGATGAATGTTGCCAGGAAGCGATGCTATTTTCATACACGTGCGTAGAAAACATATCATTTTTTCTCGAAATATAAATTGCCGTAATAGTTTCATTTTTCATTGATAGTTGACGCTTTGACTGAACCTGTTTATATTGTTATGTAAGTGTATGCATAATTGTGCTGGTGTACTGAAAACTGCGGCCACTGAAATTTGCGCCCGGAAAGGGTCGAGCAAGGGTCCACTAATCCCCTTGCCTGGCAAGTAGAGGAGCTGAGGGACGCTACCTGGAGGTTTCCCAGCTCGCATTTTCAAGCCTTACTACACACAACGCTGCAACTGAGAAGGTCAATGTTACGAGTGCATCGACAGCTTTCTGCAAGAAATCGATACACGTTACAAAACCATGGAACTCATATCATATGCTGTTTCAGATACAAGTCATTTGATTAAAACTTCAGAAACGAAATTTCCAACGATTATACAAAAATCAGTTGACAGTTATCATGAGATTCCTAAAAAAAAAAAAATGGTTCAAATGGCTCTGAGCACTATGGGACTCAACTGCTGAGGTCATTAGTCCCCTAGAACTTAGAACTAGTTAAACCTAACTAACCTAAGGACATCACATACATCCATGCCCGAGGCAGGATTCGAACCTGCGACCGCAGCGGTGAGATTCCTCATGAAGATTTTTTTCTCCAACTTTATTTTGGCGTTCTGATTTTTCTTAACTTTTGTATGTTTCGATAACGTTGTGTAAGAGAATTCTTCTTTTCAAAAGTCTAATTAAGAATTATCTTGGGTCTACTACGAGTCAACGACGACCGTTTAATGTGGCAGCTAAGGATATCGATATTGAAGGGCAAATACAAAACTTGCAGCCGGAAAAGAAGGAAGAAATTTTAAGTTACATGTTAATCACAAATGTTGTATTTTATGCTTCAGCGGGGGTGGCAATTACGGCGGTGGCATAAATTAAAAGCTGCACCGGGTACCATACTACCCAGCTACGCCACTGCGCAGACGTCAGTCTGAACCAGAGTAAAATACTAGCTAGGTAGGTAACAGGCAGGCCGAGGTGGCCGAGCGGTTCTAGGCGCTACAGTCTGGAACCGCGCCACCGCAACGGTCGCAGATTCGAATCCTGCCTAGGGCATGGATGTGTGTGATGTCCTTAGGTTAGTTATGTTTAAGTAATTCCAAGTTCTAGGAGACTGATGACCTCAGAAGTTAAGTCCCATAGTGCTTAGAGCCATTTGAACCATTTGAACCATGTAGGTAACCCAATACGGAATTCTTTGTACAGTCCCGTACAAGTTCGAATATCGCCAAGACATTTAATAACATTTAAATAGCTCATCAGTCTTATCTTTACGTCGTTAAAGTATGTGTATGTTTCTTAGAAGTTATAAAATGAATGACAAGTTCACTCACAGAAACAAACATTCCAGCACTTGTGAGGAATGATCTGAGAAACAATGAAAGCCAAATACACCACGGCCGGCCATAGAATTGAGACTATGCTTTTAAAAGTTTTCTATCGCACTTCATCCAGACTTTGGACTGGCTAAATGGCAAAAGTAAATTGTCGTCCTTTAGGTGCGTTTAAAATCAACTCATAATCACCATCAATATATCTTTTTTTAAAGTTTTTTATTTACAAGTTGCTATTTACGTTTAGTACAGTTTTCTATGTACATACATCTTCTGATAAATTTAGTCAGATTTTTGTGGGTAGGAGATAGCTTTCATGCAAGCTCTGATCTCACCATCCTCTTCGTTCTTTTTTACTATTTTTACCAACCTTTCATCCCATTTCATGTACATTGCTTTTCCGTCTACCTTCCACACTGAACTCTGCCCTCATTAACGCGCACGCTGAATTTTCTGCTTTTCTTTTCATACACCGAGTTACGTCATTCATTTTAGGATTTGGTTTAGCAAACAGGTTATTAATTTCGTGGTGTCGTTCGATGGCGCCGTTTGTAGCAACTCCAAAGCCTTGTAGCTCTTTTTCTTCTTTTCCCTACATCTATCGACAAAGTAGTAAAAAAACTCAGGAAGCCTCTGGATAACCGGTGCTTGTGAATGTATCTTGAGCCAGCCATAACATACATCTCCAGGCCGTAGGAACGCCAGCGCAGCACACATGCGGATTTGTTGTCTCACTTCTTCATTTTCTTTGTACTCATGAGTAAGTCCTAGATCTTGCACTTTTCTCCAGCGTCACATTTCATGTGGAAATAACACCCTTTTACTTTGACTGTCAGTAGCACAACTTCAGTTGCAGAAATCGCTGCTGATTCGAAACCTACGGTCACGTTTGCTGATTTCCATTCTGGAATGATTTCCACCAAATTTCGGAAAAGACAGATGTATGTCCCTTTTCTTTTCTTTGGCAATAATGCAAAGGCAACAGGATAAAGATTTGTTTCATTATATGTACTCCTGAAGACGGCGTGAATGATGTATATTTCGAAAACTGCTTGCTACAGCACTTGAATGTACCAACAATAAAAAAAATCTTGTTTACTTGTTAGACCTCTCTACCTGTTCTTCCGCTAAAAACTGTTATTCTTTCTCCTAATTTGTCGTCGCTTAAAAGGAAACTGCTGCTGTCATTCGTAGCTAGTAACTCTGCTTTGAGGTTAGTTTCTGCTCTTGTCTGCGGATCTCTCTCATGCTTGCTGCTCGGGCATTTCAGTGACAAAATCATACCCTCGATTATGCAGGCAACCCAGCTCCTCTGAGTATATTTTGTTAATGGAAGTCTCTTCCGCTCGTGCATTTTTCTTCACCTCGTTCAAAGTCTACCTTATTGCCCAACGAGCTACATCCGGGGCTCCACACTGATGCTCGAGTGAAAAAGCATCATTGAGTCCTTGGTTTTAAGTATTCCGCGGCAGTAGTTTGCTTTCTGTCTTGAACAGCACCACATCACACTCCCGTCTTCTTTCGTTCTATTCACTATGTAAGAATAACCTTCATAGTGGCAACATGGCTCACCGTGAATGGTCATTGAAACTTTCATATCGGAACTGTTGTGACAGAAATACATTAGTCGCATGAAATCAGCTCTACCACAGCTAGAGCGGTACTATTAGTTCATACAGACAGCTACTGTGGTAGAGGAGTTCTATGGGGACGCTGTTTGGCCGTGTCTGAGGAGCAGGTAGTTTAGGGTAATTACGACGGTCCGGGTGCAGGTAAACCGTGACACAAAGGGAACAGATATCGGGCGCAGATTTCACAGATTTCTGGTTGGGCGCAAATTGCACTGGGCGCAGTTTTCATGGATTCAGCTATACTAAGGGGATGCACTCCTCGTCTGTGTACCGAGAAACAAGGAAGGATTATTAGTTGTGTCAGTAAGAATATTTACAGCAAAAGATAACGTTCTGGGTGCGAGTCCTGGTCTGACGCACAGTTTTAAGCTGCCAAGAATTTTTAATGAATCTTAAGGTTCACCATAACTTTTGCCGTTAGGGAGAAGAGAGACATAGCATAAGCTCGAATTGATCAAGAAGAGGGCTGGAAATCGATTTGAGATTTTTCAAAGGAGCTATTTCGGCATTCCTCTGAGCTAATCAATGGAAACCACGCAAAACCTAAACCCGAGTGGTAGAACAATAATGTGAATCCTTCTCCTCACGTATGTGAATCAATTGGGAGTTTAAAGGTTAGCAAATCAGCTTAGATATGCGGCTGCCAGAGATCTCTGCAATAACATCAATAGACGGAAAATGTGACTATCCTTGCAATAATTTTGTCCTTATTAACATCCTTTCCGTGAAAAAAGCAGCACTGGATAGACTGCTTCCCCGATTATCGGTTTTTCTCTTCTGTCACTCGGTTGAGGAGGCAATGGAAATATCTTTAAATAAAAACAGGGAACGCGAGTGTTTAACATTTACGTACACTGAGTGAACAAGAATCCACCAGCTTTCAATCAATTCAGAATAGTTACTATACAGAGGAACATTGAATCGGAGAGTTACTTCCTGTTAAGTTGTCTCAACTAACAGCTCATAAGGACGTTACCCCTTGTCGAACTATGTGCTATGGATTAATTATTCAATTAGTTTCTTATTTTTTATTAGTTTTCATGTCGTGCCCACTCAGCCATCTCAGTAATGGAAGACGATACGATATCGTATTGAAGACAAGTTTTTTGCGTGTTACGACGATACGAACATAAGAACTACGCAACACCCGGTTCTTCAGGCGGAGAAATCCCCGACCCGGCCAGGTATCGAGCCCCAGGCTCCTTCGATTAGCAATCTGACATGCTGACCGCGCAACTACCGAGGCGGACTACTCAATTTTTAGCTGTTACGGACTGCACTTACAGCGTAGCGTACTGCCTTGCGAGAGAAGTGGGCGAGACCCGGAACGAATCCGGGTGGCGGATTAATTAATGTCGGTAGGCATGTACACCGGCCAGCCTGTGTGTGGCTTTCAGGCAGCTTCCCACGCTAGTTTAGTCAAATTATGGGCTGTTTCCCAGATTCTGTCACAGAGAATATTATGCACAAACAGTTAAAATATGATAACACACAAAACACAATTCACAGACAGATGACGCACAAGGCTTCCTCCCTTGGGTTACCATGACTGTGATATCAAGGAAATAATAAAAATTTGCTAAATCCTAAAAAATGCTGAACTTTACAAGGCATAATAAATGCTGTAGACAAGAAAGAAGATATAACTGTTATGGTGAGAAACTGCAGCCAAAGGTTTCCATTGCATCTCTGGTAAAGATGCCCACATAATAATGCTCGTTAAGTAAGCAATGTTCGACAATTTTTTTTCTCAAATTATGTTTATCCTGATAGTTATAATTTGGTGACAATACCAGTCAACATCACTTTGACATGTGCTATTTTTCTGCATAGGCTCTATCATGCTTTATAGCCTAACGCCAGCGTTACCTGTTCATAAAAGCTCCTGTCCCGTACTTGCACCTATCTTTTCACTGCATTAATTACGCTTTCATCATCTTAAAGGAGTCACACGCAGAGAATCCGCAAGTAGACCAAACAAATGGAAATGTTGGGGAGCTATAGGGCTAAAGGGTAGATGTGGCAGTGATAGCAGGTGGTGGAATCTTGGCGGGTGCCTTTTTGTTTTTGGGTTAAAGTGACTCACTCAGGCTAAAGGTACATGACACAAAGGCTTCTCTATTGGCCTAAAATTTCTCAGTTCAAATGAAATGGCTCCTCTTAGAAACTTGTGGTCTGTTGTAAGCATTTGTGGAACCTATATTGGGAACACCTTTGAGTACCCAAGTGTCTCAGTCATTGCACACGCACTTCCAATGATCACCAACAGCTGTACAGCCAACTGTCGACTTGTGACGTGCTGATATGCACATATAATGCCATCTATGCAAGTCACCTTAAGAGCAATGGCTGTCACAGGACATCCTGAATGTGGTCAATCATCACGTTTAATTTCTGCACATCCTAATGCTTTCACTCTCCTTACCCATCGCCCAACAGTACTCCTATCAACTGTCCATCACCATTTGCTTTGTCCGCCCCGATAGCTGAGTGATGCCGGCACGGTAGCTCAGCGTGATCGGTCAGAGGGTTAGCTGCCCTCAGTAATAAAAAAAAAAAACTGAGTTAATTGCTCAACGAACTTTAACGGATGTCTTACGACGTCCACCCCGAGCAGATGCAACGAACGAAAGCAAACAAAATGAGAAAAAACGCCGGCACGGTACGGTAGCTCAGCGTGTTCGGTCAGAGGGTTACGTGCTCTCTGTAATAAAAAAACTGAGTCAATCGATCAACAATGAACATAAATGGATGTCTTACGACGTCCGCCCCGAGCAGATGCGACGAACAATAGCGAACAAAAAGAGATAAAAAAAAAAAGTGGTCAGCATGACCTACAGGCTCGGGTTCGATTCCCGGCTGGGTCGGAGATTTTCTCCGCTCAGAGACTGGGTGTTAAGTTCTCTTCATCATCATTTCATCCCCATCTGGGGCGCAGGTTGCCCAAGGTGGCGTCGAATGTAACAAGACCTGCACCAAGGCGGCCTGACCTGCCCCACAGGGGGCCTCCCGGCCAATGACGCCAAACGCTCATTTCCATTTTTCCATATGTTTTACACAAACATTTATGTATGTTCACCACAGTTTATTTTCCACAACCAAAAATTCAAGTACAGCATGTTGTTTGTAAAGAGTGCCTTTCGTAGACGCCGCTTTGATGGTTTACTCTGCCACCTATCGAAACTGTTCGAAACTTTACGCCTGTGCAGAAGAATCATAAAATTTGATGCACCAAAAAAGAAGTTTTCCTGTAGACCATACATTAATGGCAGTAAAACATTGGAATATTATTTATTAAACGTACCTTGTGCATCCTATTTGTTGGACAGCAGTAGGGAGACGGCGGTGCTAGGTCACTTTTGATATCAAACTGCAAATTACTTAAAATGAACAATGAGTTACCCAGCCTACCACCCTCCCACCCCAGATGACGTCATATGTTTTCCTCAGCCGATAAGTGGGTTCCCCGCCATCAACCCCTTCTCTCCTCCTCCCCCACCACCCTATTAGCAGGAGTTTCGAACTTTGGCGGGAATTTCAGATTTTGGACGGAATTACGAATTTTGGTGTGAATTTCTTTGTCCCAGGGCTGTCCTGACATCCCACATCACCCTGTACCAAGGAATTGGCGGGAAATTAAAAATGGGGGTGCCCTTTCTGGGACTCGAACACTGGTCCTTCTGGATGGAAAGCCTATCCCCCAACACGTGGAAACTCTCCAGATGCAGGAGAGGAAGGTTAGGTTAGTGTACTTTCTTTCTTTTGATTCGGAAACTGAAGTAAAGATTGGTCATAATTAATCATAAAGATCGGTCCTAATTACACAACTATATGCATAGCGCTACACAAGGAGTGCTTAAAATCGCAATACAGCTCCAAAGTAGACTATGTCATACAACTGGTGTTATCCTGCTGGGAAAATATTTCACAATACCACTCGAAACTAGTGGCAGACGTATTCAAACTTTACCATTCATCTACAAGCTGGCAAGAAAAAAGGCTGCAGTGGAAGGTACTATATTTTTGCTGGGAACTGTGTTCAACTGACAAGATGCTGGTGTTGGGTGGAGAGGAGTTTAATAAGCATGTTACCTGTAAGCATACTGCTGAGGACTGTGTCTATCGCTGTCTGACGTCAGAGTTCGCTACTGACATCTGCTCAACAGTAACCCTCCTGCCCATACACACTATCACAACTGATAGAAAATGCTTCACTGTTCTAACTAGATATGAAAATTGTTTTGAAAAAACAGCACTCATAATCAATGGATCATAATGTAACACATGTACTGGGGAAAACCATCTTCCCGAAAGATTGCAGACAGGGTGGCAGTTGAACGTGCATTCTCCTCAATGTACGGTTGACAACTAGCGAAATTATAGGCACTCCTACCTCCCCTCATCCCTCCACCTCCCCACTGCCTCCATCTACAGTGGGGACACAGGCTTTATCAAATGGTCAACAGCTACCATGCGCACCAGCTGCAGTGGCCGAGCGGTTCTAGGCGCTACAGTCTGGAACCACGCGACCCCTACGGTCGCAGGTTCGAACCCTGCCTTGGTCATGGATGTGTGATGTCCTTAGGTTAGTTAGGTTTAAGTAGTTCTAAGTTCTAGGCGACTGATGACCTAAGAAGTTAAGTCCCATAGTGCTCAGATCCATTTGAACCATTTTCTGAGCTACCATGCGCCTCGCAGTTTTTCTGCAGCCTACCACCCTTCCCACAGCAGACGAGTGGCACCCAGCCTGTCTTAGGTGGCAGTCCAAGCATAGGCCCTTTGCCAACACATTAGGATGTAAATCCAAGTAAACAATACGAGATAAATGAGGGCCCCCAAGTGCACCTTGCTTATTCTTCTAAAAATAGCGGCATCGCCCCATCCCACACACCTCCCTCTGGTCATGGCACAGCTGCATTGGTGAACTCACATACACTGGACCATCCCCACACCACCCCCACAAGTGCCCACCGTTCTGAATGTGAAAACACTTCACTGTAACAATTGAATTTAACATCATCGCAACTCTTATAATCTAGCATCTATTAAAAGAGGAAAATACAATCACAATGGTAATAAATAAATGTCCTCTTTCCACAAAAATAGGTGCAGTCCATTTCTTTGAGTTTTATGAGCAAAATCGGTATAGTTTTTACATTCAACTGCAGGATACAATGCGCATCTCATTATTTTGCGACATCCAATGAAGCAGAAAAACTAAAGCTCCACTGCCGATTATGGATGACCAGACTGCAGAGGCCTATACAGGTCCATTCTGCATTAAATGTGGCAAAAATAAAACTTCCACTATCACTATTTTGCTGCAAAAACTGCAGATGACCACAGAATGTCCTCATTATTTTGAAACCATAATTGGAGTTAAAAAAAAAAAAAAAAAAAAAAAAAAAAAAAAAAAAAAAAAAAAAAAAAAGCAAGAATTTAAACTCTGAAGAAACAACATGTACATTAAGAATTTTCTTTCAGCTTGACAGACAAATTACTTGACCTGAGAGTGTCTATCGCATTCAAACCAGCATCTGTAAATAAACTGTCATGCACTTGTGTATTAAAAACCTTTCAGACATGTGAAATAACATTACAGTATATAACTTTCAAACCATTTGCTCACATTTCAGAAAAAACTCAACCATTCAAGAGGATGTTGCTGTTTTGTACACTATGGCAGGTTCCATTTCACAGGTGTGATACTCTATCACTGGCATTTACGAAACAAATCGTGAGAGCCTGTCTTGTAATAGAACATCCTATAAGATTTTACCGCATCTATCTCTTCAGATAAGTAGAAACCAAATATCATGTGTGTGCTTACATTTAACATTTTTACTCCATAACTCCCCTCTACCAACCTGTCAGTAAAGTTTCCATCATACAGGAGACAATCATTCACAATAGTGGCAAACTCTTGCAGAATATTTTTTGTAAGAAATTTGATCATCACAGCCTGTTTCATGCCTTCTACTCACATGTCGGGAAAAGCATTATTATTTCAAGGTTCCACAACAAGCTATAATTCAAGTGGTGTCTACTTTATAATTAGAGCTTACAAAGTATGAAATAACACAGGACTTGAGGTGACACCTATTTTTAAACACGCAATCGTGAGGATAATAACAAAAACAGTCATGATTCCACAAGAATAGATACAGCTGATTTCTATTAGTTTTACAAGCAAAATCGGTAGAGTTTTAAGAGAACTATATGCCTCCAGTCTTTAACCAGAGTTTCCAACAGCTACCCGAAGGTGACAACTAATACAGTTAATGTCATCCTCCACTACGACAGGGTAGCAGATGTCTCGGTGTTCCATTTTGAAGATCATTGTTTCCTCATTTTGCAGTCATGTTCATGATTACTATTCTGGTGTTGACCATCGCTGGAATGTCATGTTCACAGCACATGCGAGATAGTAGAAATAAAAAGAGGTACTGTTATTTTCCTGGTGGAAAAAAAAAAAAACCATGTGGAGGGCATCGCAACATATAGAAATAGGATGAGTCTGCAATGTTGAGGAACACTTCCAAATAACTGTCTGAAGGTGATGACCTCTACATTTAGCCATGTGGAGTGGCCGCGCAGTTTGAGGCGCCATGTCACGGATTGCAGAGCCGCTCCCGCCAGAGGTTCGAGTCCTCCCTCGGCCATGGGTGTGTGTGTTGTTCTTAGAATAAGTTAGTTTACGTAGTGTGTAAGTCTAGGGACGGTGACCTCAGCAGTTTGGTGGTTCCTTAGGAATTCACACATGCCTCTACATTTAATCCCATGTTCCTCAGTGACAAGTAGCAGATATCTGGTGTTTCACCAGAGCTCTCTCCATCTCAACCAAGTGATGTCTGTCAATCATTATGTGGTAATCAATAGTGTGCCAGTGGATGGATGGGGTGGAAAGACATCATTGATATGAGACAATGTACTGTAATACACACTGCAGTTGATAGCATGTTCAGTTTTAGCAATTTCACTAGTTGTTCTGTAATTTCAATGTCAGCCAATGACACAGCAGAATGCTTCCCAATTTCTTTATCATCACTAAATCACACCCCTACTATTTTGCGAGTACCATATGCTAGATTGCGAATGCAGATAGATGACTGTGCAGTACGTCCATTCAGTCATAGACACCAAAGTATACCAGACAGCATCCTATACCAATGCAGTTAGTTTACATATTTCTAGCATATCAATCACAGTGTAGAATTTAGGATTACAACTGGCCATCTTTCCCTGTGTGGATGGGCATCACAGAGTATTCTCGCATTCACAGGATAAAGTTGAAGATTGATAGATCCCTCCCACATTGTCCTTGACCAATACTCTATGCACCACAGTCGCCAATTTAATCTGCAGCTGACCAGACGTATGGGGGTCTTACACCCACTACATTCCACATCTCATGAAGGAATAGGGCAAGCTGTGTCCATAACTGCTGTTCAGCAAAGAATGTTCTGCACCAATCCTACCCATGACACCCATCCAAATGAACAAGATTTCTCCAGATGCATGTACATCAAGGAGGGTAGCACCTCTTATCACTGTATAGTAGACATGAGAGTATTGCTGTGATATACCAGACGTTAAGAAGAAACTTGTGGTTTATACATGATGGAGCTCAAGATGGATAAATCAGCTCTGATATCAATTCTGAAGAATTATTCCTCTGTCTGGGGTTAGTACCAGGAAGGTAGTGGCATGAGAGAAATGACCATAGAGTATAAACACACTCTCCTATGGCTCCATGATTCTGTACAAAAGAATGCTACTTTGTTAAACCTGCAGAACACTCTGGGGAATTACTTAAGTCTGATAAACATATTTATTCTTCTCTTTAATACTTAAGGAATAACATTTTTTGTAAGAACCAACTGTAATTTGGTAGTATCTGTATCCGATAGCATGTGTGAGAACACAGTTATGGATTGGAACTCATTGTTTCACTTGATTTAATATAGTGTAATACTCTGTTGAAGTGTGTTGCGAAAACCCACATACTTTACAGGGGGAGGGGGAGGTTTAAAACTGAGTGCAGCCAGAGCATAATTTTAAGCTTTTCTCGGTCCTGAATGTATGTGTATCCCCAACCCACCTCAATTGCCCTCGTTTCATGGTACTTTTCTTGTAATTTTATTTCTCAGCCAATTTATGTAATTTTGCAAGTTTGTCACTTTTTACATATATCATCACATTTACCTCAATTTTACATATTCCCCATCAATTTATTGTAATTATACCAGCTTTTCCTTGATTTTTACTGACTTTATGTCTTTTTTCATATTTTTTCGATATTTTTCCGTATGTATATGGTCATATTGCCGGCATATCCCTGCATTGTTTGACTTTATACAAGGATACCCTACTTTCCCTTGTGACATTACAATATGGTGGGAACTGCGGCAAATTTAAACGTGATGGGAATTCCAAAAAGGCGAGAAATTAAAAATAGCCAGTTGTGTAGTGACCCGCATTTATGCCCCTACCACTCCAGACTGTTGTGGTCTATCACAACTGGCAGGCAGCATCTGCAAGAAGGGTTTTACATGCGCTTATAAACCCACCAGTTTGTCCTTCCATCTAGCTAGTTAATTCATTTTCATAGGTATGTTGCTGTTCACAAACACACATTCTTTGAACACCTGGGTGCTGAAGTGTCTCAGTGTTGATATTGCAGGCAACATTGAGTCTGAGGTTGTAATTGAGACAAAGGTTGTGTAGGAATGAAGGAAGATTTGGCTCTCTGAAACAGAGAGGGGTGGTTGTGTGACATCCATCATATAGCTAGAGCCAATTAACCACCTAGTAGAGCCTGAGCCATATTAACATAGATATCTCCACCAGCAGCAGTACCAGCAGCTACAGCAACAGCTGCGTTACTGTGTCAATAGTGAGTGTGTTCAGTGGCACAATGCTAAAACTATTAGGTCTAGAGACAACATGCAACGTAGCAACGTATTTTTTAGAACAACAAAGTGTCAAAACATAAAGAGTTTATACAATGCAGTAGGTATTGCTGTGTACCAATTCTGTCAGTGGGGTGATGATGTTAAAATATCATTTGACAGTATTGTAAAATGTGTAATGCAGCATAAAGTTCATGTGAGATCTGAGTTGGATGATTGTATAGCTGCATGTGGACAAGATTGCATACTGGGATTACATGCAATAAATGTAGAATTTAGTGAACATAAAGAATAATATTGTCACATGGAAAATTGCTATGATATTGAAAGAGGAAGGATAGGCATATCTCAAAAGTTTTCCATATGTAAGCATTTCTCAATTAAAATGTGGTAAATTAATGTTGTTTTAAAAGTTACATTATGCGTATAGCTCCAGTCAAGCATATTACTATGTTTCCCTGGGAAGACATGCATTCAGTTGATACTTTTTATGTATGAGACCGTTGATAGACATAATGCAGCATACACTACATTATTAAAATAACTACACATAAGCTTTGTGTTTTAACCCTCAAGTTGGCATATCATTTTTCATAACACGAACAGGTGACATATAGCTGCCTTTATGTTACTGAGATAAACTTGTATGAGAAAAATCAAAATTTACTGTCTGTTTGGTAACACAATTATAAATAAACTTACATTATATGAGGTAAACCACTGTTTAATTAAACAATAATAAAGTAAGCTGTTAATTATATCACTCTGTTGTCACATTCAAGTGTTACATCACAATAATGACCGACTCAAAGCATTAAACAGCAGAGTTGCATCAGATCCTTGCCAGCCACTTATTTGATTACTGATATTTTAGTAAATAACTGCCTCATTGTGGGATTTTGTTGCTAGCTCAGAAACTGACTAATTTCATTCCCTGGAAAGTAAATTTTTTCTCACCTAGCTGGCTCATTATTTTATATTTCTGTAGGTCACTTGAATGTATGACATCACAACTGTGTTATCTGAAGCAATAATGAAGGAATGGGTATGGGCTTACAACTGTAAAACAACAATGGAATGGTACAAGACACACTTCGGACATAGGCGCACCCACTCGAGAGTTAAAACAGACTAGCAGCTCACTCCCATCTGTAAACCTCTTTTACTTTATTAACGTGAGAGAGAATGTGAAAACATACATTACAACTGCTGTATATAAAACATATATTTGTTATTGCAACAACTGTCAAAACATACATAAATTGAATGATGTGCTATCACAGTTTGATAGTGGTCAGTGGTGTAGTATCAATGCTTATTGGATAACTACATCTGGGCTGATGTGTGATGCATCTCCAGTGAAGTAAGCTTACGTGTATATACTGTAAAGAAAACACTTCATCTGAATTAGTGCAGTGCACTTCTTTTGCAGATGTATATTTAGGAGAATTTTACTTGTTTACAACCATAAAGAAAAAAAAAACTGTTTGTTTCTATGTATAAATGTGTTTGCATTAATTCATGTACAATTACGATTACCAAAACTGGGGGTTAATGTGAAAATAAAGAACAGATACAGAATTAATTATATATGTATTGTTGGAATTAGCATGCAATATCTCCATCCATGAGAAGAAACCATCACTCTACTTTACGATTCATGTTGTGTATCAATACATGTTAATATGAGTGAACCAACTGTACCAGATGTAGGCACAAAACTACATTCTTATTTAAATTTCCATATCCATGTTTATACATAAGAGTTTATAAATAAATAAAAAGTGTAAGAGCTACAAAATTGTAAGACCAATCCCCTGTATGCTAACGTAAATGCATAGTCCTCACCATTACCGAGTGGATGAAACACCCCTGTCACAAGAGCCTCATAGTAACAGGCTGCTCTACAACGATAATGAAAATTGGAAGAAGAAGAATGAATCACTACTTCCCAATATTATACGTGCTGTAACTGAAGGACCCTCCAGCTGCTGGAAGGGGAACATTGCTATGTCATTGTTAACACATCCGGAGTGGATCCACTTTGGACATTGTTACTGGTTCAATTCTAATGTTATCTTAAAGAAGCTATGCAGTTTTTCATTGATTTGTGTTATCTTCCATTCTTTAGATGCTTTGGCTTTTGGTATTTATTCTTTGTGTGTATTGTTGTCTGCCATTAGTTGTAACGTGTTACATATTACAATAAACTCTGCACAAACAGGCTTATCTCCGTGCTTTATTTACTGTGCCTCATCACAATTTATGGGCCCAGGTGCATAAGTCTGTTTTTCAGTGTAGTGGCAGAGATTTGTTTGGTAGTGTCATGTGCAGTAGGAAAATTTGACGTTACTGGCATAGTGTTGGCATTGCGCAGTGGAATAATCTTCTCATGAGTTTCAGGGTTTAAAGTTATCTGGAGAGCACAACTGGGCAGTGTGGAAATACCAAATGGAAGCGATATTCAGAGGAAAAGGTCTTTTAGGTTTTTTCAATAGCATTGTTATTAGCCTGAACAGGAGAAAGAAGCTGAAGTAAAATGATGGCATGAAAAGGAGATGAAAGCATAGGAACTTACTGTGACACAGATGGAGGTAGCACCACTCTGGATGAAACTGAAGACCGTTTATGAAAAAGAGTGCACAATGAGTATTCACCTATTTCAGCAAAAGTTTTTCTCACTCCTGCTTAGTGATGACTCTGTGGTTACAGTTATGTCAAAAATAGAAGAAATCATCACAAAATTGAAGCAAGGGGGTGAACCACTTTCAGATAAAATAATAATAACAAAAGTGTTAATTTCATTGCCAGAGCAATATGAACATTTCCGTTCAGCATGGGAGTCTGCCCCTTTGAGAAGCAAATGCTTAATGAGTTAACTTCAAGACTGCTCATTGAGAAAGGGACAAATAATCAGTCCGATCAGCATTTGCCCAATGTAAGCATGCAGCAAAAAATTAACTGTTATGCTTGTGGTAAGAAGGGCCATTATGCAAAGGACTGTACAAGTAAAGCAAAGAGAGAAACTAGAAGCTGCAATTATTGTAAGAAAAGAGGTCATTTGAAGTCAGATTGCAGGCTGTTGAAATTGAAGAAAGGTAAAATGGCTCAGGATGTAAAATGCTTTTATTTGTATGAATCAAGGAGTTGAGCTAGAAGATTATTGGATCTTGAATACAGATGCTAGCAATTGTATGTGCAATAAGAAAGAACTGTTTGCGAAACTCAACAGTATGCAAAGCTCAATGAAAGATACTGTGGGTGATGGTAAGCTTCTTGATGTAATTGGCGGTGGTACTGTGGAACTGTATGTATGGAATGGAGTTAAATTTATCATAACAGTATTAGTGGAGTTCTTTTTGTGCCTGAACTGAAATTCAATGTTTTCTGTAGGAACTGTGTTAGACAAAGATATATATTTAGTGTCAAACAGAGTGAATTCTTCAACAGTAAAGGTGAAGTTCGTGCATTATACAAATGTGTGAACACAATGTATCATATGTTGTTTTCACTAAACAGAACACAGTCAGAAGTGCCAATGATTACCTTGATGTGTGCAGATAAAACACACACTGTGGTTGACAGTAATGACACTAGTGAGGTTTCATCAGTCAATATTGAAGGTGGCCTGGTCAGTTTGTCTAAACATGTTGAAAACTTGAGTGACTGGCATAAAAAATTGTGCCACCAGAGCATTACGCAAGTAAGAGAGTTTTTTTCATGTAAAGGGGTGAGCTTCATTAACGACTTTGTCACTTGTGAAGAATATTTGGCAGGTAAACAACATTGCTTGCCTTTCCCTGTCAGTTCGTCAAGAGCTAACACCCCAGCTGAACTGGTTCATGCAGATGTCTGTGGACTCATGGAGACGCATTCACTTGGAGGAGCAAGTTATGTTTTGCTTTTGAAGAATGACTACTATGGTTATATCAAAGTATTCTTTATGAAACAGAAGAATGAAGTTAAAAGTCTGATAAGGTTTTTTTTTTTTTTTTTTTACAAAAACTGAGAAAGAAACTGATCTGAAAAGTAATGTTCTACGGAGTGATAATGGACTGGACTGGAGTTTGTGAATCCTGACTTAGATACATTTTTTAGGGAAAATGGTATAACCCATCAAAGACGCGTTATGTACACATCACAGCAAAACAGAAGAGCTGAAAGGGATGTGCACATCTTGGGTGATTTCAGGAATGCCCAAACATTTCTCGACTGAAGCTGTTAACATGGTGGCTTATGTACTAAATCAAACTAGTCCAAGCCCTGTAGAAGGTAAAACTCCACTATGAAGCTTTTTATGGCAGAGAATTCTCCTTAGCAGATTTGAAAATGTTTGGAACTCATATGTCTGTCCTTGTACCCAAAGAAGAGAGACTGAAACTAGACCCCAAAAACAAGATAGGTTTATTTATGGGTTATGATAATGATGTGAAGGGGTACGGAATAATTATGCCTTCCACAAAAGAACTGAGATGCATCGAGATGTAATTTTCTCTCCACCAACAGTATCTGAAAGGGAGAAGAAAATGGTTGCGAGTGTAACAGAATCAGATACTATTTGTTGTGATGAACATAACAGTGATAAAGCTTCAGATTCAGAGGAACAGAAAGAAGAAATGAGGACTGAGGTTGTGGAAGAAAATAAAAGTCAGCCTAAAGAAGAACAAGAAATCAGTGAATACAGTGAAACAGGGACATTTCTTTTGAGGATGTAAAGGAAGATGTAGTTTTTGATGTGATGACAAGAAGACATACAATCTTAGACCAGGAGGAAAATTCAACACCCAAATTACTTGGAAGATTACGAGTTGGGCCTGTTGACAGCAGTAAACGACGAAGACCCAGCACCTATGCTGAAGCAATGTCTTGTAGTGAAGCTAAACATTGTAAAGATGCCACAGCAAGGCTGCACACCCTGGAAGAAGACAACGCATGGGGTTATGTATGTAAGACAAATGATTGTGATGTTACTGATAAAAAGTGGGTTTTTAGGTGAAAAAAGAGATGAAAAAGATAATGTTATTGTTTATAAAGCTTGTCTTGTAGCAACAGGTTTCCAACAAAGCTTATCTTATTCAGATATATACAGCCCAGTGGCGAAACTAACTTAACAGAAACTTTTTCTGGTTTTTAGTAATGTGAATAACTCTCCCATGTATCAACTGATAGTCTGTAGTGCATTTCTATATGGAGAGATAGTTGGAGATTTTTATGTTAAATTACCTACTGGGTGTTGCAATAAAATGAATTGTAAAGTTTGTAAACTTAGAAATGTTCTGTATGGTTTGAAGGACTCACCCAAAAATTGGAACGTTAAATTTCACACAGTAATAACTGGCTTAGGATTTGTAAGAAGTGATTTTGAGTACTGCTTATATATAAAGACAGAAAATAGTCATAAAGCATACATAATTGTTTACATTGATGATCTGCTGATACCTTCAGAGTGAAATTAACAATTTAAAGCTCTTATAGTGTGATAACATGAAAATGAAAGTTTTGTGTATGATTAGAAGCTATTTGGGAATGAATATTGTCCAAAATTTAAGGGAGGGTACTATTACTATTTTTCCAAAGTACCTATCTTGAAAAGATATTGAAAGTTTTTGATATGTTTAAATGTAATTCTGTTTCAACCCCATGGAGGAAAATTCTGATCACAGTATGCTAAAAAGAGAAAAACCTGAAAATGAAGACATTGAAGAAAGGTGTAGAAAATAGGGTCACTGATGTTTGCTATGTTAGGATTAAGACCAGATGTTTGCATAGCTGTAACTATTCTAAGCAGGTACCAATCATGTGCAAGTCTGGATTTATGGAATGCTTTAAAACATGTCTTGTGTTCTATTAAGAGAACCCCAAACCTGAGTCTGTTGTATGCCAGGGATGAAAAGTATACTGATCTTATAATCGGTTATGTGGACTCTGATTGGGCTGGTGACAGAGTAGACTGAAAGTCAAGTGGCTATCTTTTCAAAGTTTTGGGTAGTAGTGTTTTATGGACATCTAAGAAGCAGCCCACAATGTCTCTGTTGTCAACAGAATCTGAATTTATAGCATTAAGCGTGGCAACTAGTGGAGCCTGTTGCCTCAGTAATTTTTACCATAATCTTTTTGGCAGTCAAAGAGCTGTTCTACTTTATGAAGACAATATGCCTGCAGTACGCCTTTGCAAGGACCAACAGTTCCATCATTAACTAAAGCATATAGATGTGAAAATTTTATTTGTGTGAGAGAGAGCTTTTACTAAGAAAGTTATGCTATGGTACATTAGCACAAATGATCAACAAGCTGATGTTCTAACAAAGCAACTATGCAAAATAAAATTTGAAAAAATGTAGACTTTCGTTAGAAGCTCTTAGAGCCCGAAATTTATTTTTGTGGCACTGATAATCAACATTGAGGCATGGTGTTAATGTCATCTTAAAGAACCACTACAGTTTTTCTTTGATTTGTGTGATCTTCTATTCTTTACACACTTTCGATTTTGCTGTTTATTCTGTGTGTTTATCATTGTCTGCAATTAGTTGTAAGCTGTAACACATTACAATAAACTCTGCACATACAGGCTTATTTTCGTGATTCATTTACTGCACCTGACTGCAGACATTTCTATATACTTTCAAAAATATTATTTCAGTCTAAGTACTGGCTATTACAGGAGATTTTACATGGAATTGACAGTGTCGCTTATATGACATTCAGTGAAAGCAGTGATATCCCGCTACCTGAAAAAGTGAAACATAACGGTGTATTCATATTTGACAATGTTGCATTCAATTTATTTATTACCATTTGCAGGAACTGCTGGAATCATATGTAGTATGGTTTTCTGCTGGTTACTGATAAAATAAGAAAATTGAATGACAAGTAATATAGACAAAACTTCCAGGACATTTTTTTTTTTTAAACAGAATGTCCAATTGTACCAATACATAATTGTGTCAGTACATTGTAGGTTATGGATAAAATCACATGCATGTAAGGTACTCACTCTGAAGGCATGACAAACAGGCCAAACATATACATATATGTTGAAAGAAAAATTGATGCAATTGTTGGAAGTCTGAAAAGCACTACTACAGAAATTGAAAATTTCAATGGAACTTTTAAATGTCATTCTATAGGAAAGCAAATGCTAAGAGATGCTATGAAAATGGTAACTGTAAAAGTAACGAAACAGAAAAAAAGATGTAAAAAACCCTCCTGTAGATATTAAGGAAGAAAAAACTTGGAAAGAAAGCAATAAAAACCTTCTGAGGTTAATCAATGTAGTAAATGCAAGGGCTGACGAGACAAAGTTTTAGACATACAACGAGAAAACCCTCTATAAGACTATATAAGATGTATACTATCTTCAAATGCAGCAGCATGTCAGTAAAATGTAATGTCACTGAGGACTGGAAGGCTATTCATCAGAAATTAAGAGTGCTATAATTTGGATGTTGGAGCAAGATCAGTCTCTCTCCAAAACATTGAAACCAGACACAGGAAGTGTTAAACAATTCTTACAAACAACAGTTAAAGATAGGAGAGGAGGAGGAGGAGGAGGAGGAGGAGGATAAGAAGAAATATAAGCTATTATTGATCACGTTAAACATTACAGTATTAGTGAAATTGATGCAGCTTACAGAGTGAGCTGGGATCAGCCGTATAATGCGGAAAAGCATGCTATAAAGTTGGGGATAAGCAATTTGAATGAACACATGCTTTAGTGGAGCTAATATTCTTAAAAACTTTGAACCCAGACAAGCATTTACCAACAGAGACACAAATGTATCCTGAAATATCACATATGACTGATGCACATAGGTGAAACAACACCCCTAACAGACAAATAAAAAGATAAAACAGTAGGAAATACATGCACATAATTAGACTTGCATTATTTGGTGAATACAGTGCAAGTGGAGGCATTGACATTCAGCATAAAAGACTGAACAATCTGCCTCTGGCGTACATATACTACAATGACCCAAATGAAATAACAGAATGCCTACAACAGCTGACAGCATCAACTGCTGCAGGGAACAGAGGTCACATGAATGAAATAATATCAGTCATTTCAGAGCTTTGAGAAATTATGTATTATTGAATCATAATTATGGAAATGGTGACACAAGAATGTCACAAACTGACATGATAAACATTCCCACACAGATATGTCATAATAGGAGGTTTGGATGATTTATGGCAGGCAGATGTCATAGATATGGGGCAATATTCACAGGCTGATAAAGGTTTCAAATATATTTTAATGATTATGAATATACATTCCAAGTTAATCTGGGACCCACCTGTGAAAGCAAAGACTGGGAAGCAATTTGCACAGGTGTTTGAACAACTGCTGCAGGCAGGGCTGAACCGTTGCCTTGACAATCTTCAAACTGACCAATGGGGCAAATTTTGCAACAGGTGTTTCAAGACAGTAATAGAGTGATTTGGAATAGACCACTACTAATCAACATTTTCCTACATGGAAGTGAGTATTGTGTAGCATTTGAACAGAATGATAAAAACTGTGTGTGGAAACAATTTATCATCATACCATAAGAATGAAACCTATTGATGTTCATGATAATGATCTTCTAAATATAGTATACAATTTTATTTAAATGGTGGATCCATGTGAGAATAGATTCAATGTGGGTGATTTCATGTGTATTTCAAAATCCAGAACTGAGTTTGGTAAATCTGACCTGACAAACTGGTCACTGGAGATATTTACAGTTTCCAAAGTACACTGAACAATCTGTTTTTACATTCCCATATTTTATGTTTGTCTGTCATTTACATTATTTTCTGTTGGTCCCATCATAAGCCCTATTCCTTTGATAAATTATTCTCTTGCCATTACAAATTGTTTGAGCACATCATAACAAATTTTAGTGGTTGCTTTGCATAATATTCACTGCTCACGCAGTAAATACAATTGGATTTAAATTAACAGATTGGAAACAACAGATCTACAATTATGTAAATTTGGTCAATTTTACTTTCATTACAATGAAAGGTTGCTGACACACCTAACAATAGTGGTCTGCAACTACGTTGTGTAGCAACTGCGAATGAGTATTTCAAGTGATATCGACCAATTTTGGAATGTGTGTGTCCCGAGTAATCATATGCTGCTTCGCACAAGATACAGGAGTTTCAGATTCCGCAAAACACAGCAATGTGGTGAGCGGTACATTCCCCAAACTTCATTACGGCCACTCAGTTGCACCATGAAGTGGGCATCCTAACCTTCCTCCAGGTATACAACATGCTGGCAATTTTAATCTTTCCTGTTGTACCTCTCTAAACCAGCACATCAGGAATCTCAGTGCAAGTGACAGGAATAAAGTCTGGAAACACAGATGACCCTTGTGGCTGCTAAGGGATTGAGACCACTCATTTCTAACTCATAATTAATTTATACTTACACATCCAAGTTGTCATTAGCTCACTAATCATTGGTCAATACTCAATTACCACCACACCATTTCGATCAATGCCTAGACTGTTAACACAATTCCCTAGCAAGTATTACTGAAGCAAATGTCAACTGCCAATAGCCATTTGAGGTTTATGAAGATGTGCACACTTAGTGACATTGAAAATGGGCGGGAGGCATTTTCTTTCCTTAGGAACAGAGCTCTCACTATGGTCATCCTCCTTAAATGGGACTGCTTACATATGTAGTAGTTTCTTTATTCAGCTGATCGGTTGCTGTATGTTCATTTTATTATAGCTTACTGGTAATGCCGAGTTTGCTGACATGTAATCTTTCTTTCCTTATGAGCTACACATTGTTCACAAGTACTCAAATCTGAATATTCTGGCTATAGAAACGTAAATTTAAACCTTCAAAGATGATGTCTTTTTAAGATTTCACTTCATTTTTATACATGTTTATGTTTAACACCCATTTATGACTCAATAATAAATTTATGGTTCTCCTGATTATTATCACTGACATGTAACCATTAACTTACACCAGGTATATCTATCAGAGACACTATCATGGCAGGTGTGGATGGGATTGAATGGACAGGGCTTGCTGCAGAAGAGTTCCTGTCACAAACGTTTCCTACCAGGTACGCGTACTGAAACAAAAATATTGATATTTTGTATCAATGTTTCACCAAACTTCAAGTCGTCATCCACTATCAAGTAACGCCTGCAAGTAACTTCCACAAGCACTTGCTGCGATATATACACTGCAACAAAATCTTGCCCAATTTACTTCTGCAAGTCACTTCGGCAAGTTAATTTCAGTAACTTGCCCCAACTACCTGCAGAAGTGTTTCCAGTAGAGTTGCATCATGGAAAATAGGCAAGCTGAAGTTTATAGTGTTGTTGTCAAAAACAGAGCAGCCATAACCATTGTTGCATCATTATTATCAAAGAAAAACTGTGACAAGTAATAATAAGTTAAGAAAAAGAATTGTTAGGGTGAAGAATACAGTGGTGTTCATATCTAAGTTATCAAGAAACACTACTGAATGAAACAAAATCAGACAACTTTGCTCAGGTTAAAAACTTTCTGAAAATGTTGTATGCCAGTTTAGAATATCTCATGTCTATTGTGTAAACAAAAATAAATAGTTGATAATAGGGTACAAAAATATGGCAAGCTATATAACTTAAGAGATTATATTTTAATTACTCTTCGATTTTTGCATACATTTACAAGATGCTGTGGTGGCATGGTAATGTGAGAATTATCTATGATTAATTTATGCACTGGAATGACTGCTGAGAAAGATTCACCCTTAGGATACACTAATGAAACATGTACACAAAGAACTATCTGAACACTTATTAGTATTATTTTGCCTTAGTAGTCAACCCTAAGTTGGCAACTTGCGATAAGACAAATACCAACATGAAATATCCCACAAAAACTGTTAAATAACAAGGTATAATCTCTACTGAAATAAGAAAAGCTATTCATTGAATCGATTGATTTATTATCATAGAAATGTACATAGAATATGATGTGCAAAGCAAATAATACAGAAAAACAGATCAAACAAAACACATAAAAATGACAGTTATGTCAATTATAATAGTCTATTGGCAAAGTTGCTTGAAGAGATGGAATTCTCTGTGTGACACATCCCACTTTGTTCACCAACAGTAGCTCTAAGTGACTGAGTGTGAACCACGGAACTGAAGGGCTGTGCAACGTGTATTAATTGAATAACTGCTGCCGAAACACAAAAGGACATGCCACAGGGTATGTAAGGCAGATCGATGCTGCAAAAAATCTCCATCACCTGGGCATCCATGCTCAGGCTTGAACATTGGACTTCACCTCAATCACTGCCCGTGGATGAACTCTGTTCCTTAGCATTCCTGAATGAAGTTCCTCACTCGGTGTACCCGGATCAGCTCCCCAATGCACACACCATGCCATCTCCAAAGCTGCATATTGGGGTGAAGCAAAACTTGTTTTGGTGTATTTGATACATTGTATAATTGTCAATGTGCAGATTTTATTATTTCGTTGCTCATGAAAGATGATTCACAAGGCCCTTGTTTTGCTGTTTAATTCTGTTGACTCTCTTGATACATATGCCCATAAAACTTCACAATTTTAATATGTCACCCTTTCTGCTCATTACACAGGCGAGATGCCCATGGTGGAGGTCGGATATTATGCTCCAATTATGTATTTAATCTGTACCTGAGGTGCCCCTAGATACACTCCACACTCAAGAAACACTGCTTTAATTGCACACAAAGCCTTAGCAATATCTTCACGAGTGGACACGTACACATAATTCATAATTATTATTTAATATCCCCCAAAACATGGCATTAAGGGCAGGAGCTATGATTGATTATTCTAGTACTGTAATGACTGATGGTTTGAATATAACAATAGATTTATTGCATAACAACGTAAACTGTACTGATATTAAACACAGGGCTGTTAACACTTTCGCTGCGGCATCGGTGCAGGGGCGCAACTCTCCAGTGCGGCCCAGCAACGCACGAGTGCGGACCGGTAACACTCTGAAACGGCAGGTACTGTCATGAAACAGATTCGAAAGCTGTGCGTCCACACTATCATCACTCTGCAATTCTTCTGTAGCCTCTAAATGATAATCTCCATGGTATGCCTCATCCTCACTACAAAGAATATCACTGTCGTCTAGTACACTAAGTAACTGCTCATCTGTCAATTTAACACTTTTCCTGCTCCTTTTCACATTGGAAGGTCCAGGTGTCTGTTCATTGGTCTCCATTATGAACAATATATGTTTGATAACGCTTTTATGCTAGCTTAGACGCTACAACTAGACTGTGTAATCAGACAGTGAGCACGGACGCTTATGAGCGTCAGCCGCACTGGCTCGTGGCTTCTTGTGAGGCTTATAAGCGTCAGCCGCAGCGAAAGTGTTAATAAGCATATGTACATGAAGTCAAATCTCGGTTTTCTAACCCAGCAGAGATTGGTTGGCAAAGTAGAAATCGAGGGGCATGGGAACAGCATCAGAGTGTACTATTCCATTCTTGTGTGCTGCACTACTGCTTCACAGTGAGTGAGCACCTGGCTGAACTATTCTACCCTTCCTGTAACTAGTGACTGTCGTTGCCACAATACGGACACTCTCACTGCTGAGGACGTCAGTGCAAATCGACAAAGTCCCTAATGTGCTGGAGCTGCTATTATTGCAATCCACTGTCGGCACCTATTGTTGACAGCTGGCAAGAGCCCGAGCATTTCCTGTCTCGGGAAATACTCTTAAGTTTTCCGAACGGTGATACAGAATGCGAAACATTGCCCAATTGCCTAGACAGCAAACACTCGTTTCTCTTCTGGCGGTCCAGAACGAAATCCCTCCAGCACTCTACTGCACAGAGATCCTTGAATAGTTGGGGTGTTTGATCCCACCAACCAACTAGATTTTCAGCCAAAAACTCTGGCAGGAAACGCTATACCAATCGACTGGCTTCTCGTCAAAAGTTAGTGGTGCTACTTTATGTCACCAGCCTTGTCCCAATTGTCAGGCTCACCTTCTGCATGCGCAGGAAAGTGCAGGTGACTCCGTGGGCACCTGTTTGTTGCACTCCCTGCTGTGCCAAATACGCTATTCCTGGAAGAGCTGCACAAAAGGAAGCCAGAATAACATACGATGCCCAAAGCTCAATTTTCATGCTATAAAGAGATTATGGCAGTATCAGTGACTTGTGTGCCCCTGTACTCTGAATCAAGTAGAGGACTCTGACGCCAGATGCACATCGGCGAGTGCCTCACCAGCTTTTGTGCCCAGTCCGTTCATTGTGAAAGCCAAGCTTTTGCAGAATCGTGACGGTCTACTGGCAAGGGCTCTGCCCCTCAGCACTCAGCATAGAATTAAACAGAGTGGCCTTCAGGCCACACGAAGTGTGTCAAGCATCCCCCTCCATCCGGGTACCCACAACCACCAAGGTGCTGGTACGCAACACACATCGCACAGTACATAGGGAGTCAAATTTCATGTCATCCGATTTTCCTTTAAAAAAAAAAACTGTTTTACATAGATGAAGCAAAACTACATCTGTGTCTGTAGTTAATTTCTCAAGAAAAATTTTAGTTTTTGTGTTAAAAAATAAAACCCACAATTTTTTGATTTGTGCATGTCCTCCGCTATGTAGTATTTCTCATACGATTTTGAGGTAACTATTCAGTAAAAAAATATTTTTCCATATTTTGTAGCCACACACTACAACTTGATAATGAACTTGTTTTCTTTTCGTTATGGCCCGTAGTTATTGGGATACGTCAAGTCCAGCAGAGTTCATGCAAGGCGGCATGACAGCCAAGGACTATCTTACACTAGTTGCAAGCCACGTACACCCCTTCATGATGATCATGTTTTCCAAACGGCACTGGCATTTGTCAAGAAGATAATGCACCATGTCACAAGGCCAAGAGTGTGATGGAGTGGTTCAAGGAACACAGTGGTGAATTCCTGTTGATGTGCTGGCCCCCCAACTCATCATATCTGAACCCGCTCATACACATCTGGGATGCAATTGAATGTAGTATCAGAGCTCATCGACCCCCACCCCCTCCCCGGAATTTACGGGAAGCAGATGACGTGTGTGCAAATGGTGGTGCCATCTCCCTCCAGCAACCTACCATGGCCTCCATGCTGCAATGTGTTGCCATTGTTATCCATGCCAAATATGCACATGCCAACTATTCCGCAGGTGGTCATAACATTCTGGCTATCAGCGTACATTTTCAATGTAATAAAAATGGACTATGCAGTGAACATTTAATTGCACAAATAATAATAATTACTGATTACACTATGAACAATTATTAAACTGACTGCAATCGTTTTAAGTATTATAACTGTGTATCATACACATGATAGAATATGCCCTGACACCAACGTTGCAATTATGTTGAACCGTGAGTATTTTTACATTCATATTCAGAAGTCTAAGAAACACATGTACAATACTGAGTTGAACAGTTTATTGTGCAATAACATCTATAGAATTTACTGCCTTCAACAATGGCATGCATTCGGCTTTTGCCATATGGAATCTGCTTATTCATGAAAATAAGGTGCAATTTTTACTGTGACATACTTGGCTACATACATACACTATCCAAGCAAATTTTGACTCTCTCATATCATTTACATCTTTCTGAAGTCCAAGTATCAAGTAAGCACTGCCAACTTTGTTACCACTGCATTTGAAAAGCTGGCACAAATTTAAAAGGCACCTTCAGTTTCGTGTAATTACAGAATGAAGTCATTTTACTATATTAATTTAAACAATTAACACACCAGTTTCAGCTATTGTGTTCATTGAAGAGCACCAACTTATAATACTACTAGAATATCACAAGTTGGAACTACTAACAGTAACTGTACCACCGACAAAAGCTTCTGTAGAAAAGCCTTAAAAAGGTCTATTCAGACTCAAAAGTTTTTCAGGCTTGGTACTCCTTCCACAGAAATTGCTATCCTTCGTTTGGAGTACTGCAAACCCTTTCAGACCTGAAACTTCATTCCTTTTAAAAGGAATCTGGACCTACAACTTTTTTTATGTTCTGTCATTTAATTTAGATCATAAAATTTGTTACTTGCTGTAAACTACTTTTTAGCTTACTGATGATAAGCCCTACAATGTTGTGAAGGTTGGTCTCACCTTAAGAAATTTTCGTGTATGGAAGACCAAGAATGAACTGCTCAGATTAGGAGGAGTACAAGACGGGATTGTAGTCTCACTTCTACTGTTCAATATATACATCAAAGGTGCAGCGACAGAAATAAATGCAAGGATCAGGAGTAGGATTAAAATTCAAGGTGAAAGGTTCTGAATGATAAGATTCTCTGGTAGCATACAGGGGCACACAAAGGTTTTCAGGTCCGTAGGGGCAGAACATTTCCCCCATGAATGTGATTTAGAAATTTTGAGGACATTGTCATCTGCTCATGATTTTCTCCTATTGGTGTGCACTTTTCATACCTGGTCAGTGTTATAAAAATAAACTAATGGTATAAATTTAGTAACACCTGTTTACACTTTCCCAGATTTTACATTTTTCCTCCATTTACTTTATTTTTGATTGGTACTGTCGTAAGCCAATCTTTGAATTGATTGATTTCCTGCTATTAAAAATTTCATATGTATAGCATTTCAAAAGCTTTAACATCAATTTTCATTTATATTCACATAGGTACAACATGGTTTCAGTATCTAAATCATTTTGAGTTTGTTTTTCCTCTTAAAAGACAAGTCATGTAGTCCACAAAGTCATATGCAGGAAACAACTGATTTCACCTTAGCACAATTTGTTTCAACCAATTTTGCCATATTTTTTGTTTGTTATAATATTAACAAAATTACATGACTTTTCAACTGTCTCTTTACGCCATTCAGAATTCATATGCATTTTTGCAGATTTATGAAACTTTTTTTGAAATTGGTCACTAAATGGCTTATGAATTCAGCACGATTCCCACTGGTTAGATAAGCCTATATAACCTTGAAAGTGCACCCTTAACTGCTTTAGAATAAAGTCTTCATGGCATCCAGTTTAATCGAAATGTTATTTTTATACCATCTATATCTCTTGAAATTATAATTTGTCAGGTTGCCATAAATTCAACGAAACTTTGTACTTTAAGGAATAGTTCCTTTTTCCTTCAATGTAATTTCCAACATAGAAAATACTGCCCAGGTGACAATTACCCTTTTCATCACAGCATTTGAAGCCAGCAGAGGTACTAGTTACATGTGTATTTTCTCCATCAGTAAAATGACTGATTTTCAATAAAGACTTTTGAGTTTGACTTTTTTTCTATGACATTACATCACAAGTAGTATAATGTCGATTCCATCATTTTCATTTTTGGTTTTAATTTGTTTATGAAGTACAAAAAACTCATGAAGTATTTACAAATATTGGTCATTTTTTCATTGTGCTTTCACATCTCACAATGTACAAAATTCTAAGTAAACCACTTTCATGAACCACTACTCAACTAACTTTTGAATACGGGGGAGGAAAAAAAAAAAAAAAAAAATGGAAAGTGAACTTCATTAACTGCCAACAACTCCCTTGGGTCTTACCAATCAACTGAGTTTCACACAAGCATGTAACAGAGATGTTCCTGCTCAAATATGGTGTTTACCTGCAGTAGAGATTGTGAAATTAATTAAATGAAGGCTGTTGTACAACAATTACCCAATGAGTGCCATAACTATTAAGAGTGCATACTTCCAGTACTTCCAAGGACAATGACTTCCTACTTCTACATGCAAGTACTGATCAGCAGCCACACAGTACAAGTGAACACCCCCCCCCCCCCCCCCATCATTTGAATACAAATAACACAATATATTTAAAATTAATGCCTGACACTCGTTAACCATTATCTGAATTCTGAAGGAGTAAGCTTTTGTTGGATGTGTTTTGTCGTGTGACTGTTTTGTTGCATCAACAGCCATTTGAGGTTTATGAAGACTTGCACAATTAGTTAGGTGGGAACTGGGAGGATGACTATTTCATTCCCTAAGAAAGCAACACTTCTGAGACAGCACTCTCATCACAGATATCCTTCTTAATGAGAAAAGTATCTCCCAAGTAAGTTCATTCAGGACAAAAAAGACCAAACATGGTTTAACAACAATGTTCGGAAAATGCTGAGGAAACATATTTTTGCATTCTTGGTTCAAACACAAACGCAAAAATGTTGACAGGAAAAAACGAGTAGAAATTTGTGTGTCTATAGAAAGATCGACGCATGAAGCATACAACTACTTCCACCGCAATTCTTTCCTTATTAATCATGGCAACATAATAAAACTGTAATCAAGTTTTGGACTAGTAACTAAAAAGCTATTAGCAAAAGATGCTGCAGTTAACTCGAGAAAATTATGGTCCTACATAAAACCACTAAGCGGATCAAAGGCGTCTATCCAGTCATTTGTCAACCAGTCTGGCGTGGTAATCGAAGACAGCAAAAGGGAAAGGGAAGCTGAGGTTTCAAAATTTTTGCAGAAGACTGCTGTATATAAGATGAGTATAAGAACAGACCCATAAAATTACAAACCAGTATCCTGAACATCAATTTGCTGGAGAATTCTTGAACATATTCTAAACTCTCATATACATTTCTTTGCGACAGGAAAGCCTCTATTCTCAAATCAGCATGAATTTAGAAAGCATCATTCACAAAAAATTCAGGATGTCTTTTGCTCACATTATAGCCTGCAAGCCATGGACGGAGATCAAGAGGCAGATCCCATATTCCTAAATTTCTGGAAAGTGTTTTATATGATACCTCATTGCAGACTGCCAACAAAAGTCCAATTCCATGGAATAGGTTCCCAGGTATGTAAGTGGCTTAAAGACTTAAGTCCTCAATGGCGAGTGTTCAGCAGAGACGAGGGTAGTGTCACGAGTGTCCCAGGAAAGAGCCGTAGGACCGCAATCTGCAACTGTTTGCTGATGATGCTGTAGAGTTCGGGAGAGTGTCATTGTTGAGTGCCAGCAGTTAAAGGTCCCATAAACTAAATGAAGTCTTGCTAGGGTCAAATGGCTGCCTGCCTGCTGCCCTACCCTATCCCACCCAGTGGAAGTACAGAAGAATTGCACAATCTGTTGAATGGAACAGCCTAATGAGCACATACTACGGACTGAGCATAAACTAAAAGAAGACAAAAGTAATGAAGAGCAGCAGAAATGAGATGAAGAATAATCTTAACAATACAATCTGGACAGGTGGAAAGTTGACGAAGTGAAGGACTTCTGCCACTTGGAAGCAAGGAGGACATACAAAGTAAAACTAGCACAAGTAGAGAGAGGGCATTCCAGACCAAAAGAAGTCTATCAGCACCAAACATTAACCTTAATTTGAGGAAGAAATTTCTATGTTTAGAGCTCACATTATACGGCAGTGAATCATGGGCGTGGAAAAACTGGAAATGAAGAGAATCGAGGCATTTGAGGTGTGGTGACATATATGGATGCTGAAAGTTGTGTGCACTGATAAGAAATAAGGAGAATCTCTGTAAGCAGCAAGGAGAGGAACAGGATGATAGGATGTGTATTAAGACACAAAGGAATAACTTCCACAGTATTTAAAACATCTATAGAGGGTAAAAACTATAGGGGAGTATGTCGAACAAGTAACAGGACATTGGGTCCAACTATAATATAAAATTGTTACGGCTTTCATGGCCACTTGTTGACAAATTGCCTGTTGGCTTCTTTCTCAGGTTCTTTGACCGACGTTCGTGTGAAAAATCAGACTAACTTCGGCCAAAGAACCCAAGACAGAAGCCAACATGCAGTTTGCCAGCAAGTGGCCATGAAAGCCTTAACAATTTTTGTATTATGCCTCTACAGGGATGAGATCTGTAGACTGTACGACGACGAAAGAAGAAAGCACGATTGATGTCCTCTCTCAACTTCCTGTCACAGTACCGGGATGAAGGTGCTACACCGAAGTTCTTGAAATGTAAGCGCCTATTCACTACTGCCCGAGCATACCGTATCTACGACAGAATGGAATGAGCTTTTCTTTGCGAGTGAATTCTTACAACATGGACAGACTTGGCAAGAACAGATGAGGAACTTTAGGATATTTTCTATCAACTAATTAGCAGAATGCATCGAGACAACTGGGACAAGATCAAAAGCATCACTTGCAAGAGCATGAATAACAAACTCGAGCGCTGTACTGAACGACAGAAGAAAAAGTTTGCAAGAGGCACTGCACTTGGCACCTTGTAAACCTAAGGTATGGAACAGATACTCTGATGATACCTTTGTTGTGTGGAGCCATGGGGAAGAACAGGACGGTGACTTCCTGAGATCCTAACAGCCTCCATGTCAACATAAAATTTACCACAGAAAAAAAAAAACCTACCATTTCTAGATGTGCTGGTCACAAGAGATGGTGAAAACCTGGGACACAGCATGTATCAAAAACTGACACACATGGACTGATACCGGCACAAACTATCAAATCACCACCTGAGCCAGAAAAGAGGTACGATTAATATGCTCCTACCACAAGCAAGACGAATATGTGAGCCACAGCACCTCAGATGCAAAATGCAACACATGGGAAGTGTTGGGAGGAGCAATGGGTTCTCCACAAGTTACATTAGAAGTAGAACAGAGCCAAACACTTGGCAAAGTGACAAATCAGGAAAAGAAATGTCTGGTACAGCCTTTCTGCCATACACTCCCAGACTGACTGACAGAATTGACCATATATCATGCACACAAAGCTTAAAGACCATTTACAAACCGACAAAGAATATCAAAGAGTGTCTCAGATTGTCAAAGGAGAAAAGGGAACCACTTGCAATGTTGGCAATATACTGATACTGCATACCATGCACATTTGGGAAAGTTTATATTGGAATGATTGGACAGTTGATCAACACCAGGATAACAGAACATACGTGACACTGGAAGTCACAGAAATCAGCAGTGGCAGAGCATGCACTGTGCGAGACCATCCACGTAGTAAAACTCGCTGACACAGAAGTTCTGGCTGTAGAGAAGAACTGTCACACCCGCTTGTTCAGAGAAACTACAGACATAAACAAACACAAAACTAGCTTCAACAAGATAGCCTCAAGGTACATGAATCCTGGCTTCCCTAGCCGCAGCAAACGACCATCATAGTTAACAAGAGAACTGCACTGGTTATGACTGTGGAGGAGCCATCAGACGTTGGCGTACCAGGGACATATAGTCTGCGGCCACGAGCTTGGCTCCAGTCCACCACCAGCAATTGTGGGTGAAACTTTGACAATGTCAACCACTTCTGCTGGCAAAACCACAGAAAAATCATCAGACGAACGTCAGCCGAAGAACCAGAGACAGAAGCCAACAGGAAATTTGCCGACTCTTATACTTGAAACGTTTGTTATTATAGAATAAATACCATCCTTTACACTGAAGTGATTTAAAACAACAGTGAACTTTAAGTAATGAAGAAACTGTTCATTACAAAATAATCTTGCACTGTGATATGATCAGAACCAGTTCCTGTCTTTCTTTACGAATAACTACACATTAAACTGTCCACTGCTTAAACTTGTCTTTGAACATAAGATTTTTAAATGACATTGTGGATAATTGACATATGGTCATACCCAGCAGAATGTTATGGACATCTGGATTACTTTCTTTGCATGTGAGGACTGATAATGATTCTGCAATGACCATATAGTATTTTATACAGTTGGTTATATCCCTCCTTTCAGTGCTTATGGTATTCTATTCACCAGTTTACCCTTACAAATTCCTAAAATTTAACATCCTTTTATCGACTATTTTAGTTTTATTTGCATCCAGAAACTCATTTCAGGTCAACACCTTTCATTGTAGAGGAAACATCAGCATTCAATGTACTTCTATTTCACATGAACTATTCTTCTAGGAGTCTTATCAGCAGAATTCTTTAAGTTCTCTTCATTTGACACATTCAATAAAGTGAAACCTTCCCAATGCATACTTGTTTGAGGCAAGAAACAATGCAAACATCCAGTTCAAACAAAACTTAAGAACTTCCAGAAATGTTTGGTTGTTGAATTTACCTATACATTTTGTACCAGTATCTGACATGCATGTAAGAAAGGAAGACTATCTTTTAATGTCTTGTTCACATAGTGGTCACTTGGGATGGAACAAAACTTGGGTTGGGGAAGAGAACCTACTGTATCCCTTCCAAAGGAACCATCTTGATATCTACCTTAATGAATTCAGCAAAACCACAAAAAACTTAAATCTGGATGGATGGATAATGATTCGTACTGCCAGCTTTCTGAAAGCTACTACTGTGTCTCACTGCTGTGCCACCTCACTAATACATGCAAGTAAGGTCTCGTTGAGAGTGAATGGACCATTAGAACATAAAAAACTTATATCTTCAATTTTATTCTAAGCTGTATGGTTCAAAGGATTTATTTATTTTAATTGTCAATTTTTTTTGACTGAAATTTTATGCTTTAAATAATGTAATAAATCATCTACACACCAAAAAACTAAATGTGGTCAAACCTCTTCTGCCTTCCATTCTGACCACCGTAAAGAGCATAGCAAATGTCACGTACTACTGCACATGGCTGTCTTCATATTTTTATATGGTAGCATCCACATGTAAATATTCACCTTGTTTTTATGCAGTGTAGTATAGAAAATACTATTTCAAATAAAACAAATTGTTGAATTATTTTTATAATTAGAATCAATATATCAATATGCATTTCAAGCTAAATTTTTTTTTTTTTTTTTTTTTTTACAAAGTACTATTTTAGTTTCTTGAAGAAACATTATATTTCAGGTACATTACATCACAAAATGTTTTATGGATTATCTGAAGTAAAGCTTATAGCAAAGTGGTGGCTTTAAATGTGAATATGCATTATCTGCTATTAACAAGGTTTTTTCCCCAATTTTTTTGAAGCCAAACTGACCAAGCCACACAATCTTGATTGTCAGTGTTGGTTGAAGTTTGCTCCAGATGTTTCACTGTAAAGAAAACAAAAAACCTTTCTATAGAATTGTAGAACTGTCTATAGCACACAAAATAGTGGTGTAAAAATAAATCTTAGTCTTTATGGAAATGCTTGAAATTCCACCTGTCTCACAGCAAATTGATAACACATTAAGTGAAGGTTAAATTAAATTAAATTTAAACAACAGTTTTGTTGACGAGACACTTCCATTTCACACATGATATGGAAACATGAAATAATTTAACACAGATGTTTCTAAATGATAATGGAAATGATTATTCCTGCAACATTGGTAGTCCTTAAAATCAAAAGTATGGAAATTCAAAATACTAATCATTACCCAACAGAGGCTAATATTACAAAATTCTGTCTAGTTTACCTCATGCGTGTGCTAGAACTACAGTATTTCATGACACACACACACACACACACACACACACACACACACACACACACACAAAATATTACTACATTTAAATAAATCTTTTACAAAGGTGGGGGGGGGGGGAAGGGAGGAGAGGAGAGGAGGAGGAGGAGGAGGAGGAGAAGAAGAAGACAGACAAGTGCAAGTAGAACACTCACTCTGAGGGTTCAGAACAAACTTAATAACAATAACTTCATGTGCCTCAGTGACCTAGTGCAAGTCTTTCTACTGGGCATCACTTGGGTGACTTGTGTATCCCTAACCTACCCACTATCCAACCATGGAAAGGGAACCAGCAGTTTAACATGGAATCTGAACCACGTGTGTTTTTGGCAGCAGCTCACATAATTGACATGTGAAAGCTATGTTAAAAAGAAGACAGAAAAATCTGTCCAACCAAGATTCGATCCCATGACCCCTCTGTTTTTAGGCATGCACTTTACTGCTGCATTAATTTAAAAGTTTAAATTGCTTACACTGCCAATGGACCATACACCTTAGTACCTGACAAACTTCAACTTAGCATTTCTACTCATAGTTGAGAAGAAGAGTTCTAGACAGACAGACAGACAAACAAACAAATGAAATTATCTTATGAGTTCCATTTTACTAATTGAGCTACAGAACCCTAAAAACCAAACAAGGTACTCTACTATTAACTTACATAACGTATTGTGTGATTTGATTCATAGATTTGCAACCTAGAACTACAAGAAACTGACACCCCCTATCATGAGAATAATGTTAAATTCTTGTATTATTTTATCCATATACATATTTTTCAAACATACTGCACTGTACATAGTGGACGGTTCTTCTTCCCAGCATGTCTCATTCTTTGTATCCCATCTGTGAATGGTGTGAGGGTAAATTCACTGCCATTATTTTTGGAAATTTGTGGTAAGGTCTTATGGGACCAAACTACTGCCATTATGCTTCTGTATGCACACCAATATATCTTATCTTACTTTCATGACTCCTGTGAAACTTACATGACTGAAGTGGAAGAACTGCTGCACAGTGTTCCTTAAACACCCATTCTCTAAGTCTAACCAACAACTAATGTTTCTATCATCTTCCGCCACCAGGTAAGTTTAATGAACAAGGTTCTGTAGGAACAATACTGCCTTTAAAGAAGGCTGCATGTCAGCACACCAAGTGGAAGAAATATGTAAGTGATTCTGCATTTCCTTAAAGCATTCAATGATGATTACTTTCCAGTAAATAGCACCCTCAACAAACAATATGAGATCAGTGTGTATTTACATCATTTGTAGTCCAATTTCACTACCTTGGGTCACACCCAATGTAACTTGCTTCAGTTGAATATCTGCTGTTCAGTACAACATACTAGATTCCCTGAACCAAAAATTATGTGAACTAATCACATGCCCAAGAACTTAATTACTATGACTAGTTCAATTAACAATTGACAGTGTAGTAAAGTGTACAATGCTCACCTGGAATAACATTTTGCAAGATACTGTGTGTGAGAAAAGAGACTGTTTCACACCTTTAGTTTTCCATGGACCAGTGCTTATTCTCAGAGATTTTTCCTTTCCTTTAGGCTTAAAATGTAATTTAGAGTCCACAGCAAATGCTTGAAGTTAATAATCAGTATCATCAATGTCCATTTAAAACCACACGCAAATAACCTTATACACTCTTTCAGTCGCAGGACTTCAATGCATACAAGATTTTTAATAAATAAAGCAAGGAGAGAGATGATTCTGCAGTGAATCCAAAGGAAAACCCAAAAGGAATTCTGCTGTCAGAGACTGGTACATAGCTCAACTTGAGTAATCTTGATTTTCAATGACATTGCTCTAGAAGTACCCTAAACACTCACGATATGGCCGCACATGGCAAAAATATTGGTAGCTTCCTGTAGAATCTACACCTACCAGCACTGGCACTCATAAACAGTTAACCTTACACTTACTAGTCTTGCACTGGTATCTCACAAATTTGTGAGGCCTGGCGTTATAATGCTTAAGCCCTTAAATAGGTACCTACAGGATGTCCGTGGGTGACCACCATGTATTATTCTTACTGCTCGCATTGGTGCAGTCAATACTTTCTTTCTAAGTGATGAGTTACCCTCGAAAATTATTCTGTACAACATTACTGAGTGGAAATATGCAAAATATGTCAGGAGGCTGATGTTGGTTTCCAATATTAGCAACTGTACAAAGAACAAACATAGATGAACTTAATTGTTTGAGAAGCCCTACTCTGTAGGAATCAACAAGGATTCCGGAAACAGTGATCGTGAGAGACCCAACTCGCTTTATTTGTTCACGAGACCCAGAAAATACTAGATACAGGCTCCCAGGTAGATGCCATTTTCCTTGACTTCCCGAAGGCATTTGATACAGTTCCACAATGTCATCTGATAAAGTAAGAGCCTACAGAATATCAGACCAGCTGTATGGCTAGATTGAAGAGTTTTTAGTAAACAGAACACAGCATGTCGTTCTCAATGGAGAAACGTCTACAGATGTTAAGTAACCTCTGGCGTGCCACAGACGAGTGTTATGGGACCATTGCTTATCACAAAATATATATATATATATATATATATATATATATATATATATATATATATATATATATATATATATGACCTAGTAGATAGTGCTGGAAGTTCCATGCGGCTTTTCACGGATGATGCTGTAGTATACAGAGAAGTTGCAGCATTAGAAAATCAGCGAAATGCAGGAATATTTGCAGCAGATAGGCACTTGGTACAGGGAGTGGCAACTGACCCTTAACATAGACAAATGTAATGTATTGCAAATACATAGAAAGAAGGATCCTTTATTGTATGATTATATGATAGCGGAACAAACACTGGTAGCAGTTACTTCTGTAAAATACCTGGGAATGTGCGTACGGAACGATTTGAAGTGGAATGATCATATAAAATTAATTGTTGGTAAGGCAGGTGCCAGGTTGAGATTCATTGGGAGAGTCCTTAGAAAATGTAGTCCATCAACAAAGGAGGTGGCTTACAGAACACTCGTTCGACCTATAGTTGAGTATTGCTCATCAGTGTGGGATCCGTACCAGGTCGGGTTGACAGAGGAGATAGAGAAGATCCGAAGAAGAGTGGCATGTTTCATCACAGGATTATTTGTTAAGCGTGATAGCGTTACAGAGATATTTAGCAAACTCAAGTGGCAGACTCTGCAAGAGAGGCGCTCTGCATCACGGTGTAGCTTGCTGTCCAGGTTTTGAGAGGATGCATTTCTGGATGAGCCCAAGGAGATCACGAATGTGAAATTAGAGAGATTCGAGCGCGCACGGAGGATTTACGGCAGTCGTCCTTCCTGCGAACCATACGCAACTGGAACAGGAAAGGGAGGTAATGACAGTGGCACATAAAGTGCCCTCCGCCACACACCATTGGGTGTCTTGCAGAGTATAAATGTAGATGTAGATGTAATACACTTCTTCCCATTGAAGTTTTCATCAGTATGTACACAAAAAAAAACAAAAAAAATGGAGCAGTCTAACCTGTTAACTGAATTCTGTTCATGGGCAACATGAATTGTTGGTATAACTTTGTGGAAGAGAACTGAATAGAACATTTTTTTTTTTTCTCTCCAAAATTTAGGGAGAATCCATTTTCAGAAAATCCTGTAATTATTTGAAAAATATCATTTACCAACTCTTGTTGCTTTCTCTCAAATGGGATTTATTATAACACTAGTACTGTCTGCAAAAAGTACCAATCTTGCTTGTTGGTGTTCAGTGGAATTGAATCTTGCAGGACTCCCTTTACATTTTCTCCCAGTCACTAAAATTTTCTACCTTCCCCACACTGTGAAATATTCAGTGCAACTTTTTGCATTCTGTCTGTTTTAATGTCTTAATCTGGCTGTGAGTAAAGCCATCAGTTCCATAAAACTTCAATTTTCTATGAGTGTATATTGATCTACACAATCAAGTATCTTAGAAAGATCACAAAAATAGCAACTGGTGATGTAACATTATTTAAGGCTTATACTATTTGGTGAGTGGATGTATAAATAGCATTTTCAGTGCAGCAAACCTTCTGGAATCCAAACTGTAATATGCTTAGTATCTTGTTTCCACTTAAGTACAGAACTACTGCTGAGTACAACATTACTTTTTTGAATATTCTGGAAAAAGATGTCATTGAGGAACCTGGATGATAATTGTTTAAGTTTCTCATCATCTTTCATATGAAGAAGCTTCACACTTGCATATTTTAACCTGTCTGGAAAAATTCCCTGTGCCAGTGATGAATTTCATGTATCACCAAGGACATAACTTATTTAGTTGGAACAACTTTTCACAATTCTGCTTGAAATTCCACAAATCCCATATAAGCTTTTGTTTTGAGAACTTTTATAATGTTTTTAAGTGAAGGATATTGATTCTACTTCTAGGTGCTTGAAGTTTTGTAGAATGACGTATTTAATGTATTCTCTTGCTTCTTCAACTCAACTATTTAATACCGTATTTGCTGCTATGTTTAGAAAGTCATTATTGAAAGTACTTGCAACTTATGAATTATCAGTCACATTACTGTCATTTTAGTTTCATTGTTATGGAATATTTTACACTGACTGGCTGTCCTGGCTCCCATTTGACAATGTTTCATAAAATTTTATTCTTATTATTGGCATCACTTATTTCTGTAAGGACACACACACTTCTGCACATCTTGATGACTTTACCTTGAAACAGTACAGTATTTTTTGGAGTATGCATGTAGTGTCAGATCTTTACTTAGGCCTTTACATAAATTTCTCTCTTCCTCTTACATGGAATTTTAATTCCCTTTGTTATCCACAGCTTACTTTTTTTTCAAATTGATCTTCTGGATAATTTTTTTCAGGGAAGTAAGTTTCACAAACTGACACAAACTTAATATGGAATAAACTGAATCTGATGTCAGCATCTCTTTCTACACATACCTATTCCATACCACCCCTTTAAGCTTACTCTTAAAATACCGCATCCTGTTATTAATAAGCTTCCCTGCTTTATATTGGAAGCTACTGGATATGACTACTATACTACTATATTACAAATCACTGATGGGGAAATTCAGTGTTCCCCAGTAAGTGACAAGGATGCTAAATGTTGTCATACCCTTTATGACCACTGTACCTATGGGCATATTCCAAAAAGATAATGCAAGATCCTACACTCCAGTTCAAATCACAAACACTTTGAGGAATCTATGGATCCTGACGTATTGCCGACATAGCATGTCTGTGATGAAATGAGACTACTTTTACTGTCCTTCCAGGCCCCAGCCTGCAACCTTCATGAACTACTAACATTGCATGTGTTTGAAGAATGGCAAAAAGTCCATCAGTCAGTCCCTCACGGAGTCAGTTTACTTCCATGCCATAGCAAACACAAAGGTGTATTTCTGCCTATGGCGGGGGGGGGGGGGGGGGGGTCACACTTAGAGGCATCATCATCATCAAGTTTGGGGTGTTCAGCATACAAGTTGTTACTAGTGTCCGCAAATAATTCTGTGAACATGTGTGCTTTAAAGGTAGTAAAATCTTTCTTCTAAATATGTCAAAATGATTAGTAGTCATACAATAATATAATTCTCAGTAAAAAATACAATAATAAAATAGAAGCCTCAAAATTTGAGGCTGGTTGTCCCCCAGTAAATAAAACAGACAAAGAACTTGTCAATGACAAATGTTAAAGCCTGTGGATGCATCCAGTGCTAACAAGCAGCTCACTGCAAGCAGACCCAATTTTTCACAGCATTGTAGTAGATACTACACACACATCCTTGGCTGCTGCAGCCACAAATTCATTGCCCCAAATTCCCACATGCCTTGGCCCACTTTAAATGGGCACAAATTTGGTGAGCATGAGGTTTCTGAGTGTCACCAGTCTTGTAACCTTAAGCTCTGGGCATGCTTCGACAACCACCATGCAGAATGAACATGTAATACCATACGTCACAGGGAGCAAGGGACACTTGAAAAAATTTCACGTACTACAGTAAGAAACTCTTTGGAATATATAACTCTCACTCAAATCAGGATGTAGCAAGCATTACTGCCTACTGTTGAAAGGGTTTGGCCTGTGTATACATAAAGTGTGTATAATCTCTCTCTTGCATATACGTATCAAATTAATCTCTCAAGGCAGTCATCAAATAATGCATTAAGTATTATTTAGCTACACATAAAATCTTAGCTGCTAGTTAGTCTCCACCATACAATTTCACAGAGTTGCCTATTTTTTATCCTGATAAGACCTTTTGTATCTGCTTGTTGCTACAAATACACAGTCCTCTGGTCACCTTTCTCATTCCTCTACATTCTGCTTAGGGTATTAACTAATTCACAGTGCTCAGTATTATTCAAGGTCAGTTACTTTTTTAAATAATGGGGAGTTCTGGGTCTTTTCTGCAAACTTATGTGCTGTTAAATACTGGAATTTTTATTTTATGGCTACCAGTATCTCACACCCGATATTTTTTTCAAATGTGGTTTGTGAGTCAGCATTATTTTATTTGAGGATATCTGAATTTTGATTAATGTCAAAAACAGAACACATGAATTTCAGATGCACTCTGCTACCAAAATGACTGCTATCACTGTACACTTAACCTATCAACCACTTCTCGGAAGGATGCTGCAAATCAACTGTTGTTCTGGGACTGTCACTTCTTGTGATCTACAGAAAGAAAAATTGCATCAGATCACAAGCAGGATACCTCATTTGCACCAACATTATTAATGATCTACATCTGACTACAATCCATATTCTTGATTGGTATCATTATTACATCTTCCAAATTGTAGACAATTCCACCCAAAATGCTAAGAGTCCACAACGAATTTTTCCTCTCTTGTAACACTAATTTCTTACCAGGAAACACCAGTCAATTAAATCTGAACAGCTACCAACAAACAACACCTTCTTTAGCTTCCATCTGGTCTTAACAGGCGGCATCACTGCTCAATAAAGAGGGGCATGTTCTGCTGGTTCTTTCCTTCTCATCAGTGGAACAAAGTGTCTCAAACCAATTCCTTTGGAGTATGGGGCTAGTCTTGTCCAATTCTCTCAGAGATTTTCCCCCCAAACAGCAACTACAGATCTACGCAATGACTCACGAAACCTTCAAGTGTGTGTTGAGAATGCCAGAGCCCCATGATGCAATCACTAATACATGACATGGCCATGTCAATCCATCACCTCACAATTCACAGTCGCCATTCAAAGCTAGTTAATAATCACCAACCAAGGTACCAGCTGTCCACTGACTGGGGGAAAAAAATCCAACCTACTTAAAACTCCATGAAGTTTCCACAAATCTCAACCATGTCTATTGTTGAATGGGAAGAAATCTACTTTAAATATACCTACAAGATGAAAAGCATGCAACTATACATTACATGGGCTACTGCACCAGAATGATCACAAGAAGTCCACAGTATTCAGCTCAGCAGCCATGCTACTTCTGAACTATAGTTCTGCACGGTTATACACTAACAACTTCTAAAACATACAACTCAGCACTACTAAACTGTTGTGTACTAGTCTCTCGTAAGGATACAAAAATCTCATATTGGATAGAGCTTCAATCTACATCGTCTTTACTCAATTCATACTATGGGTTATGAGAAGTATTTACAGTTGTGGAAAGAATAAATAGTTTCCAAGTGATTCTGAAATGTAATAAGGTATGTTACTCAAAAGTCATTCAAATTAGTGAAATACATAAAAAATAGACACTAAGTGAAGAGCTATCACTGATGTTTAATTTTTACTGGTCACTTCCGTGAGTGGTACATGAAATATAATTCACAAAAACTAAGAGAAATCATAGCAGACTGGTTGATAAGGACAACCCTTCACAGACAGAAACCAGTAAATATGCAGTCTTATACAATTATTACCATCCAGTAATAAATACCATCAATATGCATACTGTTGTGTAGGGGTGGTGGGAGAAAGAACAAGAATTTGTGATATTCTATTCAAACATTTGGAGACACCGTGTTTACTCGAATCTAAGCTGCATTTTTTTTTCTGGTTTTTGTAATCCAAGAAACTGCCTGCGGCTTAAATCAAGTGCAAAGTAAGCAGAAGTTCTCAAAAATGTTGGTAGGTGCCGCCACAACTAACTTCTGCTGTCGAATATATGTAGCGCTACACAGGCATGCTTTGCAGGCACAAAGGTAAATACTGGCGCCAAAACCTCTGCATCAGTAAAAAAAACAGTAGAAGACAAGCTTTTTTTCTCTGCCCCAAGTTTCAACCACTGCCTTTTCAAACATTATCTAACAAAGTAAATATAAATTACGTATTGTTTATCTTTGAATGTAGCAGCCTTTCAAATATTCGTAGCAACAAAAATAAATTTCCCTATACAAAAATACCAACAATGCACAAGGCTTTAGGAATGTTGCATGAGCTGATATGCTGGGGCTGATTATGATTTCATGTAGAGGCATCTATTGCTTTGTGTAATTTTGTGAAGTGTTTATTGGTGTTAGTGAACCATAGCACTTTAATTATAGTGCCAAATTCAAGAGGGGAGTTATTTCTTTTGCAGAACAAACTTCTAATTGTGTTGCAGGTCTGGAATATGGGATTGATGAGAGCAACGTCAGGCAATGGCAACTACAGAGAGAGAAATTATATGGATGTTCAAGTAGGAGGAAAGCATTTAGTGGGCCAAAGTGTGGCCGATATCATGTGCTAGAAGTGACTTTAAATGAATTTGTTAAGGAACAGCATCAGAAATTCCTGCCTGTGAATGCCGAAATTTTAAAAATTAAGTCCCATGAAATTGCCAGAGAGACAAAAATCTAAAATTTTACGGCTAGTCGCAGCTGGATTGATCTGTCTATGAAGTGCTGGGGTTTTTCACTTTGGAGGTGAAGTTCAGTTCCATAGAAGCTGCCAAAAAAATTATGAAGACAAACTTGTGGAATTTCAGCACTTCATAATTAGGCGGCGCACAGAAAAGCAAAACTTTCTTGGTCAGATATGAAATGCTGACCAAACTCCCGTATATTTTGAAATGCCATCAAATTTTATGGTTGACGCCAAAGGAAAGGAAGACATAAGTGTTCTTACATCAGGGGGTGAAAAACAGTTGATGTCCATCACACTTTCATAGCAGATGGACATAAATTACCCCATTCATAGTTTTCAAGCGAAAGACTTTACAGAAATCAGAAGTTTTTCCAAAGACTGTAACTGTACGAGCAAACTAAACTGGGTGGTTTTCGGAGGACATGGTGCTGGAATTTATTAGGCGTGTGTGGAATCTTAGTACTGGCACAATACTTGGTTTACGCAGTCTGTTTGTATCAGATGCGTACGCAGGCCGTACAACACGTGCAGTAAAACGAAAATTAGAGGAAATCAAAATGGACTTTGCAGTAATTCCAGGCAGGATGATGTCAATTCTGCAGGCACCTGACGTCTGTTGGAATAAACCATTTATGGAAAAGCTCAAATGCATGTACACAGACTGGCTTTTGAAAAGCGACAGACAACCGACACCAACAGGACTTGTAAAATGTGCAAGTTTGTCATAAGTGTGCCAATGAATTTAAGATGCATGGAAGTGTGTTCCAAATCAGACTGTGCTACAAGCATTTAAAAAATGTTCAATATCCAGTGCACTAGATGGTATGGAGGATGATGCTCTGTATGAACAAATGAGCAACAAAGAATCGCGTGATGGTGATTCAGAATCATGACTGACATTTTAAACATTTCGTATATGATGTATTACAAACCTAATAAAATTTTGTTTTAAATTTCAGCATTTAATTTCTAATTTTCATTCTTATTTTATAAGTGTTGCTACTCTGCATTGCACAGGATAGAAAAGCGTGGAGAGCTGCATCAAACCAGTCTACGGACTGAAGACAACAACACACTCTGCATTTGAAGTCATCACTAAAGATCTATTACGAAAATCCGACTGGCAAGACTGTTTGGGATATATGTCAATATGGCCAACTCTACATTCTGAATTTTTTGCTACCTGTGACAAGAGATGGTTGCCAATAGGAACTTTTATGAATCATGAATCACATGCAGTTTTCTCTTCACCACAAGAATAATACCCCGTGTGGAGCTGCTAGTCTCCCATCGGGCGCCTCCCCAGGTGGCGGATTGGGGAATACGGAGTTGGCACGCATCACATCTTTACAGATTTCAAAGCAGCTTATGATAGCATAAACAGAGAGCAGTTATATCAATCTCTAGATGAACTGGGAATCTCTAGAAAGTTGGTAAGGCTGGTGAGAATGACAATGAGCGAAACACAAGCTAGTGTAAGAATAGGAGGAATGACGTCCAACACATTGAGTATTAAAAATGGAGTGCGACAAGGGGATGTATTGTCATGCCTTCTCTTTAATGCCGCCCTGGAGAAGGTGATTAGAAACGCAAACCTTCTGAACAGAGGAATGATCTCCTACAAATTGGTGCAGATACTGGCCTACGCAGATGACATAGATATAATTGCAAGAACCCAAAAAGCAATGGAAGAGACATTTACAGCTTTTGAACAGGCCAGTAGGAACATGGGGTTAATTATTCATGAACAAAAAACAAAATATATGGCAGCTGAAAAAGCACAGAGAAAATATGCCAAATACAACAACAATGGGCAACTATACATTTGAAAGAGTTGAACATTTCAAGTATCTAGGCTCGATAGTTACACATATAAATGATACCTCCTTTGAAATTAAGCAGAGGTTAATACTGGCCAACAGAGTCTATTTTGCCCTAACAAGACTTCTATCCTCAAGGCTCCTGACTCTTACCACGAAATTAACTATGTATAAATCACTTATACGACCAGTGCTTACATATGCCTCTGAAGCCTGGACAGTAACAACTGAAGATATTGCAACACTGGACACATTTGAAAGAAAGGTACTTAGACGAGTTATCAGCCCAATCTGTGAAAGAGGAAGATGGAGGAGGAGATCCAACTATGAGTTGTATACTATATACAAAGACCAATCCATCAGAAGGATAGTGGAATCATCCAGACTGAGGTGGGTGGGACATGTGGCTCGTATGAATGATACAGAAGTACCAAAAAGGATATTACAAGGAAAGCCAGGAGGGCAGAGAGGACGTGGTCGACCAAGAGCCAGACGGGAAGATGAAGTAATCAAAGATCTTAGGAAGATGGGCTATAGAAACTGGAGAGTATTGGCAAAGGACCGAGAGAGATGGAATGAAATTGTAGAAGAGGTCAAGGCTCATCATGAGCTGTAGAGCCAAGAAAGAAGAAGACAAGACTAATACGAATGTAAACATTATGCCATGTATTCTTTCGTGTTTGCTGCTACCTCATTTAAATCCTGTCGGCCTAATAAACTATGAAAGTAGAGTGAGACAATAGCAAACGCAGAAGAATATACGTATCATGTGATGTTTATATTCATATTATTCTTATGCTGTATAGTGATACAGTCAGAAATGAAGCACGTCAACTGACTAGGTTTTTAAATCTAAGATGACTAATTTCTGTGAAGAATGTTATGTACCAAAGAAGCGCCTGCAAAGATTTTCAAACTGAGAAATTTTTTTGTTAAACTCTCATTCAGATCATCATCTATTATACACAATCTATTATTTGGCTCTTGCTGATCATTATAAAAGAAAGCAGCAGTGTAGGCAACAACAAATAGCAGCCTCTTGCCATTGTTTCGCTATTGAGACAATTCCTCTCTTTTCTACTGTAAGTGGCAGTAGCTCACACGAAAGCAAGCCATGCCACGAGTGGCGACAGGTCGTAAAAACTCATTATCAGAATGTGACAAACAATGCATGACACAGTATGTAATGTAATCAACTGTTGGAGATAAAGTTTATCTCATGCGAAAAGTGCGATGCCCACAGCAAAGAGTTAAGGTAATTTCATTATGTTGCCAGAAAACGTGTTTAATTTATTTAATTATGAATATTTTCTTTTATGATAAATAATGGAGTTTATTAAGGTCAGTCGACCAAAGAATCTACAATGCAGGAATGTTTGCAACTTCCGGGCTCATGTTGGCTTGCCCGCCACTTCTTTGTCAGTATTGGAGGCAGACGGACATGATTATGTGACACGTGTAGTATAATGGAATTAGATTATCAATGTTAACAGTGAAAATGGTGTAGTTGCTAACAAAAAGTACGAATAAATATAATTTTTAGCTGAAAGTATTTCAGATCCAGCGGAGTTTATTTCAAACAGAAGCAAACCCAGCCCATGCTTGTTGAAATGATTATTTCGCAGATCAAACTACAAAAAACCCCTAGACAAACGAGATCAGCACTGTGTAATCTTTCAGCAGCTACTAAAAAAAATAATTCTTGCTGAAATTGTGCTGGAACTGGTCGTAGTATTCCCATTCAAAAACACATGGTGAGAGTGGTCCTACCACAATATACCACGTAAGATTCTACAAACAATTTTTCAGTTATCTAAGAAATGAGAAAGAGAACAACCAATACAATATGGTGGCAGCGACCGGGAATATTGAAAAAGTTATCGAAATAAATTACCACCGAGATTGCGAAGACGACAGAATTCGTACATCCTGGATGAAAATGTTCAAGAAAGTCGTATGCCGATACCTTCAAGACAACAGAATGCAGTTACTGGAGCAAGAATAATGGCGCAATGAACCAAGAGAAAACTGTTGTGCAACAAAAAATCAATAATCATATAAGTGTAGTTTTTAAGTGTTGTGAATTCCATCTGGCACCAATCAACAAAGAAGATGTTATAAGATAAGAAAATCAGTAAACTGGGAGTAAGATAATTTAGTATCATTTAGCAAAGATAAATTTATTGTTTGTTTATTCCTGTGTAAAAAGATGACAATTTTAAGAGAGGAAAGTATTGACAACGGTATCGCCGACACTAGTACTGATTTAAATTTATCATACGAAAGTGAATGCAACAGGAATAGTCTGGATCCTGTAGAGGAAGTTTAAACTCGTATGGAAAGACAGGATGAAGTTAAAGACCTGTTATCAACAGTAATGAATTATATGGAGGGAAAATTTAAGGCAATTGATGACACTTACTGACAAAATAGGCAGTGGTTAGGAAATATTCAAGACAGACTCGATGCTAATGAGATTTGTTTGGAACAAATGGAGAAAAATAATGAGATTAGTTTTAATCAAGTGGAGCAAAACAATGCTTCTCAGTTAGACCAGAATCTTATAGACATCTCTGATAGATTTGAGAAACAGTTCAAAGCAAATGAACAGGAAAATGACAATCACTTTCAAAAAGTAGAAGCAAATATTTCCAGTTTGAGCCGTAATATGGTTAAGATCATGGGTAAGGTCAATTATGTTGGGAGAAAGGTTGAAAATGTAGATGCAAAAGTAAAGAAATTTGAAAACTGAAATTAGCACGGGTAGAGAGAAAATCCGTAATACGGTTAAAGTTGTGCATGCCGATATCAGACATGTACAAGATACAGTATCTGATCGTATTTCTATTGTAGATGATAAAATTGTTCAAGTAGAAGGCAAATTTGAACAAAAGATAGGAATCATTACTGAAAAAATAGATGTAAATAAGCAAATAAGCAAAGATGAAGTCAAGAGTTTAGAAAATAGTATTAGTGACATCACTAAGAAACTTTAAAGTGCAACATTCCAGTAAAAAAAAATTTTCAGATGAGAGCGGTACGCATCCGGTAGATTTCCTGCAGCATTGCAAAGATAACTTTTTACCAAATATAAATGATAATTTGAAGACTAAATTTGTGAAAAGATTTCTGGAAGGTGAAGCATTGTCATGGACTAATCAATATTGTATTGACAGAATGACTTTTGCAGAGTTTGAGGAGAGGTTCTTTAGTAAATTCTGGTCAGAGACAGAACAAGCTAGAATAAAAAACAAATTCTTGAATGGTCCTGTTTATAAACATGAGTTTGGTAGCATGAAGCAATTTTGCAAAATTCAGTTAAGGAAACTCACTCACCTAAGCAAACCTTTTGATGAACTCATTCAAATCGATGCACTAAAAAGAAGGCTACCATATGAATTACAGTGGGAGTTAGCTTATGGACCGGATGACACAATAGACCAGTTTTTGAAATATTTAGACAAACTAGACAGAATTATTGAGACAACGGGTAAACCACCACACCATAGTCAAAACCATTTTCAAAAGATAAGAAATACAAATTGGGGAAACACACAACACGATAAAAAAGAGCCACACAATTTTGGAAGAGAAATCAACAGTACAACTTCAAGGGATCAGAAGGAAACAATTTCCATTACAAGGGTCAATATGGAAATAATCATAATCAATTTGGTAACAGACACTTTGGAAATAAACCAAAGGAGTGGCATAGTCATAATGGTATGGGGAGAACTGAACAGGAATTTAAAAAACTGAATAGGGCTCCTTTGGCGGTCCGCAAGGTAGGAGCTACTTATACACAAATGGAAAGGGCCAACCCAAACTATCAAACTAGACAGAAAAATAGCAGTGACATAATAAGTAATTATTTTAAAGAGAAGTGTTATCCCATTAATGTGGTATCTGTTACAAATGTCATACAAATAAACCAGAAACAAAAGGTAAATTATTTAAAGACACTGATTGCTAAGAGAACTGTGAAGAATAATTAAACTTAGATTTATTCTACGAGTGGCTGAGAGGGACACCTTGCTGGAAAATTGTTGTTCAAATGATCAAAGTGTGTTAGGAATTAGAGAACTTATGGAAAAGTCTGGTGGGCTAGGAATTAAAATTGCACCTAGTAAAGATGATTTAAATGTGTATCTGCATACTGAAGGTAAGGGTGCAGAGGATCAAGAGGATTTTTTTGTGATGTTGATTGGGAAGAAAAGGTGATTGAGGATAGTAGTGAAGAAAGATGTTTTATTGGTGTAAGTGAAGAGTTGGAAGCTTTAGGGATACAAAAGTTAAGAAATAAATATAAAGGAGAGATGCACAATAGCACAAAAGAACGTAGTTGGATTAATGAAATATTCAGGAATAGTAATCAGGCCAAAGAAAATGCAATTAGGTTATTAACAACATATAACTCTGGTAATAACGATACTGGTGAGGACACTAGAAAGGGATATGGATTTAGTGAAATTGAAGACTACTTATTACATGAGACAAAAAATTTGACTTTGATGTAACAAGTCCATTTATTGATGTACAGATAGTATCATGGAAAGAAAAATGTTTAGTGGACACAGGAAGTCAAGTATCTGGGATATCAGAATCATTAAGTAAAAAACTGAAAACTAATAAGGATTATGTTGAGTTACCTGTAGTACGAATTAAAATAAGAGGTGCCACTGGGAGGCACAGTAAATCAGTAAGGAGTCAGGCAATTGAAGGAGTACCATGGTCACATGGGTGTCTCGTTATTCCTGATCTCACAGAGGATTTTATCCTAGGCATGTCTTGGATAAAAAAGGAAATGCAGCATTTGATTGGGTAGGACAGAAATTAATGATTACTCTACCAACTGGTGAAGTCATTGCTACGAAACTTCTCACATCAAATGTGTCGTGTATGAATAAGACTGAACAGTATTGATTTTACAAAAGAAAGTAAGTACATTGAAGACCGTGTCACAGATTTTGATACAGATGAGACAGAGTTTGAAAACTTTGTAAATGAAAAAGTAGCCGAAGCTAGAGAACTAACTGAGGACCAGAAACAAGAGTTGAAATTATTTTTGTGGGAATATAGTGATGTATTCAGCAACATACCAGGTAAAGTAATTGGATATCAATGTACTTTGCAGTTTAAGCCACATGAACATTCCTTTAGAAAACCATGAAGTATTACAATCTCGAAAAGGATAGCAGAGGAGAAAGAATTACATAAGACTGAAGTGTGTGAAATCATAATCCCTTGGTCATTGTAAATAAACCTAATGGACAAGTCAGATTAGTACTAGATTCCAGACAGTTAAATGTTTATACAGAGAAACTGACCACCCAGAGAACATCAATGAGTTGTTATATAAATTTAAAAATATCCAAATTATGTCATGCCTTGACCTAACTTCAGGTTTTCATCAATTACCTCTTGCAGTTAGTTCTAGAAAGTACACTGCTTCCTTATACAATGGGAGATGTTACCAATATTGTGTAGTGCCTTTCAGATTAAACTACTCAGTTGCATAATTTATAAGAGCACTAGACTATGTACTTGGACAAGAAGTTGTGTCAGAATTAACCATTTATGTAGATGATATATTAGTGTCAAATCAAAGTTGGGATGATCATTTGCAGTTATTGAAAAAGGTGTGTGAAAAACTCAGAAGAGGGGGAATGACATTAAAACTAGAAAAATGTACATTAGGTGTCAGAACTCACATTTTTATGTCACGTCATTACTAAGGAAGGGTAAGTGCAGACCCTTAGAAAATAAAATCAATCGTAAACTTTCCATTGTCTAGAAACCGAAAACAATTGAAATCTTTCTATGGAATCTGTGGATTCTATCAAAAATATATAAATGGACAATGCCTTAATGTAACATGTTTAAGCAACTTACTTAGAAAAAAATGCTACATGGAATAGGTCCGAAGAGTGTCAGCAAGCATTCGAGAAAATTAAGAATGAACTGTATAAGAACAATCTTTTACACAGGCCAGATTTGAGTTTGCCATTTAGTCTTCACACTGACAGTAGTAATTATGGACTAGGAGCAGAACTATTTGAGGAGAAAGTCGTGAATGGAAAAAGTCTTCATTGTACTATTGCATTTGGCAGTAGATTGTTACTTAAACATGAGAGAACTTACACAGTCACAGAAAAATAACTACTTGCGGTACACTGGGCATTTACAAAATTTAAAACATACCTGTTAGGACACAAGATAAAAGTGTATTCAGACCACAAAGCTTTAAGTTATTTACAGGAGTGTAGACTATATCATAATAGATTAACCAGGTGGGCAATGTTCATGCAACACTGACTATGAAATTGTGTATATTAAGGGGTCAGAAAATGTAGTGGCTGATGCTTTATCTAGGTTACCAGTAGGAGGAGATTAGGAAATGTTTGAACAAGAGGAAGAAAAAGAATTTAAAATAAGATACATGACGGGAATCCAATATGAAAAGCTCATAAGGGCACTTTGCAATAACATCAGGAGGGGACAAAATAATGATCCTAATTGGAAATTGGTTAAGGACTGTATAGGCAAAAGAGGGTATGATAAACTTGACAAATACTATAAGGTCTTTAAGGGAACACTCTTTAGAAGAACAGATGTGGACTCTGACAATTGGAAGCTATGTTGGCCAGAGTGTGAGGCAGAGAAGTTAATAAAGTACACCCATGAAAGTTATGGTCACTGTGGAATACAGAAATGTGTAAAAAAGTTACAAGGAAACAACTACTTTTATAACACAGTAAAGAAGGTGAGCAACGAAATATCAACATGCGACATGTCAAAGAGTAAAAGTAAGCAACAGAACGTGTCAGAGAGAAGTGCAGAACATTATTCCGGATAAGCCATTAGATTTAGTAGCTGTAGACTTTTATGGTCCTTTACCTAAAAGCAAAGGTGGTCATTGTTTTATATTTGTCATGGTTTATGTATTTTCCAAACTAATTAAACTTTATCCTGTTCGAAAAGCTAAGAGTAAAGAGATCATTACAAAGATTGAGAGAGATTACTTCAAGAGCATAGGGAAACTTAAAGCCATATTATTTGATAATGGTTCACAATTTGTTTCAACAAACTGGAAAGCATTCATGGAAGAAACTAACACAAAACACATCTTGATATCCGTGTACAACCCATTTTCAAACCCAGCAGAAAAGTACATGAGGGAAATAGGGAGACTTTGCAGGACATATTGTTGTCACAAACACCCTAGTTTGTCCGACCATGTAAACAACTTTGAGGACATCATCATGAACAGCATGCAGCACAGCTCTACTGGATTTTCACCACATGAAATTATGTTTCATCTCAGACCAGCGAAACTTATTTCCGAATTAACAGACTTTCCACAATGTGCCTTAATATCAATGAAAGAATGTGAAGAGACCGTAAAGAAAACCATGAAGAAACTAGGTGAAGGTAGGAAAAAACAGACATGATAGGGAAATAAAGGCTACCACATTCAGAATAGGTGACCATGTCTTAGTGAATCCCCATGAATGATCGGTATTACTAACAGCAGAACTCAAGAAGTTTTTTGACATTTACATTGGGCCATTTGAGATTATTGAGAACCCCCAGCCAAATGTGTACTGATTAGTATATCCCAAGTCAAGAAAGCTGTTTGGTCTTAGGAATGTTGTTTCTTTGAAACTGTATATTGAGAAAAGGAGAAATTGAGCCTACAAAGATGCCTTTATCTGGAAAGAATTTTACTGGAAAAATGAAATGCTGTGAGGTAAAGTCACAGAAAACTGCAATCACCATACTATGCCACGTAACTTATCTCATGCAAAATTATGATGTATCTAGGCCGATTGTCACTTAATTCTGTTGTAAGATTAGATTTCATGATTCCAACGTGCTTGTTTAAGCAATTGTACAGTATTTAATGAATTGCAAAATACGTGAACTTGATAAATGAGGTATTTTATTTTACTGATTATGCTAGGAGACAATACATGTCACCCACCCCGACAATTTGAGAATAGCCAATCTCATAATTTTTGAAATCTTTTTTTTATTCATTTAAATAGGTCATAACGCTTATAAAATAAGTTCTATAGTTAATAGAATATACTTTCTTGTATACGCAAGTGTGCTTTTGTTTTACATCTTGCTCACCATGAATAACCATTTTTATTCGCCTATGTTGATCACACAACACAGACACTTTATAATGGCTTATTTCACCTCTTAATAGTGATATCTATCACATAATCTACAAGGTTCACGAGAGGATAGTATTGGTGAACTGAAATACTTTTGTAATATCAGTGATGATATAGGAATTAGTGCTATGTTTATTCTAATATGAGAACATGTTTTAACTTTGGTATTATTTTATAGTAAGTTTCTGGGCAACAAACTGATGTGTGTGTTTATGTAACTTATGTTGTGAGACAAAGGAGGTAGTCAATGGGTGATGTAAGAATGAACAATTTACTAGAGTTGTGATAAAAAATTGTATACAAGCCAAGACAGTGATGCAATTTCTGTACTGGACTGGCAAGTGGACCAGTGTACACTTTTAAGACCTGGTGAGCTATTGTAATGTAATCAATCATTGGAGATAAAGTTTATCTCGTGTAAAAAGTAAGATGCCCACAGTAAAGAGTTAAGGTAATTTCATTATGTTACCAGAAAACATGTTTAATTTATTTAATTATGAATAGTTTCTTTATATATATAAAACAAAGATGTGACTTACCAAACAAAAGTGCTGGCAGGTCGATAGACACAAACAAACACACAAAATTCAAGCTTTCGCAACAAACGGTTGCTTCATCAGGAAAGAGGGAAGGAGAGGGAAAGACGAAAGGATGTGGGTTTTAAGGGAGAGGGTAAGGAATCATTCCAATCCCAGGAGCGGAAAGACTTACCTTAGGGGGAAAAAGGACAGGTATACACTCGCTTGCACGCGCGCGCGCGCACACACACACACACACACACACACACACACACACACATATCCATCCGTACATACACAGACACAAGCAGACATTTGTAAAGGCAAAGAGTTTGGGCAGAGATGTCAGTTGAGGTGGAAGTACAGAGGTAAAGATGTTGTTGAAAGACAGGTGAGGCCAGACATACCAACAATTAAAGGGAACAGCCATGGGTACCAGGATGGCCCCCTCGTACGCCAACCTATTCATGGGTCGCTTAGAGGAAGCCGTCTTGGTTACCCAGGCCTGCCAACCCAAAGTTTGGTACAGATTTATTGATATCTTCATGATCTGGACTCACAGTGAAGAAGAACTCCAGAATTTCCTCTCCAACTTCAACTCCTTTGGTTCCATCAGATTTACCTGGTCCTACTCCAGATCCCATGCTACTTTCCTTGACGTTGACCTCCACCTGTCCAATGGCCAGCTTCACACGTCTGTCCACATCAAACCCACCAACAAGCAACAGTACCTCCATTATGACAGCTGCCACCCATTCCACATCAAACGGTCCCTTCCCTACAGCCTAGGTCTTCGTGGCAAACGAATCTGCTCCAGTCCGGAATCCCTGAACCAGTACACCAACCACCTGAAAACAGCTTTCGCGTCCCGCAACTACCCTCCCGAGCTGGTACAGAAGCAAATAACCAGAGCCACTTCCTCATCTCCTCAAACCCAGAACCTCCCACAGAAGAACCCCAAAAGTGCCCCACTTGTGACAGGATACTTTCCGGGACTGGATCAGACTCTGAATGTGGCTCTCCAGCAGGGCACTTCCTCAAATCCTGCCCTGAAATGAGATCCATCCTTCATGAAATCCTCCCCACTCCACCAAGAGTGTCTTTCCGCCGTCCACCTAACCTTCGTAACCTCTTAGTTCATCCCTATGAAATCCCCAAACGACCTTCCCTACCCTCTGGCTCCTACCCTTGTAACCGCCCCCGGTGTAAAACCTGTCCCATGCACCCTCCCACCACCACCTACTCCAGTCCTGTAACCCGGAAGGTGTACACGATTAAAGGCAGAGCCACGTGTAAAAGCACCCACGTGATTTACCAACTGACCTGCCTACACTGTGAAGCTTTCTATGTGGGAATGACCAGCAACAAACTGTCCATTCGCATGAATGGACACAGGCAGACAGTGTTTGTTGGTAATGAGGATCACCCTGTGGCTAAAAATGCCTTGGTGCACGGCCAGCACATCTTGGCACAGTGTTACACCGTCCGGGTTATCTGGATACTTTCCACTAACACCAACCTGTCAGAACTCCGGAGGTGGGAACTTGCCCTTCAGTATATTCTCTCTTCTCGTTATCCGCCAGGCCTCAATCTCCGCTAATTTCAATTTGCCGCCGCTCATACCTCACCTGTCTTTCAACAACATCTTTACCTCTGTACTTCCACCTCAACTGACATCTCTACCCAAACTCTTTGCCTTTACAAATGTCTGCTTGTGTCTGTGTATGTACGGATGGATATGTGTGTGCACGCGCAAGCGAGTGTATACCTGTCCTTTTTTGCCCCTAAGGTAAGTCTTTCCGCTCCTGGGATTGGAATGATTCCTTACCCTCTCCCTTAAAACACACATCCTTTCATCTTTCCCTCTCCTTCCCTCTTTCCTGATGAAGCAACCGTTTGTTGCGAAAGCTTGAATTTTGTGTGTATGTTTGTGTGCCTATCAACCTGCCGGCACTTTCGTTTGGTAAGTCACATCATTTTTGTTTTTAGATATATTTTCCCACGTGGAATGTTTCCCTGTGTGGAGTTTATTAAGGTCAGTAGACCAAAGCATCTAGAATGCAGGAATGTCTGCAACTTCCAGGCACATGTTGGCTTGCCCACCACTTCTTTGTCAGTATTGGAGGGAGACGGACGTGCTTATGTGACAAATGTAGTGTAATGGAATCATATTATCAATGTTAACAGTGAAATTGGTGGTGTTGCTAACAAAAAGTATGAATAAATATAATTTTTAATTGAAAGTATTTCAGATCCGGTGGAGTTTATTTCAAACAGAAGCAAACCCAGGCCATGCTTGTTGGAATGATTATTTTGCACACCCAACTACAAAAAACCCCTAGACAAACGAGATCTGCACTGTGTTATCTTTCAGCAGCTACTAAAAAAATAATTCTTACTGAAATTGTGCTGGAACTGGTCATATTATCCCCATTCAAAAACATGTGGTGATAGTGGTCCTACCACAATATACCGCGTAAGATTCTACAAACAATTTTTCAGCTATCTAAGAAACGAGAAAGAGAACAACCAGTACAAGTACAATAATGCATTTTCAGCTTAGAGTGACAAACACCTATAACAAAGAGAGCGGCAACTATCAGAACAGAGCAAAATAAGCAATCGATTCAAACCAGACAAAGCTCGTGAAAGGAAGGGTACCCGTATAAATACGGGCAGAGCGCCTGACACACAGCAATGGCTACCCGGCAAAACTTAACTGCTAAGCTTATGACTCGAACCAAACTACTGTAGCTGTATCTTCATCCATTCGACCTAAATTGTGTCAAATGTTACAATTGGCCAACTTTGTTTCAATTTGGAGGTGCGGTTTAAAACTTATCTCTCCCCTTGAATTTCGAGTCTCAAATTTCAGGTGCGGCTTACATTTGGGAAAATTTTTTTTTCCTTGATTTGAGTCATTTTTCATGTGCAGCTTAGATTCGAGTAGATACAGTACACAGAGATATTCCATTGGTATTGTGCAAATTGGCATGGTACTGTCAAGAAACACTGCAGGCACAGTTTCAAGAGGCAGTGTTTGTGGCTGGATATGAAACAATTCTGTAGTTTCTAATAAATCTTACGCATATGCAGGGTGTCTCGAGCCCTTTGGGTCAAATTGAAACAGGTGTTAGTGGGTCCACAAACAATTATATTGAGGCAGGGAACCAACGGATGGAAATGCATGTTTATTGTATTACTGACACATACACCATACACCACATAATAATGTAGCTCAAAGTAGTTGTTCAAAGTGGCGACCACCAGTCTCAATGCGAGTACTGCAATGGAGCATGCAGTTCTGCTGCACTCTCATGAAGTTCCTGACTGCCTGTTGTACAATGGAAGAGGCAGCTGGCGATAAACAGCACAGACCCCTGACCACCCAAAAGACATACTGCACGCAACTTAACTCATAGTACATGTTGTGACTACCACATGCATTGCTCTGGTGCGTTAGCCTGTGCTGCATGCATACTACTATCTCTGGTGTCAGTTTTCCACTGCATCAGACAGCTTGTAATGTGTCCATGGTAAGGTGTATTACTGTGTACAGTGCATGACGGATGGAACATTACTTGTCACAAGAGTTGGCAGACATGTATTTAATGTAATGTGTGGTAGGATGCAGTGCCCATAAAAACAGCATGAATGTACAGAGAATGCTTTCCCAATAGGCATCATCCTAAATAGATGGAGTTTACTGTATGGATACTAACTTACAAGAGACAGGGTCATCCACATCACAGAGGGCCAGCCAAGGTGCCACCAGAGACACACCCAAACAGCAGACTGTGAGGAGATGGTGTTGGATCAAGTGACTGACTACCCAGCAATAATTAATCACCAACTTGCCAGTGAAATGCAGACTTTGAAGGACAGTGTGTGGAGAGTACTGGTGGAGCAGGTATTACACCCCCCCCCCCCCCATTATGAAGACTCTGTGCAAGCACTAGGACTTTGAGCCCCGTATGCACTTATGCACTTCTGTTAATGGATTATCCACTGCAGCGCTATAGTGCCAAACTTCATACAGTTTGCATTGTTCACAGATGAGGCCTCATTCACCTGTGACTATGTTTTCAACAGCTGTAGCAGCAGTCTTGTCTGGAGTGAGGACAATCCCCACACCATCCCCATCCATCAGTGGCTACCAACAACAATTCTCAGACAATGTATGGGCGGCCACTGTCCAAAATTACTTAACAGAATCTTAATTGCTGCCTCCCCATTTGACTGGTCCACGTTAACTGGTGTTCCTGCAAGTTGGCGCCACAGTTCTTTGAGATAGCACCCCTTGTCCGCAAAAGGAAGTGGTTTCAACACAGTGGTGCATCAGTCCACTTTGGTGTTAATGCCTGTGAGCACCTGAACAGCACGTACCCTCATTAGATTAGAAACTGAGAGCCCATGCCATGGCCAGTACAACTGCCGGATCTCACACCACTGTACTTTTTCCTGAGGCGATTATGTCAAGACAATGGTGTATGAAACTCCCGTAGAAATGGATGAAGATCTGCTTACTAGGGTCCAAGCTCCCTATCTCCTGATATAACAGACACAAGGTATCTTTGACAGTGTGTGGCAGACCTTCATGCATCACTGCTATGCATGCATTGAGATTGGTGGTCGCCACTTTTGAACAATTACTATGATCTAAGTTATGTGGTGCACGCTGCGTCTGTCCATAGCACAATAAATATGCATTTCCGACAACTGCTTCCCGCTCTTGAAACAAATGGTTGTACGCCCACTATGATCTGTTTCAATCTGACCCAAAAAGTTTGAGACAATCTGTAGATTGGTGATAAAAATAAATGACCTGACCATGTACAGAGTGCAAAACAATCCTGTACTAATTTCTGTATTAAATCTGCATTTAGTACAGAATGCATTCTTTGTGTAAAATAAATGCCATTACCTGCTGCATTGTCTCTTTCTTCAAAAGCTTTTCAACAGGACAACAATTCCATCTTCCAATTTGTGTGTGCTGCTCCTGTAAATATAGAGAGCTTCTTTTGAATATACACATTTTGTGAAAAGTTTAATGTTAAATCCTGTCCTAAACTTGTGATTTTTTTCTGGTTTATTACCACAACATTCTTAGTAATCCAATATTTTATATTCAGTTACAGTTACTTAAGCTTTCTGGACATAGCACCACATCTTTTCAACATTGTATGTTAATTGGAAATGCACTAATTGGGAGAGTTGCAAGAGTAAAAAGTCTCTAAACACATTCCACCAAGAGACTTAATTTGAATGTAACTTAAGAGCTATGATGCAACACTATTTTATTTTTCCAGTGACTGTAACCCACATTTTATTACTCAAAAATTTCGAATAGTCGCTTAGGGCCTGTCCATGAAATGTACCAATTTAAATTAGGTTACTCACTAGTGTTCAATCTCATTTTCAAACATACGAGTATATTGCAATTTTATAGGCATACAAGTTAATAAAAGTAAATAAAAGTTAATAAAATTATAATACACCCAAAGTAACAAAAGCAATCTCCTTGTGATTAAAAGTGCGATTTTCAAATAAGAAAGAAGCTTGCTTGATGCCGGATACAAGATAGTAGCAATGCAGCTTCACCTCTCTTTCAGCTGTCATGGTGAAGCATTTATTTAACATGAAGCACAAATCATTTCTCTTGTAAAATTTGTGAAAAATCTCAAGCGTTAGACGAACACCTCATCATCTTAGTTAGGGACTGTTGTTGCTCCTGACAAAGACGATAGAGGTGATTATTCGAAACTTAATGTTTTACACAGATCTGATGCACCAAGAAAAAGAGTGTTTTCTGGAAGAATGTAATTGTGAGAAACTTAATTTTTATAGTAACTATAACACTTATACCTGGATCAGAACAACAAAGTGATTGGCAACTAGGCACTTGAGACAGCTATGTTGTTGGATACATGATACTTGATAGCAGAATATGACAGTGACAGCAACAGCTGAACAGCTGTGCAGTTCGGAAGTGAAAATGTTACACACTTCCCTTTAATGTGTAGAAGCAGTTTGTTTTACAGCATCACAGTAGCTGTGTGTGTATATATATAAAATAGAGGGAAACATTCCATGTGGGAAAAATATATCTAAAAACAAAGATGATGTGACTTACCAAACGAAAGTGCTGGCAGGTCGATAGACACACAAACACAAACATGCACACAAAATTCAAGCTTTCGCAACAAACGGTTGCTTCATCAGGAAAGAGGGAAGGAGAGGGAAAGACAAAAGGATGTGGGTTTTAAGGGAGAGGGTAAGGAGTCGTTCCAATCCCGGGAGCAGAAAGACTTACCTCAGGGGGAAAAAAAGGACACGTATACACTCGCACACAAACACATAGCCATCCGCGCGCGCGTGTGTGTGTGTGTGTGTGTGTGTGTGTGTGTGTGTGTGTGTGTGTGTGTCTCTTTCTCTCTCTCTCTCTCTCATATATATATATATATATATATATATATATATATATATAAAATCACAGTGTCGTTTCTGTTAAAGTTCCGAGAGCATACATTCTTCGAAGATTCAACAAGGGTTTTGCTTCCTCCTACGTATCCAACACGGAGGCTTACTGACATTCTTTCTTCCCAAGAACCATTTGAAACTGGAACAGCAAATAAGGAAGGTGACAGTGGTACACAAAGTACCCTCAGCCACACACCACTATAAGGCTTAAGGAGTATAGACGTAGATACAAAATACGCTGTTACAGACTGCAGACACACTACTTATATCAAATTTAAACACAATGTGAATAAAGTATAGTTCACTCAAGGCAGCAATAAGGCCAAAAAACTGAACTTTGTCTTTGTAGCAGTAGCAGTGTCAGTTAAATTAAAAATTGAAGCATAAAATATCATTGTTTTGCTTGAAATTTTTAGGAAACATGCAACAGTGGTACAAAAGTGTAGATTCATACTTGGGCAAAGAAGTAAGTCACTGCATTTGCAAAAAACATTTGGGATTGCACTGTAAAATGTCTGTACCCTAGAATAATTAAGCAGTCGTCAATTATTCAAAGTACTCGCACTCATGTGCAACAATTACATCACAGGGAGTAAACACTAAATTACAACTTTCACACATTACCTACAGATCTTGCAAATTACTAAAAACTGCAGCTAGTATTAGAGGAAGAGAGAACAATTACCTCCAATTATTTTAGTTTCACCTTGACACACAATAATTAATACACAATGTGCTTTCAATAGCGATCATTATAGCTACGTTTACTATGAAACATGGAACATCCCTCAGTAATCAATACACCTGTCAAACACATTTTCCCCAACAAGGAATTAATGTTCCCCATGTTTTAAGACTTTTTTCTGAGAATTTGTAACACACTTCATTTGCTAGTAATAAAAATGTTCTTACAAATTATTTCGTAGAAGCAATTTGCTGAATATTCACTGACAATGAGCTGTCTACAAAATGCAAAAACAGTTACAACAGTAAGTATTCGACTTATTCTGTTGTCTGCTCCAGAAATTTGTTTATGCTTCCCTTTGAATATAACCAGTCTGATCAGTCATCAGTAATCACAGACATTGCAGCTCCAATGATATATCACAAAGTGCATTACAGTGGTATTCATGGTTACTTTGGCACAGCAATCAATTGACACCACCTGAGGCTCCCTACCTCTTGCTTTCCATTCTGCTTTTGTCAGCCATATTTCTCCTTTGTCATACTATGCCTCTCAAATGTACTTGTGATTTATAGATATTCTGTCGCATTTGTGCCAAATGTTGAAGATTGCCTGGGCATATTGTTGATTTGCTTCACTGTGAGAATCAGTTTCTCAGCACTACGTTTATTCATGCTACCTCTTCCTAATACAATTAAGTATATGGGGAAAGATTGATAGGAGGAGAGCAGAAGCTGTCACTGCTTATACCTTGATTCATCTACAATTTGATATTCATGGATACCAGTTCTTCTAGCTCTGACATTTGCTAGCAACTTCTTGTGCAAGAACTTTGTTTCTGTTCACCTCATCTTATGGTACTTTTGTTTACCACACAACCAGTCCAACCATGTAAATAGACAATTGCCAGGAGAGTGATTTGCTGAGCATGTGCCCCTCCATAACCACATCCAGTTACACCTATCAGCTGAGGATGACACGGCATTTGGCTGGTACCGGTGGACCTTCCAAGGTCTGTTTGGATGGAGTTGAGTTTAGTTTAGTATGTTAGAAACAATCAGTAAACATGTACTTCTTTAAAGAATCTAACTCCCATGTATAACACAGCTTCAAACTTCTGGTTACTTTACAAATGAGTTAAACATTTAAAGTTAATCTAGAGACTGAGAAAAAGTTCAAAAACAGTTTCTGTCTTACAATTATATAATTTTGCAGGTACATTCGGTGGTATATGTGAATACTGTACACAAACTGTGTTGCAAATAGAGTTGGCAGTAAAGAAGTAACATGTGGGCATGCTGAAATGTAATGCCTCCAGATTTTTATATGTAAAAACTCAAAGCTGTTTAAATAAAACAAATTTCATTAACAATCTACATCTTTGTTGTTCATGTCTACATATTTATTTCTCAACATAATCATCCTGGTGACAAACTCATTTTTCCCAATGAGAGACCATTTTGTTGAGATCATCACTGCAGAATGAATTACTTCATTGACGGAGCCACATCACCACCGCTGCCTTCAACACTTCATTACTATCAAAATGTTTGCTAGTTGAGAATGCAGGGTGGTGTTTCCAGAAGAAGATGAAGACTGTGATGGAAATGAAGAATCGTCTGGCACTGTTCTCAATCCAATCAAGGCAGTGATTCAAGTATATGCAGTTATTTAGATTGTATGCAAGTAAAATTTGTTATTTTTAAGCCAAAGTTATGTTGGTTTAAACCACCCCCCCCCCCACACACACACACACAAGGCTATTCATTTTAGTATACAAGGATTCATTTTTCAGTCAATGAGATGTCTGAAAGCTCTTCATTTGGGGTGAATGAGACAACCAAGGTTTTATGTTACATAAAACATTAGCTAGGTCCCAAATCTATTTATGAGTTAGGTACAAGACCCATAATTCTGATATTCACATTTCCTTTTTAAAATTATTAATTTTTTCTTTTTAAGTTAAACTTTTTCTGTTAACTCCATTTTACAGTAGTTCAAAGGACGAACATCATCATAACAGCAGACATCAGCTTATCAGACAGTTGAAAAATCACACATGGACAAGACAAGGGCACACAGAAAAACACATCATCCTTAAATTGCTTACATTGTTAACTGTTGTTGTTATTTCAGAATAAAGCAAAACCGAGTGCAAAATGTGGAATAGCAACAAGGGTCATTGGTGTTTGTTCAGGATATATATGATAGCGCAGAACGTATGCAAATCATTAGCCATTTCATTCTGTTGCCATTCCTATGATTTCAGGAAAACAACCGTGTGCGTGCTATCCATAGTACCCAGTGTGTCTTCTAAGATGTTCCTGAACTCTACTACTCAGCACAATTATCAGATGGATCCACCACTGACCATACGTAAAATATTGGGGGGCATTGTTACTGGCAACATTCCTTTCCCTATTGCACCTACTGGTTGGAATCAGTGAGAGAGGTGTCGTCACTAGGTTGAGTCACTAACAAAGTTATGCAAAAACAGAAAAGGAAACCTCTATGTGGAAACAAACCAATATGACTCATCTTGTATGAATGAAAAAATAACACTATAGCCTTCCAAAATTAGAATGATGATTTTATTGCCTACTCCTGCTACTGGAAGCTCCAGCCAATCATTTCTCTCATGGCACTCAACTGTGTCTCTTCATAAAGTCCAACAAAATCATCTTCAATACCGAGCAATGCATCTCAGTTACAGTATCAGTAACATCCTAGCTCTTTAGAAACAGAGCACCTATCTCAATCTTTATACCAAGTTTAGAAGCTGGAGCATGTTTATTCTTAAGCAATTTGTAAAGCAAAATAGGTACACCCATACTGGCTAAATGGCCTGTATTCTTTAAATTATAAAAGATCAACAGAAGAAATGCTACCTTAATTTAGAATATAAATCCTGAATATCAAATTGTGGGAATAAATGAGCAATTAATATTCTTCATCAGTAAACAGAAAAACAATTCTGAAATTTTCATAGAATATAGCAAATTAATACTTGTAAACATATGACATAACAACAAATATATGTGGGGCACTGATACAGTGCAATATAAGTAACAGATCATATGTTGGCAGAGTAGGAACCATGTACTGAGCAATAGAACTGCTGAGCTCAAAACAACCATATCTGACTTGCTGAGTGGTTCGATTTAAACACTCTGTGGGATTAATAATCATGAGTTACCCATCAACACAATGCCAACATGGGCAATTACGGGCCTATGACATGCTGAATGTTTCTTCAAAACTGTGGAAAATGTAGAATAAAGTGTCAATGTAAGAACAGTGTGTATAAGTGGACAAGGACAAAAAATTCCCAGATTTTTCCAGGGTTTCCCGGTTAAAAATACACTTTCCCAGATGAAAACACACTTTTTCCGCATTATTAAGTGACAGTATATTTTCCCTTGGAACTGTAAAACTTGTCAATCCTTTTGAATGGTTATGTTTTTATATACAGGCATAGTCTTTCCCGGCACGTTAGAAAACCAAAACTCAGGGAAGAAAACCCCTTTTAGAAAGATTTTTGATGTGCAGCAACATGTACGCTGCATGTTTTCGTATTATGGAAGCATAAAATCTAATTCCATCGAACACCACATGTTACTTTCCGACTCATTGTAATTGAGATTTTGATGCGCTTTTGTAAGCCAGTCGTAGCTCATGTTACATGATCTCACCAGCTGATGACAGCAGACATCCAGACCCCAGAGCACATGATGTAGTCAGCTAATAGCAACATCACTTAAGTAGCGCAGATACACAAACAGGAAAAGTTAATGTTTTAAATTAATATACATAGTGTGGCTACAAGAAAAACAAAGCTTTCACATATAATATTGGTCTCTAAGGTTAATAAGCTGCAAGAGAAGCTAAGTTTTCACATATAATGTTGATATTTTTTGCGCGTGTTACACTTTAAGATAGATGTCACAAATGCGCCAGGAAAATTTTTAGCAGAGTCCAGTGCCTTGTCCTCAAAGTTTTCTACAAATAAATTAGCTACCAAGAGGAGAGGAAGTTTCCTGTAGCACTACATCAATTTGCTTATAATAACGACATGAATATCTGATCTTTTGGGCTCAAAATACTTCTAAATGGCTCGTCATCAAATGCTCTGTGATTTAAGAAATTCATCGTACATTCTCGTACACAGTTCAACTTGCGTAAAAGGAAATTTACTTTGAAAGTAACACTTTTCAAACCACCATTCCCAATATTTTCCCGCGATCTGTTAGAAATAGGTTCGTTTCAGTAGTTGTCAGAGAGCACCAGGTAACAGGAGCCACCGCACTTTGGCAGCTACTATGACGCAGGAAGCCCGTCTGTTCATATGTGTAAAACATTAAAAGATCTTACATTATGTCATAAAAGAAACAAAACATCAGAGGATACTCCAAGAGCATCAGAGTTTCGTGAACCATACTACAATGGCACATTTGAAGTGCATACTTAAAGAGCACATTCGTATATCCAAATTCCCAATGAAGTAGGCCTCGACCTGATATTAAGCTTTTCAGTGGGGGTTTCGGGATGTAAATTTTCTTGGAGTACCAGTACTGTATTAACTGATTTTTGATTCTTTATTATGACATAACGCAGTATGTGCTAGAAGATGAAAACCTGCACTTTAAATGCAACGAGCAGTTGAAATTAGCCAATAGTATGGAACTAAACACTTCCTTTCAAATACATTGACTGCCTTGTTCTACAAGGCAATTAATGCATGACTGTCAGAAAAGTGGAAATAAAATAAAATCTGAAACTAATAACACGTATTAGCTTTCTGTAATTATGTGAATGTATACAGGAAAATTAAAGAGACCTTTGGAGAAAAGAGAACCACTTGTATGAATATCAAGAGCTCAGGTGGAAACCCAGTTCTAAGCAAAGAAGGGAAAGCAGAAAGGTGGAAGGAGTAAACAGAGGGTCTATACAAGGGCAATGTACTTGAGGACAATATTATGGAAATGGAAGAGGATGTAGATGAAGATAAAATGGGAGATACAATACTGCGTGAAGAGTTTGACAGAACACTGAAAGACCTGAGTCGAAACAAGGCCCCGGGAGTAGACAACATTCCATTAGAACTACTGACGGCCTTGGGAGAGCCAGTCCTGACAAAACTCTTCCATCTGGTGAGAAAGATTTATGAGACAGGCGAAATACCCTCAGACTTCAAGAAGAATATAATAATTCGAATCCCAAAGAAAGCAGGTGTTGACAGATGTGAAAATTACCGTACTGTGAGTTTACTAAGTCACAGCTGCAAAATACTAACAAGAATTCTTTACAGATGAATGGAAAACTGATAGAAGCCGACCCTGGGGAAGATCAGTTTGGATTCCGTAGAAATACTGGAACACGTGAGGCAATACTGACCTAAATAGATTAAGGAAAGGCAAACCTACATTTATAGCATTTGTAGACTTAGAGAAAGCTTTTGACAATGTTGACCGGCATACCCTTTCAAATTCTAAAGGTGGCAGGGGTAAAATACAGGGAGCGAAAGGCTATTCACAATTTGTACAGAAACCAGATGGCAGTTATAAGAGTCAAGGGGCGTGAAAGGGAAGCAGTGGTTGGGAAGGGAGTGAGACAGGGTTGTACCCTCTCCCCGATGTTATTCAATCTGTATATTGAGCAAGCAGTAAAGGAAAAAAAGGAAAGTTCAGAGTAGGTATTAAAATCCATGGAGAAGAAATAAAAACTTTAAGGTTCGCCGATGGCATTGTAATTCTGTCAGAGACAGCAAAGGACTTGGAAGAGCAGTTGAACGGAATGGACAGTGTCTTCAAAGGAGGATGTAAGATGAACATCAACAAAAGCAAAATGAGGATATTGGAGTGTACTCGAATTAAGTCGGGTGATGTTGGGGGAATTAGATTAGGAAATGAGACGCTTAAAGTAGTAAAGGGAGCTATTGGGGAGCAAAATAACTGATGATGGTCGAAGTAGAGAGGATATAAAATGTAGACTGGCAATGGCAAGGAAAGCGTTTCTGAAGAACAGAAATTTGTTAACATCGAGGCTAGATTTAAGTGTCAGGAAGTCATTTCTGAAAGCATTTGTACGGAGTGTAGCCATGTATGGAAGTGGAACATGGACAGTAAATAGTTTGGACAAGAAGAGAATAGAAGCTTTTGAAATGTGCTACAGAAGAATGCTGCAGATTAGATGGGTAGATCACATAACTAATGAGGAGGTATTGAATAGAATTGGGAAGAAGAGGAGTTGGTGGCACAACTTGACAAGAAGAAGGGACCAGTTAGTAGGACATGTTCTGAAACATCAAGGGTTCACAAATTTAGCATTCAAGGGTAGCGTGGAGGGTAAAAAAGTAGAGGGAGACCAAGAGATGAATACACTACGCAGATATAGAAGGATGTAGGTTGCAGTAAGTACTGGGAGATGATGAAGCTTGCACAGGATAGAGTAGCATGGAGAGCTGCATCAAACCAGCCTCAGGACTGAAGACCACAACAACAACCAACATTTTAATTCACTTGATAGCTCCCAGACACAGAAGTCCAGTTGGTTTTCATTTGACGTAAGAGCAGTAAATGAAGAGGAAACAGCAAAATCACTAGATGTAAACATGGTTCACGTGGAGACTACACACTTCCCCACTACAACTCAGACTGCTCTGGGCATCAGTACTGGATCTACGATATTTCCGAACCGGGGAAATACTAAAACCAACAGGGATACATTTCAAAATCATGAGAGTAATCGATAGACCAATGAGCGCTCAATGCTAGGTGCTTTGTGAAACGAGGTTTCTTCTCGTTAAGAATATGAATTTGGCGACAACAAGTCTGTCAGTGAAATTGGCTGGTAATTATATGCATCTGATTTTCTACCCTTTTTATAGATTGCTATGACCTGGGCCTTCTTCCAGTCCCATGGAACATTCCCCTGCTCCAATGATCTGTGATAGATGATGGATAAGAATGGTGCTGTATCTGCAGCATAGTCAACATATAATCTTACAGGAATACTGGGCCAGATGCCTTCCTGGCATCTAAGGATCTTAACTGTTTTACAATCCCAGATACACTACACAATATGTTAACCATCCTTGCGTTTGTTCAACGATTGAAAGGGGGAATAGTGCTGCAGTCCTCTACCGGAAATGAGTTTTTGAAAGCTAGGTTTAGAATTTCAGCCTTCTGTTTATCATCATCATCAGTCACATTACCTGTACTGTCAGCAAGAGAAGCTATTGAATTATTCGTAGCGTTCATAGATTTACATATGACCAAAGTTTTTTGGGGTTACTTTTAGAATCTGCAGATAAAATATTGCTTTCAAATTTGTTAAAAGAATCTCTCATTGTCCTTCTGACAGCTGATTTCATTTCACTTAATTTCTGTTTGTCAATGGGGCAGTGACTACGTTTAAAACGACTGTGCAAAATTATCTGCTTTCTCAGCAACTTCCTAATATGTTTGCTGTACCAAGGTGGATCCTTTCCCTCCCCTATATTTTTGCTAGGCACATACTTCTCTAGCACATGGTGGACAATACCTTTAACAGGGTGTCTACGTGGACAAGAAAAAAAAATTCCCGGATTTTTCCCGGATTTCCCGGTTAAAAACACAATTTATCCCGGATGAAATTACGTATAAAGCGGGTGAAAATACATCCGTGTTAAGTAGCAGTATACTTTCCCTCGGAGTTGTAAAACCTATCAGTCCTTTGAATCGTAAAGGTCTTATACCGGCGGAGGACGTCCCAGCACTTTAGGAAACGAAATCCAGGAGAAACAATGCGTCTGGAAAGTCGTTTGATGCAAGACAATATGCACAGAGTTTATTTTCGTATTGCTAAAGTATATACACAAATTCCAGCACGGTAGCTTCGGAAACTCTAAAATAGAGATTGCGTTGAGCGATGCACTTTTGTCAGCTAGTCATAGCTCGTGTCACGTGATCTCGCTAGCGCATGACGGCAGTTATTCAGAGCAGGAGGCCTACGAGAAAGACAGGCAGCGGCGCGTACGTTAGGAAGGTAGGCTGAGCTCGCTCAAATCAGCAAAGTGCGTTTCTACACCGGTTAACTCGTAAGTAGATGTGTATGTACGAACGAGAATTGCATCGTCTATTGGCATCCACTGATATTAGCCCGAAAATGATAGGAAGTCCGTAGGCCTACCAACAGGCTCTAATTTGGCAATTAGAATCGTGCCAAAATGATTATCAGTTGCGTAGAAAAGTCGAAGTGTTCTGGCACGAAGAGACTTGTGACATTGCTCAGTAACACATTATGCACATTTTTTTGAAGGTCAATTACACTTTTTGGCATCGATTGCATAATTTATCTATGAAAGAACAACATTAAATATGAAAACTTGAAGCTCGGTCTTTTTTTAGTGTGTGTTACACGTTAAGTCTTTTCAAATACAAATGTGCCGGTAAAATTTTAAATAGTGGCATAAATGACTTATCTTCTGGGCCCGACATTTTTCAAGTGGATGATCCTCAAAGTGTTATGTTTTGAATGAGAGTTATAACGCCCTGTGATTTAAGAAATTCACTGCACTGTCTGCACATTCTCACACGTAACATAAATCATCTTGCGTGGAAATTTACTTTGTAAGTAACGCATCTCAAGCCACTATTCGTAATATTTTCTGGTGATCTGTTAGAAATGTAAACAATTGTGACGTCACACACATCGAATGCACGTTAGTTCTTACGGACGTACTGCATAATCTTCGACCTAAAGCCTTTGACACTTAACGGTGTCGGCAAGCTGGTCTGTGCATTGTGCAAATTACCCATTTTCTATGCAACAAAATTTTTGTTTTGGTGTTATTCTCTGATTTGTGTTTCGTTGCTGCAATATTATTCAGCAGTAGTGGAGTAAAGTTCTTTGTCAGCGTATCAGATCTTACACGTCACACCTACAAAACTTTAACTGAAATCTAAAACAACGAAAAATCCTGGAATTCTAAAAAATTCCCGGGTTTTTCCCGGATTTGTCCCGGATGAAAAAATTCCCGGGTTTTTCCCGGAATTCCCGGATGTCCCGGGCCGTATACACCCTGTTTAAATTCCGACCAAAGATGCTACATATCTTTGTGTCCCACGGTGAATGCCTGGAGCTGATTATGAAGATATTCATTAATGACGCTTATTTGCTTTCCCAAACAACAAAACTCTACTCCATTTCTTTTTAACTTCCATGGACATAGAAGCCACAACGACATTATGGTCGCTAATACCTTCTTCTAGATTAACTTCCTCAAAAAGATCAGGTCTATTTGTCTCCAAGATATCTATTATCTTCCCATCTCGAGTTGGTTTTCTAACCAAATTGCTCGAAGTTATATGTTGAAAGTGCTCCTAGAATAACTTCACACGAATCTTTGCTTCTGCCTCCTGTGATAAACGTGTAATTTTCTCCGTCAATGGATGCCGGATCATAGTCTCCACCTATAACTAATGGATAATTTGGATATTTATTTCCTATATACTGAAGACTTTCCCTGAAACATTCTGCAACATTTGTTGCGGATGCTGATGGTCTATAAAAACATCCTAATACACTCCTGGAAATGGAAAAAAGAACACATTGACACCGGTGTGTCAGACCCACCATACTTGCTCCGGACACTGCGAGAGGGCTGTACGAGCAATGATCACACGCACGGCACAGCGGACACACCAGGAACCGCGGTGTTGGCCGTCGAATGGCGCTAGCTGCGCAGCATTTGTGCACCGCCACCGTCAGTGTCAGCCAGTTTGCCGTAGCATACGGAGCTCCATCGCAGTCTTTAACACTGGTAGCATGCCGCGACAGCGTGGACGTGAACCGTATGTGCAGTTGACGGACTTTGAGCGAGGGCATATAGTGGGCATGCGGGAGGCCGGGTGGACGTACCGCCGAATTGCTCAACACATGGGGCGTGAGGTCTCCACAGTACATCGATGTTGTCGCCAGTGGTCGGCGGAAGGTGCACGTGCCCGTCGACCTGAGACCGGACCGCAGCGACGCACGGATGCACGCCAAGACCGTAGGATCCTACGCAGTGCCGTAGGGGACCGCACCGCCACTTCCCAGCAAATTAGGGATGCTGTTGCTCCTGGGGTATCGGCGAGGACCATTCGCAACCATCTCCATGAAGCTGGGCTACGGTCCCGCACACCGTTAGGCCGTCTTCCGCTCACGCCCCAACATCGTGCAGCCCGCCTCCAGTGGTGTCGCGACAGGCGTGAATGGAGGGACGAATGGAGACGTGTCGTCTTCAGCGATGAGAGTCGCTTCTGCCTTGGTGCCAATGATGGTCGTATGCGTGTTTGGCGCCGTGCAGGTGAGCGCCACAATCAGTACTGCATACGACCGAGGCACACAGGGCCAACACCCGGCATCATGGTGTGGGGAGCGATCTCCTACACTGGCCGTACACCACTGGTGATCGTCGAGGGGACACTGAATAGTGCACGGTACATCCAAACCGTCATCGAACCCATCGTTCTACCATTCCTAGACCGGCAAGGGAACTTGCTGTTCCAGCAGGACAATGCACGTCCGCATGTATCCCGTGCCACCCAACATGCTCTAGAAGGTGTAAGTCAACTACCCTGGCCAGCAAGATCTCCGGATCTGTCCCCCATTGAGCATGTTTGGGACTGGATGAAGCGTCGTCTCACGCGGTCTGCACGTCCAGCACGAACGCTGGTCCAACTGAGGCGCCAGGTGGAAATAGCATGGCAAGCCGTTCCACAGGACTACATCCAGCATCTCTACGATCATCTCCATGGGAGAATAGCAGCCTGCATTGCTGCGAAAGGTGGATATACACTGTACTAGTGCCGACATTGTGCATGCTCTGTTGCCTGTGTCTATGTGCCTGTGGTTCTGTCAGTGTGATCATGTGATGTATCTGACCCCAGGAATGTGTCAATAAAGTTTCCCCTTCCTGGGACAATGAATTCACGGTGTTCTTATTTCAATTTTCAGGAGTGTACAATGGTCAATTCTTGTCCGATTGACAGCTTTATCCAGACTATTTCACAGTCTGGCCCAGTATTTATCTGAACAGCGTTTAAACAGCTTTAAAACTGCTATGAACACACCACCTCCCATAGCATCAGTCCTATCCTTCGTAAACATTGTCCAATCCGAGTTCAAAATTTCACTCCTTTTTATGTCTGGTTTCAACCAGCTTTCGGTACCTAATACAATATTGGAATTACTACTGTATTTCAGAGAGTAACTCGGGGATCTTGCTACAGACACTTCGACAATTTACTAACATGAGATTAAGCATATTTAGCCCCTTTGGAATGACCTGTTTAGGAGAACTAACAATTTTTACTGTCACTTTAGTATGACAACAATGCAGTGTTTTTAATATACTCCCATTTCATTTAATGCTTGACATTGATCTGTAATAAAAATGATTATATATATAATTTCATTTGTATCTATTGATACCACATAAATTGTTAATTTCCAGAATGACTGCATTTAATGAAAATGGCCAAAATGTAATTAATTTTATTGCATTCGTCCATTGTGTAATATTTTTATAATATATTTATTTACATAATAAATCATAGATTACCAATGTCACATTTGTATGGTATATTTTATAGGGCCTGAAGACGACGATGTTACAACTTGGAAACTAGTTGCCAAAATAAAATCGACACCTTAAATACTGCTGGAGGCATGTCTTCATTTTTAATATAAAATTATACCAGATGATGTCCCACTGTCTTCCATTTAAACTATGGATGTAAGAACAATTTTTACAGTTCACATCAGTGACATGAACTGGTAATTTTTCAGGCCAACGGTTTGTTTCCCATGGGGAGGAACCTAATCATGCGTGAATGGAACAAGATATGCCAAACATCTGTTAAGATTGGAAGAAAGATTCTACTTAACTGCCTTGCATTTGCAGAAGATTTGGCACTGTTAGCAAACAATATTGATGAAGCAAAGGTTCAGATAGAACAACTAGAACGGTTAGTGGCAAAGGTTGGATTGCAAATTTCGTTTGAGAAAACAGAAATGATGCCCAGCTTCCCAGTTGACACATCCCATATCATACTCCACAATGATCAAAAAATTAAGGTAGTATAGAAGTTTAATTATCTTGGTGAGATTATTACCTGGAATGCTAATGAAAGGGCATCAATAGAGAGTAGAACATTAAAACAACAGCGAGCACAGAGAACCACATGGCCAACCTACAAAAGACAATCTCTCCCAATAAATGCTAGATTTCGACATTACTCCTCCGTTGTTAAACCGGAAGCAACATATGCAAGTGAAATACTATCAAACTAAATATTCTAGCAACAACTGACAAACTGCAGAAAGTTAACAGAAGAATACACCGAACAATTATCAGTAAAAAAACATCAAGTTAATCGGCAGTGGAGACTTTTGCCCAATTTAGTAGTGTATAAAGAAAGTGAATCCATTATTGATACAATGCGGAAAAGGATTGCATTTTTCAGCCACATATCTTGCCTACAAAATACTGGAGTCCTAAAGCAACTTTTTGACTACTACTGGAACAGTAAAACCAAAAACATCTGGTTTAAAGAAGTACAAAGTGATCTGGATGAATTTAAGATCATCAGACACGAAATTCAGCACAGAGAAGAGAAACTTCTTCTGAAGAACAAATACACACGGCTGATATTCAAACCATCAGAACAGAAGAAGAATGTAATATCTGCAGAAGAACGAGCAGCCTCATCACAGTGAATGAGGAAATTTTGGAAAACAAAGAAATTGCTCACTGCTAAGACCGTAATGTAGTATCAACATTCGATACCACACTTGTTAGGGATTGCAGTTACCGACTGCGGTCCATATTAGTATCACTGGACCTGCGAGCCGCGACCAGCACCGCTAGCACGGTTCTGTGGCTTGTATCAAGTTTCTAGCGAGCTCTCATCCACTCTTGCTCGGGACGTCAAGTAGTAAAGTAGCATTGCCTTCAGCTGATCGGAAGCAACCTCTAACAAGGCAGTCAGTAACGTATGGCCTAAGCGAGGCCTCAATAGCTATGAGTTTATAATTATATGTATGCAGCCAAGAAGAATCCTGCAACGACTTCCAATTATTTTAGTCATTGCAGATCCAGACCATGCAGCCAGCATCTTATTGACATAACTGACAAACCTGCTGTGATTCGTACGTTTCTATTTAGCATTGGCCACCAATCAACATTGGCGACGACTCATTCATCATCATCTTAACACATAAACCATGTAAATAAATAAACAAATTTTGGGATCCACTTGTGTGTAATGTTTGTAGATTGAGAATGGTAGCAACTATTACAGAAGCCACAAGAAGTCCGTGAACTGTAGTGGTGTCATGTACTGGGCACTATTTTAATTCAGAGGGGTTCTGACAGTGCATATATGAGAAATCTGAAACACAGAGTTTTACTTCAATTTACATTTCTCGTTTTAATAATGTTACACCAATTTCTATATTTCTAAACTTGCTGCAGACTCCCCAATGTTTATTTCGATCAGCCATAAGAAGAAATAGTGACATAAAATGAAATTACACACACACACACACACACACACACACACACACACACACACACACACAGCAAAATGTTTGTGTTTATGAACTATTTTAGTCATCTTTAACTTCTCCAAATGTTAGCAAAGTTCCTTTGCAATCTTGCACAATGGTATCGACAATACCTGTGACAGAGCAATGAGACACCAATTTTAGGTAAAACTGAGGATGCAGCCGTAGTGTTCTCGTTTGAGGTCTGGCAATATCTTTTCTGCCCCTCATATGCCTATCTGGTCCTGCAAACTGTTTTGGTATCTGAGGCACAGCATAATGACTAATATCCACTGTGTTACCAAACAATAAATTTTCATAATTTCGTAACATATTCCACCAACTGATATCCCTTTAACAGAAAAAACTATTTACTCATGTTGTTATCCATTGAAGTCACAATGCAAATCACAGTTTTATGTTTTTCTAACTTTGTGACATGCACTCTTTTGTAAATATTACATTAACAACGCTTAACTGGACCCGCTAAAATGTAATTTGGGTGAGAATAATCCATAGAAACTGCAATATGAAGTGGGGGGGGGGGGGGGGGGGGAAACAGCATTCCTTTTGTAACAAGTTGATGCTATAAAATCATGCAGTTTCACTACATTAATCAATCGGCAGGCTGTCGCTAGCATTTGAGGAAGCACACTTTCTCCTATCTGCTTCCCAAACTAAATGGACATCTTGTTCAGAAATTAAAAGGTATCCTCCACTGCTGGTTTAATGGCACTAAAGAATCAAAATAAACATGATCTGCTTGCACTTGTCTAAATAAGGGCCATGATAGGTAACAAATGCTGATGTTTTTTCTGTTAATTTTCAGTTGTTGCAGATGTTTATTGACCTGATGCTACCAACATAAAAAGACAGCTTTTACAGCCAGTATCTAAATTAACTAGTTGACTATAATCTCCGAATTTTTGACAACTAAAGTCCTCTTTTTTTTCCCCTCCATGATTATAATTTCTCAGTAAAGACAGTACAACACCTGGCACTAGAAGACTGTTTTTGGTAAAACGATTTTGTATATAGTCCCTATTAAGTCTATATACTTTGTTTCAACTTAGCTCTAATAAGTACATTCCAAACCTGAACCACAATCCCGAAAACACCAAAAAATACCCATCTATGATTGACAAAATGTCTTTAATAGATCCTAAATGTTTTCTAGCAATAATTTCTTTACATGTTGTAATGGGTAGAAGTTGGCTGGACGTGGGTAAATGTCTCAAAAATTTGTATTTCAAATTCCACTGCCAAAGCATCTTTGTTGGCAGGAGCATTGCCCTTAGGACAGATAATTTTCCCTCTGTTCTTTTGAAATTCAGATCTCTTCTTACATACTGTTTCAACCAGCTAGTCCAAAACATTTCCAAAATATTCAGCATTTAATCGTTTATGCTGTGCAAACAGACCCATAACAAAGTTCAACATCCCAGGAAACATGGGACATAGCATTTTAAGCAGATAAAATACATTTCACATGTGAGCTCAACTTTCCCTACCTATGTGATCTTTCCATAATATACATGTAAAGGTAAACAATGTATTGCATCCAGGGTTCTCAGGTGTACTGTGAGATGCAGTCATCCGAAGTCCACGATATTTCAGCAGACAACCGTTTCGCCACCATCAGGAGGTGTATTATACTCAATACATTAAATTTGTTTATGTTGAGGAACAACTGCCAATTCCTGCACCAAGTGTATCCATTGCAAGTTGTCTTGTGTTTTGTTACAGTTATCCAGCGTTGTGACTTATCTGTAAACATCATCATCGAGACATCAATGCGAGTACACTATAATACTCCTCAAACCACTGTAGCATGGGTCTGTCTATGAGACAGGGACAATTATGCTGTTGAAAGATGACATCGCCATCAAGGAAGACATCAATCATGAAGACATGCAAGTGGTTCACAAATATCAGTGTGTCTTCGATTACTACCACAGATCCCATGCAAACACAAGAGAGTGTCTCCCATAGCATAATACTGTTCCAACTAGCCCACGTCCGTGGCGTGCCGCACATTTAGAGCCGCGTTCACCTCGATGAGTGTCTGCAGAGAAGACCATCGACCTAGTGTAGCAAAAATGTGATCACTCGAAGAGCCAACACAATTCCATAGTGTCAAAGGTCAAATCCCAATGGTCTCGTGCCCACTGCAATCAAAATTATAATTTTTCACATCTCTACTACACTTATCACTCTGGTTCATGTGAAACCACATCCGTGGTATAAAAGAATGGACATGGTCCAAATAAAAGAGTATCTGAGTTTTATTAACAATCTTTCATAAAATAATGATAATTAAGAATTTATATTTGAAATCAGAACAGAAATTTTATGTGCAGTATGTAATTAGAAACAAGATGATGCATTATTCATAAAAATGTGATAAATTTTACAATTATGAGATGTAGGTATTTCAAAAATGTATGATAAAGGCAAGACTTGAACAGTGGCTCATGAACTGCACCAGATTATCAATCTACGTCACTACCGATTCCGCTATACATCCAGGGTGTATTTGTATCTCAGTTCTATCAAATACAGTACCTCGGAAAACTTAAAAGGCAATTTTTTCTGCAAATTTAAGAAAAATCTTTCTCAGCACTTTTTAACATTGTTCCACATGCATGTTTCACTACACAGCAGTAAGCAGCCTCAGCCATTTTCATATTGTGTATTAACAGCATGAAAATCAGAACAACAGTACAGAAACTGTGACTACACACAATTTGTGAAATAAAAATTACGTAGCTGAAGTGTGAGTAAGAAAAATGTTGATGGCTCCTAATACATTAAAATATCAAAGCTTCATTTTAGCTAAGTTAGTAATAAGATATCTAATAAATAAGTAGGATCTACTAACCAAGAGCGTAACACCAGTGTACACGTGCTATGGCTTCTGACCAAACACCGTGTTTCTATTTATTTAGATCAGGTTTATTCTTACGATGAATAGAGTATAGTGGCAAAACACTATCAATATCTTCACTATGCAATAACAATGGTGATGTTTCTGATGACAGTGCCAGTAAAGCAGAGTTACTAAACACAGTTGTTCAAAGTCCCTTCACCAAACAAGACCAAGTAAATATTCTAGAAATCAAATCAAGAACAACTGCCAATACGAATAGCTTAGACGCAGATATCCTCGTGTAGCAACGCAGCTTATATTGCTCAATAAAGGCAAGGCCTCCAGTCCAGTGAGTTGATTCAACAACTCCATACTTAGCAACCATATACAACCACTTGCCAGTCCACAGAACCGTACCTAAACACTCCAAAGTTTTATAGGTCACATGAATACTCAAGAACGGAAGTAGGAGGGAGCTGCTGAATTATAGACCAATATCACTAACATCTATTTGCAGTGGGATTCTGGAACACTATGAATTGCCTCGAAGGGAATGATTTATTGAGAAGTAGCCAATACGCATTCAGAAAATATCAGTCTTGTGAAACACGACTAGATCTTTATTCTCACGAAGTAACAAGGGCCATCGACGAGGGATACAAAATTGATACAACACATTTAGATTTGCAGAATTCCAATCAAATTGTGTGCCTATGGAGTATCACCACAGTTGTGAAACTGGATCTGCGATTTCCCTTCAGAAAGGTCACAGTTTGCAGAGAGTGAAAGTCGCCGAGCAAAACAAAAGTAATACCTGGCATTCCCGAAGGAAGTGTTAAGGGCCCTCTTCTGTTCCTGATCTACATTAATGATTTAGGAGACAATCTGAGCGGCCCTCTTGGACTGTTTGCAGATGATTCTGCAATGCACCATCTTTTTAAGTCATCTTTTATCAGATGATCAAAACCAATTGCAAAACATTGTAGACAAGGTACCTGTATGGTGCAAAAAGTGGCACCTGATTATAAATAATGGAAATTGTGAACTCATCCACATGAGTACTGAAAGGAATCCCCTAAATTTCAGTTGCAAAATAAATCTAAAGGCTGGCCATTCAACTGTAGGTGTCAAATCATCTGTAGCTGATGAGTAGGGGTAGAGGAGAGCAGTACACACATAAATTGCCCAAAAGTAAGATTCATTCTACTGGGCTTTCTAACTGTGGAGGTCTTGCTGTTAATAGCACTTGCAAAGAAAGTGACACTTAAGAATATTCCATTTTAGGACATCATTTTATTGGAACACATTGTCAGAACATCTTTTATTCTTTACCGTAAATGTGTAGTCTTGAAAAATGGATCACAACAGAATGAGCGGTCACCCTTAAAACCCAATAATACTGTTCTCCGACATGCTTTGTGTATGGCTGTATTCAGCAAGATCAGATTGTGAAGGTCTACGTGGCACTTTCCGAGGCCACAACAGAAGTGAAAAGACACAAAACTTTGAGAACAAAGTGAAGCAGCAATAATAATTCTTTGAAGCATTTCACACCCCTCCACACAGCCTGGGTAGGAAATATCATGGGAGACATTTGGAGTTGTATATATCCCTTCTTGTTTCAGAAAGGGACAGTGAGTACTTTCTTCCACACAACTGGGGCAGTGGCCATTGGCCTGTAGTTTATTAAACTTTTCCCTTTGGATGTAGTTCTCACTACATACAACAGTGGATGTTATCAGACTCTTGTACTGTCTCTCCACTTTCTGGCTGGCTACAGTCAATCTCCACACTGAGGAAGGACGGCATTTTTAGAAATTAATCTCTCTCTCTTTGGCAGAGCTGTACAGTGCTAAAATGTGGATCTTTGACACAGTCAACATTAGGTAATTTATGCCAAAGTTTACTACGTGACTGATTCCAGAATGCACTCTTACTCGCAAGCCTCTGGATGAATTCCAATACATAAGATGACTGAGTAGAGCAATTACCCAACTGCAGGAAATTTTTTCATTACTGTCTCTGACTTTAAAATCAGTTTAGTTTCACACTGAATCTTTAATTAAAAATATGTCAGTTTGGTTACCTCCCAACCAGGATTTTTGGACAAGACCATTGTACAAATCAGATTATTATTTGTTTGTTGTGTTTATAGTTTACACTGACAGAAGATCTTATTTCACCGTAAATCGATGGCTAGTGCACAAACTGTAAAGATCACTTTGACATCATCCTTGAGACTAGTGTGTGGTTTTTTTTTTTTTTTTTTTTTTTTTTTTAACATAAATTTACAGGAATTTGGCATAAAATCATTCAGCATATCTGCATGCAACAGTAATTCAATGTTTACATACAGGCACTACTATGTTGCCTCAAATGCCATCACTAACTTTTATTTAGCTAATAGTTGGCATGAAGTCAAAAGTTCATCTGATGACAGTTATATCAAAGGTTACACCCATCACCCTCTGCTGATATTTCCATCATCATACTATATCTTTTAGCTAATTAATTAATATTTTTTGTGCATTAATAGCTAAGTAACTGAAAACTGTACACAGAGGTGACAGAAGTCATAGGATAGTGAAATGCACATATACAGATGGTGGTAGCATCACTTATGCAAGGTATAAATGGGCAGTGAATTGGCTGAGCTGTCATTTGAACTCGGGTGATTCATGAGAAAACATTTCCGACACGATTATGGCCGCACAACAGGAATTACCAGACACTGAACATGGAATGGTAGTTGGAGCTAGACTCATTCCTTTTCATGACTCTTTAGGGAATTCAATATTCTGAGATCCACAGTACCAAGAGTGTGCCCAGAATATTAAACTTAAGGCATTATATCGCACCACAAACAACACAGTGGCTGACAACCTTCACTTAATGACCGAGAGCAGCGGCACCTGCATAGAGTTGTCAGTGCTAACAGACTAGCAACACCGCAGAAATCAACAAGGATATGATGAACGAATCCGTTAGGACAATGTGGCAAAATCTGGCATTAATGGGCTGTGGCAGCAGATGACCGACACGATTGACTTTGCTAACAGCACCTCTCTTGGGCTTGTGACCATATCGGTGGTACCATAGACAACTGGAAAACCATGGCCTGGTCAGATGAGTCCCAATTTCAGTTGGTAAGAGCTGACTGTAGGGTTCAATTGAGGCATAAGCCCCATTAAGTCACGGACCCAAGTTGTTACCAAGGCACTGCACAAGCTGGTGGTGGCTCCATAATGGTGTGGGCTATGCTTGCATGATAAGGACTGGGTCCCCTGGTCCAACTGAACCAATCACTGCCTAGAAATTGTTATGTTTGGCTGCATGGAAACCATTTGCAGCCATTCATGTACTTCATGTTCCCAAACAGCAATACCATGTCACCGGGCAACAACTGTTCATGATTGGTTTGAAGAAAATTCTGGACAATTTGAGTGAATGATTTGGCCACACAGATCATCCAACATGAATGCCATCTAACATTTATGGGACATAATCAAGAGGTCAGTTCACACACAAAATCCTGCACCAGAAACACTTTTGCAGTTGTGGACAGCTATAGAGGCAGCATGGCTCAATATTCTGCAGAGGACTTCCAAGAACTTGTTGAGTCCATGCCACGTCTAGTTGCAGCACTACACCGGTCTGACAATATTGGGAGGTATCTCACGACTTGTCACCTCAGTGAATTTTAGAGCTGCATAAGATTAAAATTTACAGCATGTGGAAAAAGAATTTTTGTGAGGACACGCACTCACACTTATCAAATTCACAAATGCTAATTTCATGCTTAATGTATTAAACAGAACCTTTCCAGCATTGTCCAAAGCTGTCACTTGCTTCTTTCTCAGCTGCATGTCTCCTGGAGCTGCAGCTTTTTTGTGGCCGTTTCATAGATATCTACACTGTATTTTTCTTTCCTTATTATAACAGTGTTTATCGTATTTTCAATGCTTCTTTACGTCTCTCAATAACCCAACTAACAATAATTAAGTCTGGCTTTGCAGTTATTTTCTCCTGCAGTTTCACTCCATTCTTGAGTTTGCAATACCCTCCACACTGGACAGAGCTTGGGATGAAATGGAACTCACCAGTTCCTAAATAAAACTACAAACTACAGTTGAGCTACAGGAGCAATAACTACATTTCACTTTATTTTTCTCCGAGAAGGTGGTGAGTATTCTGCTCTGTGGAACTATTATTAATTCAAAAGGTAAATTGCGAGTGTGGCGAGGTGGGGTACGCTGAAAGCAGTTGGATGGGACTGCCGGCACTCTGCCTAAGGGAGAAGCCTACTGGTTTAAATCTAGGTGTATATTGCGATTTTGAAGATAACAAAACCATGTACACCTTCATAAAAGCTTGCTTCATTTAAGTTTAAAGGAGATGAATGCCTGATCTTTTATTCCATATTAATGGAAAAACATTATGACATAGCTATTATTACTTTGTTATACTGCTATGAAGATTTGAGGTAAATGTGTGTTTCAGAATGGAGTCTCTGTACACACAGTACGAGCTCAGATTGAGTAAGAACATTAACAGCTTCCTTTCTAAACTATTTTGGCATTTATCTTACATGATATTTTTAAACCAAAGAAAAACCAAATTTGGACTGCAAGATGATATTTGCGAGCGTCTTTTGAAGGCAGTGCTTTAACTTAATATATCTTACAGCTAAGGTTTTTCTCTGGATTCCAACATATAAATTAACATAAACCACCATAAGAGGCTATTTTAATTTACCTGCATTAGAACGTTTTTCATAAATATTAAAACTACTCAAATATGAGGATCATTCGGAAAACAGCTCATCAAATGCCGAACGAACAGTGAAAAGCGCATACACACCAATTCCTGACTTCCTTGCTCATCAAACGACACCATTCGGATTAGTACTGTTTCAGTGTGCTGTTTATAATGCAGTTCAAAATGTTTAAAATAACTGATCAGCCTGCTGACTTAGAAATAGGGTCAGTGATTTCACGTTTAAGAGCAAGGAATGCCGCATCAGTGGAACTACGTTGACATAAGTACGGTGTATGGTGCCAATGTGATGGGTAAGAGTTAGGTGCCTAAGTGGTTGAGAGCTTTTAAGACACACGGAAACATGTCCACGAGAGAACTGCAATTAGGCCAACCGTCAGTGATCCTAGAAGATTTAGTCAAAGCCATGGACAAAAAGGTTAGTGAAGACCGGCTGTTCATAATTTCAACTTTAGTATTGGAATTTCTGACTGTAGGTAGACTAACTTAGCACAAAATTGTCTTCAAAAACGTTGAATTTTGCAAATTCTGTGCACGTTGGTTTCCCACGCTGCTTACTGAAAAACACAAAATGGGAAGAAAGGTTTGCACTCTAAGGTTTTGGACCATTATCATAAGGAAGATGATAAATAATTACAGGACACTGTCATAGGGGTTGGGACATGGGTTTCTCACACAACCCCAGAGTCTAAATGCCAGTCAATAGAATGCCATCACATGACATCACCAGTCAAAGTCAAGGCCAAGCAGACGATCTCAACATGCAACTTTGTGGCAATCTTGTTTTGGGATTGACATGGGATCTTGTTGGTTGAGTTTATGCAGCAAGGTCAACAATAAATGCAGCAAGGTCAACAATAAATGCAGCAAGGTGAACAATAAATGCAGCCACTTAACTGCGTGACCCTGACTAAACTTCTATGTGTAATACAGAATACGTGACTTGGCCTTCTGATGTCTGGGAACACATTTTCCACCCACTGTACAGCCCCAACTTGGTACCAAGCAATTTTCAGTTGTTCTGCTACCTACGGAACTTCACAGTGGCAAGTGCTTCGTAACAGACAAAGAGGTGAAAGAAGCAGTTACAGATTGGCAATCCTCACAGGCAGCAGATGTTTATGACTTAAGTATAGAAAAGCTTGTAGAGTGTTATAGCAAATGTTTAAACAAATATGGAAAATATATAGAAAAATAGATAAACATGTAAGGAATTAAATAAAAATTTCTGAAAAATCTGATGGTTTATGTTTCACAAGAAAACAGACCTTACTTTCCGAATAATCTTCATACTTATCTGAATATAAAAATCAGAAACAAGAGAAATAATTTTAAGTGCAGGCTTTGTTAAACCATTAAATAACAATTTCATCTCTGCAGACCTCAGTATTACTTTTTGAACAGGTAAGTGCTGAGCAGTGAATGGCATAGAAAATGAAAAATTTGTAGTGGAAACTATAAGGCAACATACAAATGTGGTAGGGGTCAAATAGGACACAAGGTAGTGCAACAGACAACATAAGTATCTCTCACTTGTGGAACATTAGTTTCTCCTCATGTATTGTATGTCAAACAACTTACAGGAATGTAGCCAAGTGTTCACCACAAAAACCTCCAATACTTCAACAGGTGAACACATCCTGCTACTCCATTGAGCCTACTAGTAGGTCAGTGTTAACATCACATAATGAATTCGGCAGATTTCATATGTCTGTTAGAGGAACTGAATTTAATTAACTGACATTTTAGTAAGTTTCGATGTGATCTCTCCCTTCACTCATGTTCCTCTGTTCTCTGTTGGATATTATGTTTAACTGAGGTTGGTGTTAAATTACTACCCTGTTTCATCTCATTATTTAGTCAGCACACACGACTGCTGTTAGAGTATAAAAAACCGAACACTGAAGAAAGTTTATGTTACAAATCCACAAATTGTTACTAAACAAAAATAGACTGTGGAAAAAATCGAAAATGAAGTCTGTGAGCTCCCATGAGACAGTTAATAGCTCACAATCATGTTAGACCCAAAAAGCTTGCAAAGAAGAACAGGTCCATAAAAACTGTCCTTGTCTTCTCACATTTTAAGCCCTACAGAATACACATACTTGTGTTTTATGGTGTTCAATATCAAAAATGTGGCAACAGTTATGACATTAAATTTGAAGTGACATTTTTAAGGAGAAAGTTACCAGTTTTATACAAGAAATGATGAAAACTGAAAAATATTTCAAAATGAAATGCTCCATGTCATCCACAAAATGAACACTACAGAATCATTCACAGTGGGGAAGTTTCTTGGAATAATAACTCCATACACATTGCTCTCTTTCTTCCACATTTACGGTTCCTTGGAAAAGTATGCTTTTAACTGTAAAATATGTAAAATTATTACAACAACAAACTTAAGATTTTCGCGGTTTTACCCAATCTTAATTTACAAATGTTAATTTTAATGTCCTACTAAAAGAGGTAATTATATATAAAAGTGGGAAATACATATTTACTTCCTTAGTAATGCACAAAACTACACATTTATTTGTCAAACCACAATATGAAATTTTTCCTTGAATTATTGTTGCTGGATTATATGTAATTTCATTTATTGATTGCTCAACGTGTTTTCAATGACGAGAACACCAGTTAAGGGGTACTATTCTACTTTATAATGCAGACTTATCTTCACTATCACAGTTTGTGTTAAACTGTGTTTCTGACTGGCAATGGCACTGCGAGACCCCATTCCATCCTAGCCAGCAATATGACCATCATATTGTTTCCTTGAAACAATATTTTGTAGTGGAATACCAAATGTCATCATTATACTCCACATGTGTGTCATATGTACTGATATTAAAACATCATTGAGGCTCAAGTACCAAATACTGCTTGTGCCATGCTGACATAGTCTGATTCAATGTAATGTTAAGTCTTACTCACAGAAAAACTACTGCTGTAGAAATTTAGCTGAACTTTAAACATCATTCATTAGTAAAGCAGAGGGAACACACACACTTCACAATACATTACATTTCAAGTGTTAAGAGACAGGTAAGGAATGAGAAGGTTCTCCACAGAATTGGCGAAGAAAGGAACACATTGTAACACTGACAACAAGAAGAGATAGGCTGGTAGGACTCGTGTTCAGATATCAGGGAATAACTTCCATGGCACTAGAGGTAGCTATAGAGGGTAAAAACTGTAGAGGAAGATAGATATTGGAATACATCCAACAGATAACTGAAGATGAAGGTTGCAAGTGATACTGTGAAGATGATGTGGATGGCATTCAAGAGGAATTTGGGGTGGGCTGCAACCAACCAATCAAAATACTGATTACTATGTGTGATAGGTCTTCTTTTGTCATTTGTTTGAAATGGTATACATTAATAGTTTATATTCATTAATTCTTCTCACTTTATCATGTTTCAAGCACGTTATTTTACTTGTGTCCTTTTCTGATGCAATCACACAGTTACACTTACTTGGAGTTTATTGGATCACATCTGGTAATGCTGTCTGCCTGATGACACAACAAACAGTTCAGTTTTCCGTCATTACTTCGGCCCCCTGTACACCAAAAAATTACATTACAAGTTTTATAGTAAAAAAGAATTATAGATATAAGCTGTGTGATTCCACAACATTCAAAAATTATCATGGTGCCATAATTCACTGACATACTCTTGTGATACTATAATGAATGCATCCTGAGGTGGCTAAGAAAAATCACCAATAAAGTATATGCACATAACACATATATTTTAAAACTTCTACCAACTATTAATTTTTTTTTTAATTAACAGAGGTTGTAGTCTGTCATTCTGACAGAATAAAACTAAATACTTTGATCTTTACCTTCTTTTACAAAAAGATCTGAAGAAATTTGCTGCAACTTACTGTTGATTCTGCTTCTTCATAGCACTTTCTCAAAAACCATAAAAAGAGAAAGGTTTTTCTATCCAACACCTTGAGCATCACCGCTGTCCGTGTGTGCGCGCCTGGAAATGAAATTCCACTCATTCAGCTGATTTCATTGCAGATAGACAAAGGTGATTACCATCAAATTGTGTAAGATTAAACAGCCACGCTAAACAGACAGTGAAAATTGTGGTCCAACCAACTAAAGTTAAATCAGATACCAGTGAAGCTATCAATAGCACTAATGGCATGGAAGGTAGGTTAAGAAGGAAGAAAGGAAGGAAGCTGACTTAAGAGTTCGCAACATTGAAGTGAAAAGAGAGAGAGAGCAATGAAATGTCAGGCTAGGGCATAACACACCAAATACAATGCCTGTTAATAGTCAGTCCTATACCAATAAAATGGTAATAACACATTTTTTTTAAATAAAATGATTTGAATCCACTTATTAAAAGTGGAAACAGACAATAATGAGGAAGAGAAGTGAGGAATGGAAGAGGGCAAGTTAAGTGTAAGGAAAGATCAACTAGGCAAGGTTTTGCATATTCTCTTTCTGGACTGCTTTGTCTTTTAATCATACCAATTAGTTTCTGTTATTCCACCTTCTTTCATCTCTCCATGTCACAACACCATAATCATTTTCTTTCTTTCTTGTTTCCTTTTTCTATTGTCAGTAGCCTTTACTCAGTATTTCTACTCAGAGTTGCCCAACCTAAAGTTTGTTATGTGTCACACTATTCCAGTCTCAGTCTCACCCCACCCCCTCCCAGGAACCACGGACTTTGCCAATGCTGGGGAGGCTTGCGTGCCTCAGCAAAACAGATAGCTATACCGTAGGTGAAACCACAATTGAGGTGTATCTCTTGAGAGGCCAGACAAATGTGTGGTTCCTGAAGAGTGGCAGTGGCCTTTTCAGTAGTTACAGGGGCAACAGTCTGGATAACTGACTGATCTGGCCTTGTAACATCAATGAAAACAGTGTTGCTGTGCTGGTACTGCAAATGGCTGAAAGCAAGGGGGAAACTACAGTCGTAATTTTTCCCAAGGGAAAGCAGCTCTACTCTTAAGGTTAAATAATGATGACATCCTCTTGGGTAATATTCCGTAGGGCGGGGACTACTCAGAAGAATGTTGTTATCGGGAGAAATAAAACTAGCACTCTACGAATGGGAGTGTGGAATGTCAGATCCCTTAATAGGGCAGGTAGGTTAGAAAAAATTAAAAAGGTAAATGGATAGGTTAAAGTTAGATATTATGAGGCTTAGTGAAGTTCGGTGGCAGGAGGAATAGGACTTCTGGTCACGTGAATACAGGGATATAAATACAAAATCAAATAAGGATAATGCAGGAGTATGTAAAAAAAAAAAATTTAGCAACATGGATAAGCTACTATGAAGAGCATAGTGAACGCATTATTGTAGCCAAGATAGACATGAAGCCCACATGCCCCACAGTAGTACAAGTTCATATGCCAACTAGCTCCACAGATGAGGAAGATATTGAAGAAAGGTGTGATGAGATTAAAAAAAAAATTATAATTATTCACGTAGTTCAGGGAGCCAAAAATTTAATGGGGGACTGGAATTCAATAGTAGGAAAAGGGAAGAGAAGGAAAAGTAGCTGGTGAAAATGGACTGTGGTAAAGAAATGAAAGAGGAAACTGCCTGGTAGAATTTTGCACAAAGCATAATTTACACTTGGTTTAAGAATCATGAGAGGAGGCTGTATGTATGGAAGAAACCTGGAGACACCGGAATGCTTCAGACTGATTATATAATGGTTAGACAGAGATTCAAGAACCAGATTTTAAATTTTAAGACATTTTGAGGGGCAGATGTGGACTCTGAAAACAATTTATTAGTTATGAACTGCAAACCTAAACTGAAGAAATTGCAAGACACAGGAATTTAAGGGGATGGGACCAGGATAAACTAAAAGAACCAGAGATTGTAGAGGGTTACAGAGGGACTAATAGGGATTGAGTGACAAACCCAAGGGAAATAAATACAATACAAGAAGTATGGATAACTTTGAGAGACGAAATAGTGGAGGCAGCAGAGGTTGAAGTAGGTAAAAAGACAAGGGCTCGTAGAAATCCTAGGCTAACACAAGAAATATTGAAGTTAATTTATGAAAGGAAAAAATATAAAAATGCAGTAAATGAAGCAGGTAAAAGGGAATACAAATTTCTAAAAAATGAGACTGACACGAAGTGGAAAATGGCTAAGCAGGAATGGCTAGAGGACAAATGTAAGGCTGTAGCAGCATATATCACTTGGCATAAGATACAAAATTGCCTACAGGAAAATAGAGACCGTTGGAGAAAAGATAACCACCTGTATGAATATCAAGAGCTCAGATGGAAAACCAGTCCTACGCAAAGAAGGGAGAGCAGAAGGCTGGAAGTAGTATGTAGACAGTCTATGCAAAGGAGATGCTCTTGAGGGTAATAATATGAAAATCAAAGAGGATGTGGAGGAAGGTAAGAAGTGAGATATGATACTGCAGAAAGAATTTGACAGAGCTACTGATAGCCTTGAGACAGCCAGCCATGACAAAACTCTTCCATCTGGTGAGCAAAATTTATGATACAGATGAAATACCCTCTGACTTAAAGAAGAATATAACTATCCCAATTCCAAAGAAAGCATGGAATGAAAGGTGTGAAAATTACCAAATTAACACTTTTAGTCATGGCTGCAAAATACTAGCACAAATCCTTTACAGAAGAATGGAAAATCTCTTACAAGGGAACCTCCCCATCACACCCCCCTCAGATTTAGTTATAAGTTGGCACAGTGGGTAGGCCTTGAAAAACTGAACACAGATCAATCGAGAAAACAGGAAGAAGTTGTGTGGAAGTATGAAAAAATAAGCAAAATATACAAACTGAGTAGTCCAAGTGCAAGATAGGCAACAACAAGGCTAATGTTAGCTTAGGAGCGCCGTGGTCCCATGGTTAGCATGAGCAGCTGCGGAACGAGAGGTCCTTGGTTCAAGTCCCCCTTGGAGCGAAAAGTTTACTTTCCTTATTTTCGCAAAGTTATGATCTGTCCGTTCGTGCATTGACGTCTCTGTTCACTGTAACAAGTTTAGTGTCTGTGTTTTGCGACCGCACCGCAAAACCGTGCGATTAGTAGACGAAAGGACGTGCCTCTCCAATGGGAACTGAAAACATTTGATCGCAAGGTCATAGGTCAACCGTTTGCTCCACAGGAAAACACGTCTGATATATTCTATACGACACTGGTGACGGCATGTGCGTCACATGACAGGAATATGTTGTCCACCCACCTAACTTCTACACTTGGCGAATGGGTAAAAAGATTCTTCTACTCTGCCCGATTTAGGTTTTCTTGTGGATGTGATAATCACTCCCAAAAAAGTGATGAAAACATAAGTGTTTGTCACATAAACTGAAAATAAAAAATAAAAATTTTCACATGAGGGAAGATTTGAACCAAGGTCCTCTCGTGCCGCAGCTGCACACGCTAACCACGGGACCAGAGCTCTGCGGAGATCATCTTATCTTTGTGTTGCCTATGATGCGCATGGACTACTCAGTTTTTATATTTTGCTTATTTTTTCATAGTTCCACACAACTTCTTCCTGTTTTCTCGATTGATCTGTGTTCAGTTTTTCAAGGCCTATCCACTGTGCCAACTTATAACTAAATCTGAGGGGGGTGCGATGGGGAGGTTCCCTTGTTACAAGCCGACCTCGGGGAAGATCAGTTTAGATTCAGGAGAAATCTAGGAACACGTGAGGCAATACTGACCTTACAACTTACAGAAGATAGTTTAAGGAAAGGCAAACCTTTGTTTATAGCATTCGTAGACTTAGAGAAAGCTTTTGACAATGTTAACTGGAATAGGCCTACTCTTTTTCAAAACCTAAAGATGGCAGGGTAAAATATAGGGAACAAAAGGCTATTTACAATCTGTACATAAACCAGATGGGTTATAAGAGTCAAGGGGCATGAAAAGGAAGCAGTGGTTGAGAATGGAGTAAGACAGGGTTGTAGCCTATCACCGATGATGTCCAATCTGTATATATGAGCAAGCAGTAAAGGAAACAATAGAAAAATTTGGAGTAGGAATTAAAGTTTTGGGAGAAGAAATAAAAACTTTAAGGTTTGCCAATGATAGTGCAATTTTATCAGAGACGGCAAAGGACTTTGAGGAGCAGTTGAACAGAATGGACAGTATCTTGAATGGAGGATGTAAGATGAACATCAACAAAAGCAAAATGGCGATAATGGAATATAGTCAAATTATATCCTGTGATGCTGAGGGAATTAAGACTACAAAATGAGCCACTTAAAATAGTGAGTGAGTTTTGCTATTTGGGAAACAAAATAACTGATGGTTGAAGTAGGGAGGATATAAAATGTAGATTGGCAATGGCAAGAAAAGTGTTTCTGAAGATGAGAAATTTGTTAACATAAAGTATATACTTAAATGCCACAAAGTCCTTAATGGAAGTATTTGTACGGAGTGCAGCCAAGTGAAACATGGACATTAAGCAGTTTAGAGAAAAAGAAGTTTTTGAAATGTGGTGCTACAGAAGAATGTTGAAGATTAGATGGGTAGCTGACATAACTAATGGGGAGGTACTGAACAGAATTGGGGAGAAGAGAAATTTGTGGTACAATCTGACCAAAATGAAGATATCAGTTTGTAGGACACATTCTGAGGCATCAAGGGATCACCAATTTAGTACTGGAGGGAAGTGTGTGGGGTAAAAATCAGAAGAAGACCAAGAGATGAACACACTAAGTCAATTCAGAGGGATGTAGCTTCCAATAGTTATTCTGAGATGAAAAGGCTTGCACAAAATGTAGTAGCATGGAGAGATGCATCAGACCAGTCTTTGGACTGAAGGCCACAACAATGACACTATTCTAGTACACCTGCACTCATGTTGTTACTATCAGCTTTTGTCTGTATTATGTCCTATATGAAATTCAAATGTTTTTATTAAATCCCTGCATGTCAAATACACAGGTTTGTGGAAAGTCTTTTCTAAAAAAAATGCTGTCTTCAATGCATCAAAAACTGCTTACAGAAAGAGCCTGGAAAGTCTGAAAATGACACCTGGCTGATCAGAACCAGTTATGTCAATGTGAATTGCTGATCTGATCATGTTGTGAAAAACAAAAAAAGAACAATATTATTCAATCTCCAAGACAGTACACCACTTTTTCCCGAGATTAGAAGTAAGTGGTAGTCAGCAGATCCAAATGGATGTAGGTTGCAACACTACTGCCAATATTGTCAGTATTGTACAGGACAGATTAGCATGGAAAGCTGCACCAAACCAGTCTTCCGACTGACGATGACTGCACTGATGGTATACATAAATGGCAAAGTTATAGATTTTTCTCAATAATGACACTTTAGAATGAATGCCTCTACCAAATTTACCTTTGGCTCAAAGTGGGTGCAAACCATTAACCGAGATGTTAAACATTATTCAATGTTATATAAATGATAACTTAATTGAAACTGAACATATTTCCACAAACATCATTTGTACAGAAACATATATTTTGGCATTAAATAAAGCACATACTGATTTGTTCCTGGTGTACTGTAATGACCAGTACAGTGCATTGATTTTGTATATTGTTTATGGGGTGTCAAAACCTTATTCCATCCCTTATTTAGTTCTCAAACTTGGGCATACTTTTGGTAACACACTAAAGAAGTTGACACTGAAATAACATCCTTTAATCAACATACGACTCTTCTGCAAATGCCGCTCCCATCTTCAGCGCCGTATAACACACACGGCTTCTTACTTAGCCTGCTAATTTGCCTGTCATGACAGCAAGTGACTATACATACCACTGTGTCTTTTAGTTGATATCTAGGGATTACGGATATGTCCGATTCCACCCGTCTGCTTTGGCCCATGACGTTTTCAATATGGCGGAAATGGTTATTCTAAACGTCATATGGCGCCTATGAAGTCACTACATAAACACGGCAACAAACACGAAAAATACGTGTAAGTACGACAATAACATCTCCCTCCTAAAATACAATCAAACTAACGGGGAAAATGGGGGTTTTTGGGAGGGGACAAGCCAAACATAACAGTAAAAAAAGAACACCACGAGCCCAAAACAAACAAAAGTGACTAAAAAAATGCGATTGCATAGCTTGCTGGTGTACTATAACATTTTACTTTTCCTTGTGGCTGAATAACATAAATGCACTTCCTATCCGTCCTAATGAACGCTTACTTTGTACCTTACACTACCATTGTTCCCATTATTACTGGAGAGAACGCGCACCTCTTCTTCAGGATCGCTTGTAAGAAACAGTGTTTAAAAGCGATCTTGGTTAAAATTACCACCTCTTAAGTAATTATTACAGATCGTCCCCCTATCACTCAAGATGAGTAAACTAATCGATTATTATTATTACTACTACTACTTATTGGCTACAAAAATGAAATAAGTTCGGTTTTCATGTCATGACCACCATATGGTAATGTTTTCATCCAGCTACCAAGTTCTTACAGCCCAATACAATGTATTATCCTGAAAATCGTCTCCTAGGACACCGCTGACTTACTATAATGAGAAAGGGATATTTTACTGTTAACTGTTATCTAATAACCACTTCTGAATCTGATTAATTCAGCATGGCTGATGCTAGCTCGTGCAGAATAAACTTTAGGATCACTTTCTTTTATTTCTAAAAACAATTACTTACCGCGGGAAAACGGAATTACGCGGTTACATTTGTATGAAACACGTGCGCTTCAACTGCAAGCTTTCGTGCACACTGAGCAAAGAATGGAAGTTTCATTTCGAAATTATGAGGTATGTAACAGGAAGGTCTTCCGATGCTATCCTGTTAAACTGGATAATACACCTGATGTTTATGTACTCCATATTTATTATCGAAAGTCTGTATTGATTATCAAAACTTTCTTCGCGGATAGACTGGTTGTGAAATTTGACTACATTACAACATCGGTGTATATTTTTATTTTCTGTACATATCGCAACAACATATTCTCAAAACAATGTTTCCTCCCAATACAAATTAAACCTTTTCCGTGAGAATATCTGCCACTTCACATAAATGTCTGAAGCTTGGCATCTTTCTAAAAACTGGTGCACACATACATTTACGGCAAACTAATGAATGAAAATGCGAATATTGGTTAACTGTAGTTACTGCAGTTAAAGTTTCTAGCAAAGTACAGCATCCCTCAATCACTTACACATATTTTCAATTTAAACGGCAAGCCTCATCACAGACATCAACACAAACATCAGAGATTACGTTTCGAATTCGACTGGAAGGTATTGCAGCCAACGGACACAATTGAAATGCAGATACTGTTAAAGGAGAAAATGGGTAAGGAAGACTGTATTTCTATCAAACTCAATGCAAATTTTGTTAACAAAAAGTAATAAGTAGAAAACATTTTTAATAACCAGTTTAAGTGTTGTAGATAAAACAGGATCCAGCTATTGATTAGAAAATGAAAGGCAGTATATGGAAGAGGCAAGAGCGTGTAATAAGAATCATTTGTGGTGTAAATTCAAGAATATCATGCAGTAACCTCTTCAAGGAATTTTGTATTCTAACTACTGTTTCTCAGTATATTTATTCCCTAATGAAATTTGTTGCAATTAATATATCTCTATTTCGGACCAACAGGTCAATACACGATACCAACTATGATATCAATAACACGAATAAGAAAAAAAGGCTCTGAGCACCATGGGACTTAACTTCTGAGGTCATTAGTCCCCTAGAACTTAGAACTAATTAAACCTAACATCACACACATCCATGCCCGAGGTAGGATTCGAACCTGCGACCGTAGCGGTCGCACGCTTCCAGACTGTAGCGCGTAGAACCGCTCGGCCACTACGGCCGGCTTAGGAATAATAACAATCTACATAAAGACCTAAAATCACTTACCTTGGTCCAAAAAGGGTCCAATATTCAGGAACACACATTTTCAATAAATTGCCAGCAACCATTAAAAACTTAGTTTCAGATAAAGCATGGTTTACACAGATTTTGAAATACTTTTTGATAAGCAACTCCTCCTACTCTATGGATTAATATCCTCACAGGGACTGTTAGACTAGTTTAAGTAAAAATGTATGTTAGATTTCAGTCTTGATAGTACAACATAGATAGTCACAACAGTCAAGATTAGGTTTTCTGTGTCTGATAAATTTATTAAACTTATTATTATTATTTAGAACAGTGTATTCATTCGGCAAATATTAGCAGTTCCAGTTTACTGTACTGTATTCACCTATTTTGTCTATCTCTTGATAAAATGATGAGGGTAGTAAGTATTATATTAAAATGTTTTACGTTTTTCGTGTGTGACATGTTTCACACCCACAAGAATTCTCATTTTTTGATCTATGGAATGAAAACTGTATCTAATCTACGACATTTGATAAAACTGAAATTCAATCCACCTCTCATGCTGAAATTAGGACAACAATAAATTCACTCTAAAGTAACAGCTCACACACAAATGATGGCATTTCCAAGAGAGTATTAAAAGCTTGTTCCCAACAGATAAGTGGAATTCTCAGCCACATACATAGTAGCTCACTGAAACAGCATTTTTCCGAATAGACTGAAATATGCGATTGTTAAACCATCATATAAATAAGCAGCTAGGTCTGATACTAACAACTACCGCCCAGCCTCCCTTCTGACAGCCTTATCCAAAACTCTTGGAGAAGTAATTTATTCAAGAGTACCTTCACATATTTGTAAAAATGAAGTACTAACAAAATGGCAGCTTGGTTTGCAGAAATGTTTGTTAACAGAAAGTGCCATATATGCTTTCACTGATCAAATATTAAATGCTCTGAATAACTGAACATCACCCACTTGGGATTTTGTGTGATCTCTCAAAGGCTTTTGACTATGACTCATGAAATTCTTCTAGATAAGCTTAAGTATTGTAGTATGAGTGGGACAGTGCACAAACAGTTTAGTTCATATTTAACTCAAACAATGCAGAGGGTTGAAATTAACAGTACAGATAGTCTGCAAAAAGCAGTAGAGTCATCTGACTGCGGACTTATCAGAACAGTTTCCCACGGGGTTGAGTCATGGGTCCCTTATTGTTCGAAATACACACATCAAAAAAAGTTTTGCATCACCCCAGTCCCCAGACCTCCTGAAGATAGACGTTGACTGTGGGTACTGTATCACAGACACAGTCCATTTAACTGTTCATATATGTTACTAAACCCACCCAAAGATGTAAACAACAATGCATGAGCAGCGCCAGGCAGTCAGTACTGCGGTTTAATCGCGTCTGTATCGTTACTTTATGCCAGGAATGGCTCGCAACAAGGGAGTGTCCAGGCATCTTGGAGTAAACTGAAGGGATGTTGTTCAGACATAGGGAAGATACAGAGACACAGGAACTGTCGATTACATGTCTTGCTCAGGCCGTTCAAGGGCTACTACTGCAGTGGATTTTCGCTACCTATGGATTATAACTCTGAAGAAACCCTGACAGCAACGCCACCATGTTGGATAATGCTTTTCGTGAAGCCACAGGACGTCGTGTTACGACTCAAACTGTGAGCAGTAGGCTGCATGACGTGCAATTTCAAACGTCCATGGTGAGGTCCACCTTTGCAACCACAGCACCAGGCAGCGAGGTAGAGATGGGCCCAAAAACATGCTGAATGGACGGCTCAGGATTGGCATCACGTTCTCTTTGCCGATGAGTGTCCCATATGCCTTCACCAGACAATCGCTGGAGACATGTTTGGACGTTACCCGGTCAGGCTGAACGCCTTAGACACACTGTCCAGTGAGTGCAGCAAGGTGGAGGTTCCCTGCTGTTTCCGGGTGGCATGATTTGGGGCCGATGTACGTCGGTGGTGGTCATGGAAGGCGCCGTAATGTTGTACGATACGTGAATGCCGTACTCCGATCGATAGTGCAACAATATCGGCAGGACACTGAGGAGGCATTCGTCTTCATGGACGACAATTCAAGCCCCTATCGTGTGTAACTTGTGAGTGACTTTCTTCAGGATAACGACATCGCTAGACTAGAGTGGCCAGCACGTTCTCCAGACATGAACCCTATAGAACATGCCTGGAGTAGATTGGAAAGGGCTGTTTATGGACGATGTGACCCACCAACCACTGAGGGATCTACGCCAAATCGCCGTTGAGGAGTAGGACAGTCAAACAACAGGGCCGTGATGAACTTGTGGATAGTACGCCACGACGAATACAGGCATGCATCAATGCAAGAAGACGTGCTACTAGGTATTAGAGGTACCACTGTGTACAGCAATCTGGACCACCAGTTCTGAAGGTGTCACTGTATGGTGGTACAACACGCCATGTGTGGTTTTCATGAGCAATAAAAAGGGTGGAAATTATGTTTATGTTGCTCTCTATTCCAATTTTCTGTACAGATTCCGGAACTCTCGGGAATTAGGTGATGCAAAACTTTTTGATGTGTGCGTGTGTATATTAATGACTTGCCACTGTATATTCATCAAGACACAAAGCTAGTTCTTTTCGCTGATGATATAACAAACAAAAATTAGCCAAGAAAATTTTAAATAATTGTAATAATTTCAGAAAATTAAGTAGTTTTCTACAAATAGATTCTCACTAAATTTTGAGAAATACAGCACACACAGTTCTGTGCAGTAATTGGCATAACACCATTAATAAATACAGACTTTGAATAGAAGTCTGTTGTGAAGGCAGAATATTCAAAAATTTTTGGTTAGTGTGCATTGATGAGAAATTAGATTGGAAGAAACACATTAAGGATCTGCTCAAATGGTTAGGTTAAGTTACTCATGCTATTAAGGCTATTGCAAATTTTGGTGATAAACGTATCAATAAATTAGCCTACTATGCCTATTTTCATTCACTGCTTTCATATGGCATCGTATTTTGCGGTAATTCACCATTAAGTGAAAAAAGCTTAATTGCACAGAAGTATGTAATCTGAATAGTTGCTGGACTCCACCGAAGACCACCTCGCAGACATTTATTTAAGGAACTCGGGATATTCGCTGTACCTTTGCAGTACAAATATTCAGTTATGAAATTTGTTATTGATAACCTATCTCAGTTCAGAAATGACAGCAAAGTACATAGCTGCAACCCCAGAAGAAATGATTATCTTCACAATTCTGGATTAAATCTGTCCTTGGCACAGAAAGGTTACCAACTGGGAGTTGAGAAGGGGCTCTATCATTTGTGTACATAATGAAGAGGAAAGAGTCCAAAACAGAGCCCTGGCGTACAGCTTGAGTTATTGAACAGAGTTTTCCGAAATTTCTTCACCAGAGAAGACGATTAAATATTCCTGAATTTTAATTGAGATCAACCGTAAACATGAGTAACTTAGAAGTAAATATCCTTAGTGTAGCAAAGCAGCATAGCACTTGATTAAAGCAAGTCCTCTGATCCAGACATCATACCAATTAGATTCTTTTCAGAATGTGGTGATGCAATAACCCCACATTTAACTATCATATATCATACCAAAACACTGGACAGTTGCACAGGTCTCACCAGAATGCAAGGTCGAGCATCGCTTCAGTTATGCAGCTGGATCCATAATTTCCTTTTAAAAACAGTCACAGCAAGTACTAATCAATGGGAAGTCATCGAGTAAAACAGAAGTAATATCCAACATTTCAGAAGGAAGTATTGTAGGCCCCCTGCTGTCCCTGCTCTATGTGAATGGTTAAGGGGACAATCTCATCCGTCCTCTTAGACTGTTTACAGATTCTGCTTTCATTTACCATGTAGTAAAGTCATCGAAAGACCAAAACTGTAAAATGGCTTAGACAACATAGCGAGCAAAGTGGCTCAGTGGGTAGCACACCAGACTCGCAATATGGAGGATGATCGTTCAAACCCGCGTCCGGTCATCCTGATTTAGGTTTTACATGATTTCCCTAAATCACTTCAGGTAAATGCAAGGATGGTTCCTTTGCAAGGGCATGGCAGACCACCTTCCCGATCCTTCCTTAATCCGATGAGGCTGATGATCTCACTGTTTGGTCTCCTCCTCCAAATCAGTCACCCAACCACGATAACTGTATGGTGGCATTTGTCTCTGAGAAAGAAGTGTGAGAAATCCATTAATTTTCGATTACACGATAAATCACACAAATTGAAAGGCAGTCAATTCGAGTAAATACCTGGAAATGACAACAACAAATTGAGACAATCACATAGATAATGTTGTGGGGAAGACAAACCAAAGACTGTTTTTTTGAGAGAGTAATTAGAAACTACAACACATTCGCTGCCTATGCTACGCTATGAAGAATACATATTGCTGTGCTGTATGGGATCCTTACTAGTATGACTAAAAGAGAGTATCTAAAAAAGTTAAAAAGGGCAACTAATTTTGTATTATCGCTAAATAGGGGAGAGAGTATCACAAAACAAGCAAGTTGGGATGGCAATCACTAACAAACAAAAACAGCATGTTTTCACAAAATATCTATCACCCACTTTCTCCTTCTAATTTAAAAATATTTTATCTTCGCCAGCCTACATAGAAAGAAATTATCATAATAAAATAGGAGAAATAAGAGCTTGTACAGAAAGATTTAAGAGTTAATTTTTCCTACATGCTGTTAGAGTGGAATGGTTGAGAAAAGTCTGAAGGTGATTCGCACAGCCCTCTGTCAGACATTTAGGTGTGAAACACAGAACAGTCATGTAGAAGTTGATGTACATGTAGATTGTTTCATATCTCGATGGGAACTTTATGACCTGATGACTGATTCTGTAAGTCAGCTTTGTACACTGCCTGAAGTTAACTAGGTATGCAGTCAGAATTTGCATGGATGCACCATTTTTATTGTAGGCCTGAAGTTTACTTAAGAGTAACTCACGGTTTAGCGAGTCAAAGGCTTTAATAAAATATAGAAATACCTTCACCAAGGACACCATACACTTTATAAAGAAACGCTATAATTGATGTGATTCTTTCAGAAGCCGGGCTGTCTCTGCCAGCAACTTACTTTTCGAGAAATAATCACTGATTTGTGTCAGCAGTACAATGGTGAAGCTGGGTCTTAATGATATGGGCCTGATATCAAACTACTACTTTAGACCTTTTTATGCCCACGTTTTACTTTACATTTACAAAGTTTTGTTCTGTGATGCTACAGTTAATCAGACAAGTACCAGTAACTATTTTAAGTTATTTTTATTACATTTTTTGATCACAACACTACACGAAACGTCCCAACCTGATGACTACTTTGTCTTTAGGTTGTTTATTATCCTGCCTATTTCAGTTTCACGCACTTTTTTTTAATTCCAAAGGTAGCTCTTCAGTGGGGTAGAGCTTTACCTTACCACACATGTTAGTGTGATTAACTGGATTGACAGCTGAAGATATTAAGTAGGACCTATTTATTAAAAACATTGGAGACCTCATAGGTGTATTTAATTTTGTTTATAGAAAACTTTTTTTCACATAGAGGGGAAGTTCATAATATATCATAGATTCACAACTATGGGGAATCCATATATTATTACGACTAATCATAGAAATAAAAGCACAAGAAAGAGTGAAATCGTGTGGGTTTCCCACTGCAGTGTTAAACAACATCCGACAGTACAATCATTGTCAACAGTGTTCAATATCTTCACTGTATGAGACACCTCAGAGGTTTGGGATTTAGCACAGTCTGGCGATCGGAAACTAGTTAATGTTCGAAAGATGCACTTTCCAGTTTTTACAGCAACTTGTACCGTAGTTGTTAATATTGTCACAAGCCTAATAATTCATCAAAATCTAAGTGGGCAGTACAAAAATAAATCTGAATGTCTGACTAACAAGAATAAAGTGCTTCATTCTCTCAAGGTGGTTTTTTCTTTTTTAAGATGTTTGCGTGACTATTAAGTATAGAATTCAGGTGTTTTCGTTACACATATATTTAGTTGTACCATATCTACTCAGGGAATCAAAAGTTCTGTCTCTTATTCTTTTCAAAACACGTAAGGTCCATATTGCATACACACGTCTTGGGCCCAATTTTTCGGGTATACAAATTTGAGTTTTAACATTATTTTAAATGCATTACTTTACAATATTAATAGTATACACATATATTAGTGTTCCACATAACTTTGGTGAGTCTTGTGATCTATAGTTAATAGAGTATTACTGTTATTGTCTAGATAAATTTTGTAAAAAAATTGTAAACAACCATGAGCAAGAAATGTGAGCTGCCATAGGAAGTTGGTCCTAAGGTTCTATGTGGCTGTTTTGACAGATGGTTACATTGGGGGGGGGGGGGGGGGGGGGAGTAAATGGGCCTCTTCCCTGGCACTGCACAGTATGCTCAAGGTATAGCAAAATAGCTGAACAGGAAGGGAAGATTAGAGCCCTTAAGCTTGAACTTGATAGAGCTAGGGAGGAACTAATGAGGTTAAGGGTAAGAAAGGTGGAAACAGATGGGGAAATGGCAGCAAGAAAAAGGGACCACAGAAAGAGAAAAGTTCCTAGTAATTTTTTCATTGGCACAGACAACTGATTTGCCTTGCCACCAAAGTTAACTAAGGATGAGGATGAGGCTGAAGCAGATGTAAGTGTGGTTACTACTCAACAAGCTTTCACCAGGAACCCAATTGTTTAAAAAAGTAGGAAGTAGGAAACAAGTTCCATTCTTAGACAGCAGCCATGGAAGAGGTGTGGGGAGATCCTGCAGGGAAAATTGGGTGACAGGTAGCAGGTCAAGTTTTTTCAAGCTGAACACACGTCTTAGCCAAGTAACAGAGGATGTAGGATCATCATGCAGGGATTTTATGAAGCAGGATCATGTGATAGTGAGTGGACCAGGAAACAGGATTGATAGGTATTAGGGTTACAATATTGAGTGACACCTGGTAAAAATAGCATCTACAATGAACCACAAAAATGTTGGCTTGGTTCCTGCTTTCATGTGGTATGAACGCCTCCAATTGAGCAACTGTCAGGAGGATCAGTATGGAGTTAGATCAGCTGTTTTGGGTGGCTACTTTGTCAGGCATGGGTTTAGTTCCCGTTGATACTATTGGTAGGTGGGACATAAGTCATGGCCTATATCTCAGTAGGAAAGGGAAGGGTAAACTGGCTGGGATGACAGCAAAATCTTTAAGTGGGGGAGGCACAAACTCATGGGCATACCGCTTTTTTAGTCTGAGATCAGTGCCAGCATTGAATGAAATTAAGCTTAATAAGAACCTCTGGGAGGTAGGTGCTAGAGATGTTAAAATATCACTAGGTTCTCAAAAGAACAGTGAAAAATAATATTAGCATATTTCATCAGAATATCATGGGGTTAAAAAGCAAAGTGGATGAGCTTCTTGTTTGTTTAGAAGATTTAGAAACAGAGGATGGGACAAATGTACTATGCTTGTCTGAAAGTCATATAATCACCGATATGGAAAAGGTAAATGTAGCTGGACAAGCGTTCAGATCATGTAAGTAGAGACTATGGAGGGAGTCTGAATTGCCATGTATGTTAAAATTTACAATAGTGTGAAAAATTAACAAGTAAAAAATTTTGTGTAGTGCAACATACAGAAGCATGTGCCTGTGAACTTAAACTAATTAATGATACTTTTCAAATTGTAGCTGTGTACAGGTACCCAGTGACAAACTTTCAGCTGTTTCTGAAAAAGTTGGTTTCTTTGTTCTATCTGTCCAACAGAGGGGATTTGAATGTAGAAATTTTGAAAGAGTTTGATAGTAAGTTTGACCTTTAAGTATTATGTAGTTCTTTGAATTTGACATCATTTACTAATTTTCTTACTTGAGTAATACAAGAAAGCACACACTGACAATGTTTTTATAGACCAACATAAACTTAATCAAATAAAAACTTTTCCTGTGAAGAATGGACTTTCTGATCATGATGCACAGATAGTTACAGTACATGACATAGCTCCATACAGTAATGCAAAACAGTGCATTCAATTAATGATTTAACAACTGCAAATTTTAGGGAAATGTACAGGATGGCGCATATGGGCAGGCGGTGGGCGTTGTGGAATAATAGGGTAATTTTTAGAGAAAGGCCATTTATTGGCTAGAGCATGTTGGAAAGGGGGCTACATAGGCCTAGGGAGGTGAGGGTAAGCCAGAGCTTGTAATTTGGCGAACATTGTTCGCGAAGCTACCGAAAGTTGTTGTCTGCCAAAACTAAGTCCACAGTGCCGCAGCACCGGGAGAAGCGGGAGATGTTCAATGCTGCAGGGTGTGCATCCGACTCACAGGTGAGCAAGAATAAAAGAGAGCGAGCCCGGCGACAGGTGGCCGGGTATGTTTGATGCACCATGCGGCTTCCTCCGCCCTGATTGGTCAGGACCGAGCAAACCGTGTGGGCGACATTGAACTTTCCAGAGCGTTGCCTGCTAAGCGATGCCTGGGGCGGCGTTACCTCGTAAGCACATGAAAGAGGCGCGTGATCAAGGTGCCCTTCCTCGGTGCTGACTTCCTGTTACTAGACCATGGGACGAAAGAATTTACAGGGAGCTAACACTGCCGGCCGTGGCTTGGCCGCAATGGAAAAATGAAGTTACTGTTTGGGTGCTCATATAATGAAGTGCATTCCCCTATTGTCTGGCTCATCCTTTACATTCCTCCCCCTTCCGTGGGAGTGGAGAACGTATGTGGATTCGCTCAATGTAATTATTATTTGAATGTAAACATATTTAGCTTGTAAAACAAAGTAAACATTACTTGATTAAGAATGGCCCTCACGGAAGACGGCAGGGGTCTTAATCTATGGGAGGGTGTGGAGACTCAAGACCTCCTAGGGGTCGCAAAGGGACTTACATCAACAATAGTGTGTGTATACAAGAATCACAAAATATCAATACATCACAAAATATCAATACATCACAAAATATCAATACATCACAAAATATCAATACATCACAAAATATCAATACATCACAAAATATCAATACATCACAAAATATCAATACATCACAAAATATCAATACATCACAAAATATCAATACATCACAAAATATCAAAACATCACAAAATATCAAAACATCACAAAATATCAAAACATCACAAAATATCAAAACATCACAAAATATCAAAACATCACAAAATATCAAAACATCACAAAATATAAAAACATCACAAAATATAAAAACATCACAAAATATAAAAACATCACAAAATATAAAAACATCACAAAATATCAAAACATCACAAAATATCAAAACATCACAAAATATCAAAACATCACAAAATATCAAAACATCACAAAATATCAAAACATCACAAAATATCAAAACATCACAAAATATCAAAACAAATTTAGAACAAAACATACAGTGTGAGTTAGGTAAACATGCCAAGCGTTCTTGTTGCTAAGATGGAGTAAAAATGTCTTTTTGCTTTTGTTTAAATAAGCTGAAAATGTAAACATATCACCACTGATGAGTGGGGGCGAGTGGCGCGAGGCGGCGTGGTGTGTTGTCTTCAGCGGGAAGCGCGCATGCTGCCGGCGCGGGGGGAAGGGGGGCGTGACCGTGCACTGGAACTCAGCGCAGAGGGGTATGAGGGGAGATTCACACGCTCCAAACACATTTACCAAGGGAGTTATCAGTAAGGGAACACTTCACTACACTACACTACACTACACTAGTTATTCCACATTATAATTGCACTCTTAAAACTAAGGGAGGGCACATGCCTGACAGGGTTTTCTGATTAAAATTACATTATGGCATAGTAAATTGGTTCGTAAATGACATACGTCACAGCCCCGTAACATAGGTCCTAAGAAATCCATTTTAGCCCAAACATAATTGTTACAAAAACATGAAAATATAAAAATGTACTCAAATATCATATTACGTTGCCACATATGCTGTATTACCCTATTATTCCACAACGCCCACCGCCTGCCCATACGCGCCATCCTGTACAACTGGTGTCAGAAGTGGGATCCGTTTCCGTAGTGACTTTGTCGCTACACTAAATTTTTCCCGGCGAGACGCCGCATGGAATGCGCCAACCGGCCGCCACGTTTGCTCCACGTGGGCCGTGGCTGCTCCACTAGACACGCACAGGGCGCGCGCTGCAACGAGGCAGCCCACGCTAGTCAGCCACGTGAGCCGGACGCCGCCGCGCTGCCCGCTGCGCGACCGGCCGGGCCGCCGTCATCCGCCGCGCCGCCATCGCCACCGGTCGAGCCAGCGCCGTCCGTCGCCAACACATCTGCCGCCGCCGCCGCCAACACATCTGCCGCCGCCAATGCGTCGCAACACATCTGCCGCCGCCAATGCGTCGCACCGCCTCCACCGCCATGTAAGCCGCCGCGATGCTTTCAGCAATAGCTTAGACGATCTTCCGCCGCTGGATTGGGAATCTTTGTGGCCGTCCTTTTTTTGTAACAATTATTACTTTTTTTGGGTCACTAGCGTCCCATAAAATTGTAAACATGCCGATAGGGACACGAGCGACGGAGCGGGATACTCCCGCAGAGGCACCCGCCTCGCAAGACCCGCTCGAGGCCATAAATGCGCAAAAACGCCAGTTATTCGCACAAAATCAGGAGCTACTTGAGCAAAACCGCGTCTTTAAACAGACGCTGGAAGCCAGTGCGCGAACTTCCATACATGTGGCTAGCTCCACCCCTGTAACAAATGCTCAAACAGAGGCAACTAACACTAATTCCGTCTCTAATACAAACGCCACAATTTCTGCTAACATGGCGACTGTAAGCAATTTTCCTGCGGCTGATTTCATCCCCACGTTTTCTAAGAAGTCCCACGAAAATGTGGCTATGTTCTTACAAAATATTCGTGATGTGGGTCGCACGTGTGGCTGGCCGGATGATCTACTGGTCAATGTAGCCAGACTGAAGTTGACAGGGGAAGCCCGAATGTTTATAGAAACGGTGGACGAATTGCGTGACACGCACGAATTTGAAGTATTGGCCCGCGGATTGACTACGCGTTATTCCGATACCAGAGGTACCGCATATTACGGAGATCAATTATCAATCCTTAGGCAGAAGCCTAATGAGGATTTGGATGTCTTTGCAGATCGCATACGAGCAGTATCTTGTCGTACCTATAAGCTAGGTGAAAATGCCAGTGAAAACAGAATTTTGCGCTCAGAAGCGGAAACGCGTGCAATTGATGCATTTGTTCTCGGTATCGACCCCCGCATCGGAGGAGAAGTCAAAGCTGCCTCCCCCACTTCTCTGTTTGAAGCTGTTCGTTTGGCAATGTTACGCGAAGAGGTATTGCGTTTTTGCGCTGCCGCACCGCGCCCGCCGGACCCAGTACCGGTCCCAGCAAAAGAAGTATTTTGTCAGCGTTGTGGTACACCCAACCATACGGCAATGCGCTGGCGCGCGCCGTATTGCACTATTTGCCGGACAGTAGGTCATGCTAATAATGTTTGCCCCACAAAGTCACCATCTTTTAATCAGATGCGCGGCCACCGCCGCAAAGCAGGGTCGAATCAGGGAAACTCTTGGGGGGCAGGTTCCGCCACCCACCCGCGCCCCCGACAAAAATAATACACCCGGTTAGGACCGAAAAATGTAAAGAGGTGGAACACGTTAGTCTAGTTGGCGTAATCGGGAACAAAATAGTTAGAATTTTAGTTGATACTGGTGCTCAAGTTAGTGTATTGTTTGTGGAGAAAAATGATCGAAGGGTGTTACAGCCACCCCGGTACCATATCAGTGGCCTTGGAGAGGAAGTAATTGTCCCTGCAGGTTCGCGTCTAGTGAATCTGCAAATAGACGAGGGTAAATACAGACAGAGGATGGGGGTAGTAAGGCTAAAGAAGGGTGAATTTGATATCATCCTAGGGAATGACTTCCTGCACCGTTATCAGGGGATAGTGGATTATCGGACGCGAACTGTGCAGTTCGGCGAAGCAATTCACCGATTTGGCAGTGCGCACCCGCGTCAGACGCGAGGTAACTGTGAAAGGCGCCGTTCACAGTCTCCCATAAAACCGCAGATGTGGGCGATAAAAACCACTGACCCTGTGAGGATAAAAGGCGGAAGTAGAAAGATTGGACAGATGTCAAAAATCAAGAACAGCCTGAGACAGACATTCTGGTTGACCCGCTCACCCAGAATGTTTTAGATCGTCAGTCAGTACATATAAAGAAAAGTATCTGCCGACCGGAAAGGAGACAGAAGGGTTCTGCGATACCAGTAAGTATAGATAATTTTGGTGTAAAAGATGTTGTGATACCGAAGGGTACTATTGTTGCCAGTGGTCAGGAAATTTTTGAGGAAATAAAGAGGAGCTGAGAAGCAGCCAGATAAAGATGAGAAAGGAAGGAGAGGAAAGAAATGTTCAGTTAGAGAAGTGCGATACGTCGCGTCGACGTTAAGGAGTCAGCAGAGAAGTTAGGTCATTTAAACAGTGAGGAGAAAAGCATGTTCCAGCCAGTATTAGAGGAATTTTCGTGGTTTTTTGAAGAGAGGCAGTTTCTACCGGCTACGGATTTGGTTCAGCACGAAATTCCGACCGGAGAAGCTCGGCCTATTACGCCAGTAGTTCCACCCAAAAAAGCAAGAAAGAAGATAATACAACCGCCTAGACAGCAAAGTAGATATGCTCTAAGGTCAAACCCCTATGATTTGCGTTCCAGAGAGTAGATCTGAAATGGTATATAAACAGTTGGAGAAGTCCTACATGCAGCAAGAGAATCAATTGACGGAAAACACCGTCGTTACTACACCTTTAATTAAGTTGTGCATGTTAGTTATAAGTAGACATAAGAATTGGCAACCATTGGTAACTGGTAATAGAATTTATGACGTCACATGTTAATGAAGTGATTGAAGTTATGTAATCATTTTGTCTGGTGTCATTTTGCGTCTCTAGTAATGTTATCGTAGCAATCGAGAAGTAAAAACACAAACATTCTTTAATCATGAAATTAAGGGGAAAGTTGTCCTTGTCAAAAGAACACGTAGAGAATGAATCAGTTACTCTTTTATATGTTAATTTAGTGGATAGTGCACGAACATAGATATTAAAGCTTTACTGTAAACGCCCGGGTTCCCGGGTTCGATTCCCGGCGGGGTCAGGGATTTTCTCTGCCTCGTGATGACTGGGTGTTGTGTGATGTCCTTAGGTTAGTTAGGTTTAAGTAGTTCTAAGTTCTAGGGGACTGATGACCATAGCTGTTAAGTCCCATAGTGCTCAGAGCCATTTTCTGAATGCTGTGACAGCTATAATTCATAACAAAACTGGAGATGCGAAGGCCAGCAGACGACACATCTGTTGTAAACTGCATGCATACTTTTACCAACGCAGCCTTAAGAAAGTAAAGTGCATTAAGGCTTCACATGTTGCAAATTATTTTGCAGAAAGCGTTACCAATTGCTGTGCCGTTTAGTCATTTCAACAGTGCATTACACACAAGTCTGCAAACACCGTACAAAAAAAAAATCTAGCTGTACATTGCTCCAAAGTACTGATCAGATCTTAACAAATGTTCGTCCCATGACAGTATTATGGTATTAGAGGTCTTCCAACTATTTTCAAGAATGTTTGAAGCTTTCAAATATATTAGTAAAGTTCAAATGATACCCGATACTGAAAGTTGTCTATGTCCGGTAATTGACACTTTTTTTCTGAAATTACTTTACTAGGTGTTCACTCAGAAGAAAAGCTACATTACAGATGTGACAATGTATCATGAGTTGCCATAATAGTTGTGTGAGAATTTACGCTAACCAAAACAGTTTGTGAATATAAATTCGTAAGTGGTGAATGCAATATAACTCTTCCTCAAACTGTGAAAAAATCTTCCTCTGAAAGATATGTTGGTACTCTAGCCACGATGGAGACTTATTAGATTTATTTATTACTTACAGATACAATTTCTTGGGAAACATTCGCACAGAGATGCCTATTGAAGTATAATACGAGTTGTGTGAACAGCGGCTTTGTCGTTTTGGAACACAGCGTCGCCACTGGGGAACAAAAATTGTAGCATGCGTTGGACTTTATCAGCCAAAATGATTCCACAACCCTTCGCAATAATGCAACGTTGCAGAGTAGCCATGGAATACTGTGATATGGCTGCCCAAATCATCACTGAGCCTCACCATGTTTCACCCTTAGGGCATAAACTCAGCCGTAAGTTGGAAACTTTGTGCAGCAAGACTCAGCCGACCAATGACTTGCTTCCATTGCTCCGTAGCCTATGTTTTATGGCTTTGACACTTACGAGCTTTTAAATCACAGATGAATGGGTTTGCAATTCCAGATCACCATGCAGTTCCCTGCTTATGGAGCTCCCTGTGTGTTGGTCTGCTGATAACAGGGTTCTCAAGAGCGACAGTCACCTTTGGAGACTTTTGCAGCTGTCAGCCTGCTCTGAATCACTTTGATGCCTTCCTTTAATCCAACCTGGGATGGACCCCAAACACTCAAGCAGTACTCAGGAATAGGTCGCATTAGCGTCCTGTATGTGGTCTCCGTTACAAATGAACCACACTTTCCCAATACTCTTCAAATAAACCAAAAGCTCGCCTTCCCTACCACAATCCTCACATGCTCGTTCCATTTCATATCACTTTGCAATGTTACGCCTAGCTATTTAAACCACGTGCCAGTGTCAAGCAGAACACTACTAATGCTCTATCCGAACATTATGGGTTTGTTTTCCCTACTCATCCACATTAGATTGCATTTTTCTACATATAGAGCTAGTTGCCATTCATCACACAAGAAATTTTGTTTAAGTCACCTTGTGTCGTCCTACAGTCACTCAACTTCGACATCTCCCCATACGCCACAGCATCATCGCAAATAGACAAACCGACTACCACGTTGCGCAGAGACAACTGGCCTTTGTATGCCTCTGATGTTACATTCACCCCCACTCTGTCGGATTATATTGATGAGGTTGCGCAATTTTTATTAATGCCATGGTATAAAAGAAGGTCGATTGTTGATTCATTAGCATGCCATTCCGCAAGTACATCACGAAGGAGGTTATTCCTTTTTGTAATACCTGATTCGACACGTAGGTTATTGAGAGATTCGAATTTAGGAACAATTCTTTTTTCTTCATTTTTCTTTCGCATTTACTTGTTTCACTACAGCTGCATTACTGGACCAATCACCAGTACTGCTGGAACTCGAACCAACAACATTTTTGTGAAAAATTTGTGTACTCTGCCAAGCGTTTTACGAACATTAGATTTTCGTTCTCGCTTTTCCTTCGCTAGTTCCCGAAATGCCACCCCAGTTAATTTTGCACTTTGTTTTTGTCACACTCATGTTAAAGACACGGAGCTGTCTAACACCAACACCAAAGAAAGTAAGTTTGTGAATAAATAGTATCCAGTTCAGAATCATACCACACGGCACACGAACACATACCTTTCAATTTTAGACACAACAGAGATCAACTGACTCGCTTGGATTACTTGACCGAACTGTGTCATGAAATAAAATCGCTAGGGCAAGAACGACCATCCAGAATAATTTAATTTCAGTGTCCCCTCTTTCTCTGTTCTCCGTGAGCAGAAGTTAGAAGACGACAGCATTCTCTGATTAAAAACGTTTCAAAGCTCGTATTGTCGATTGCCATCCTGATTCTATCTATCTATATCCGAATCCCGCTCCAGCTACTGCCGGGTCTGGGTGCTGACGAGTCCTCTCCATTTGGCTCGGTCCTCCCACCACTTTTCTTCCTCCACTTGCTGCCAGGTCACACCTCTCCTTTCAACAGATATTCTCACTCCCATTTTCCACCGTGTTCTTGGGCGCCCTCTAGGTCGTTTCCCATCCATCTTTAGTTCTTCCATAATTTTGGGGAGTCTCTGCCCATGCATCCTCTTAACATGCCCATACCATCTTAATCTCTTTCTTTCAATTTCCTCTCTCATACTTTCTTGTTTGAGGTCCTTTCTAATCTCTACATTCCTTACTCTGTCCATTCTTGTTTTTCCCTTTACTGCTCTGAGAAATTTCATTTCCCCTGCTTGCAGTCTGCTCCAGTCCCTTTCTTTCATTGTCCATGTTTCTCCACCATAGGTGACAATAGGGAAGTAATAATTCTTATACATCAGGAGTTTTGCTCTTTCTGGAACTTCATTATTCCAAATCAGATGTTTTATTGTTTGGTAGAAATTGCCTCCCTTCTGTAACCTCCTATTAATTTCGTTAGTTATTCTTCCATCCCTAGATATTTCACTCCCTAAATAAGTGAAACTTTCTACCACTTTGAGGGGTTCTCCATTCAAGGTAATATTTCCATTGATTCCTTTCTCTCTTCCAAATACCATTACTTCACTCTTATCTTTATTTATTCTTAATCCATACCTTTTCATTATTTCCTTCCACGCATCAAGCTGTAACTGTACATCTACCTCTTTATCACCCCATATTACCATATCGTCTGCAAAAATCATCTTTTTGTCTTTTTCTTTTACTATATCTTTAACTGCCCTATTCATTCCCTCCATCACAACATTGAAAAGCGCAGGAGATAGAATACTTCCTTGCTTAAGTCCTTGTCTTATTTCGAAGTATTCAGAGTTCCCCAATGGTGTTCTAATTCTACAATTGTGGCCTCTGTACATTGTCTTTATAACATTAATGTATCCATCTTCTATATCTATCTTCTTCAGTTCTTCCCAGAGTCTTTCCCTGTCAACTGAGTCATATGCCTTTTCTATGTCAATAAAAACCATTATCACCCTTTTGTTATACTCCCAACTTTTTTCCATCAGTTGACGGATAGAAAATATCAGGTCGATTGTGCTCCTTCCTTTCCTAAACCCATGCTGTTCTTCACTCAGCTCCTTTTCTATCTTTTCACTTATTCGATTTAGTAAAATTCTTTCAAAAATCTTGGCTGTATGACTCATGAGGGTTATTCCTCTGTAGTTTTTACAAAGTCTTTTATTGCCTTTCTTGAAGATGGGAACAATGTCTCCTGTTCTCCAGTCGCCAGGTATTTTACTATTTCTCCACACGCTTGATAGTACTCTATACAGCCACTGCATTCCCACTGGACCTGCTGCTCTTATCATGTCCACTGATACTTCATCAGGTCCTGGGGCTTTCCCCCCGTTCATCTTCTTCACAGCTTTTTCCATTTCTTCCTGTGTAATTTGTCCTAATTCTGCTTCCCAACTTCTCTCAATTTCTCCATTATTTGTTGTTTCCTCATGTACCTGGTCCTCAGCGTTTAACAGCTTCCTAAAATGTTCTTTCCAGAGATCTTTTATATTCCCTGGATCTTCAATAATGGTACCGTCCTCTGTTTCCATCTTTACTGGTACTTCAGAAGCCTTCCTTTTATTTTTCATCATTTTATAGAACATTTTCTTATTGCTCTTCACATCTTCTTCAAGTTTTTTTGTAAACTCTTCCCATGCCTTTTTCTTTGCTGTTTCCACTATTTCTTTGCACTTCTTCTTTTCCTCTATATATCTTTTATGGTCTTCGTCATTTTTAGTTTTCCACCATTTTCTCCATGCTCCATTTTTTCTTCTAACTGCTTGGATTGTGGTATCATCCCACCAACTTGTCTGTCTTATTTTTTCCTTTCCAGATGTTCTGCCACATACTTTTTGTGCTGCTTCGACTAAAGTGTCTTTGAATAAACTCCATTCTTTTTCTACATCGCAGAAAACTTCTTTTGGAAATTTTTGTGTTATTAATTCTCTGTACTTCTCAGCACATTCACTCTCCTTCAATTTCCAATCCCGTATCCTCGTCACTTTCTTCTGTTTTCTATTTTTCACACAATGATTCATTTTCCATTGTCCCACCAGTAATCTATGGTCTCCATCAGCACTCACACTTGGAATTACCTTCACATTTGTTACTTTCTCTCCCCATTCCCTATCTACTAGAATATAATCAATTACACTCTTCGTTCTTCCATCCCAACTGTATCTGGTGATAACATGACTTTCTCTCTTCATAAACCAGCTGTTTGCTATTTTCATTCCATTTCTCTGGCACAAATCCAGGAGTCTTTCCCCTTCTTCATTTCTACCTCCATATCCAAAACATCCCAATACTTGCTCAAATCCCTTTCTGTCTTTGCCTACCTGTGCATTAAAATCTCCCATCACTATATTAGCACTCTCTATATGGTTTTCTAACACATTTTCAAAGTCCATCTTCTCTTCTTCGCTACATCCCACTTGAGGTGCATAAATCTGGATTACTTTTAGTGTTTCTTTTTGGAATCTCAGGTTTAAGATTATGATCCTGTCTGATATATATCTTACATTTTCAATACAGCTTTGTACATTCTTATTCACCATCACTGCCACACCATTTCTTCCAGACCTGTTATTCCCACTCCAGTACAGTTTTCCTCCTCCTCTCAAATTCTTCTCACCTTTTCCCTTCCACTTTGTTTCGCTTAATCCCAATATATCTAACTTCCTCTCTGTCAGTACATCTGTCATTTCTTCCATTTTTCCATTGAGGGTTAATATATTAAGGGTGCCAATATTTAGGTTATTTTTTAGTCCAGTTGGTTTCTTCTTCTTGTACTGATGAGTAACATCAGGTCTCCCGTCATTTGCACCAGTACTTGAAGAAGCAGTGGGGTCAAATCCTGAGTGGTTCGTTCCGAGGCTCGTCTGTGTTTTGAAAGCAATATATGAACACTTTCCTACTGGCTTGCTAGGCCTAACGCAAGAAGGATTTTCTGTTGGGGTTGTCTCCCTTAGCCTTTGGAGTTTCTCCTCCACCACAAGGCAGTGGTTCCCTTCTCATTTAATCCCCAGAAAGGAGGGTTGCCTCATCTGCCAGCTACGCCGTTCCGAAGTCTTCCTTCTCCGCCGTCGCTGCCATTAAGGTCTTCACCCGTAACCCTGGGCATGGGTTCCGTGTTATACCCCACGGGATTGGGTCCCTGCCTGAACTCAGCCATCCTAGCACTCCGGCCTACTGAAGTGTAGGATGCCCACCCCCGCGACGTGGACGCGCCAGACAGGAATTACCCCAGTGGAGGAATAGGGAAGGGCACCCTACCTCCCTGGAGCCAGGTTAATGATTGTGTATGGTGCCACAATCAAAGGGCTGCCATCCTGATTGCTTACTTTTAATTATTGAATAATTTCATAAACACTATTCCAGATGGAAATTGAGTGCTTGATTCCCATTCAGTCACCAAATAAACTAATAATATTTCAAATTTTGTATTGTCGACTCTCAGTTTTACTAAAGTGTTACTTCACGTTTGTAACCGGCAGTTATTTTAAACTATAAAAAGTAAAAATAAATACAGCGCAAAAAATGCCGCTCTCTAAAGATGCTGCCCCTAGGCTCGTGCGTAGTGGGCCTATATGTAAATCTGCCTCTAGACGTCATTACTGTATCGTGCCACGTATGAACGCATTTTATTTGTGCGCGGCAGCGCGCGAGTACTTGCATGCCGCCGCCAGGATTTTAATTCCGACAGCTCGCCTTCTAGTCCAGTCAAATAGTAGATATACTTTGCAAAAGGTGGGGTAGAAGAATTTATTTTTTCAACTCGTTCATATGGTTGGAAAGATTAGAAAACCGAGTTTTGCCAACAAAATTTCGCTTGGGAAAACTTTCTGCAATCAAAAAACTTCGAAAATTTCGGACTTTCTTCAGTTTTTTCTTTTTTAAAGAGCACAAAATTTTCTACAAATTTGATTCTTGCCATTTTTTTCTACTCCCAATATCTAAGGCGCTACAGCGCCTCAAAAAATACCAATTTTTCAAATTTTGAGCATAGTGGCAAGATACCTTATTTTTGAACACTATTTTTTCAGTTTCTGTTTGTGTAGTATAAATACATTATACATCATGTGATAAGTTGGAATTTACCACCTCACTTTCAGGTATTCAATTTCTCTGTATGCAACATGAGGATTGCGGGGCACACAACTATTATGATTCTTACATCACTACCTGAAGTTCACTATGGGCCACCTCAGCCCTGGTGTTTGTAAAACTATAAATATAAAAATACATCATTAAATTGTCTCAGGAAACTGATCTATTATTAGCTGCAATAGACAACCTAATTAGGTAGGTAATTATTCTTGTGTATAAAAGCCACACAGTTGACATTAAAAATAAGTAGCTTTATTACAATTAAAATGCATTGTCAGTTACTAATAAATGTTGACAGTTCTGGGTGTGTAATACTTGTAATATTGCACTTAAGCGCACTTGAGACAGATATGAGCATCACTTCCAACGTTTTGATGGGCCAGGTCCTTCAGTGTCACCAGAAATACCTTGAGTTACGGATTCAGGTTCTGTACATGGAGTTGATCCCAGATTGACCTCTTCTTTAAACAGCGAGTCAGCCTCAGCAAGTTCGTTGGTTTCGTCAGCGGTTTCCTCAACATCCTCCATAGCATCATCTTCACTGTCTTCATATAAAAATTTTGGCACGTTTTCACAGTTGGCCCCAATACATTTCTTGCAAATTGAAGAACATTTCAAACCCACTTTTCTGCAGGAGCACGCTCCGCCACAGTTCAGCTTGCATGAGCATGAAACAATGTGAAGAAGTGCTTCAGGTGCTGGATCTTGGCTCATTATAACGGGTATTGGACCGTGGTCACTGTGATTCCAGGCCCGTTTCTCAGGAGGTTCCCAGTTTCCCATCCAACTGTGGACTTGTTTAAGTCCGCAACGAATGATGTGCAGCATCTTGTGTAGGTGGCAACCGTGCAAGATTCAGTTTGCTTTTTGTGGCAGACTTGGCGAATAGCTGGTACCGCAAATGGTCTAGTGTGTGGGAACTGCGGACACCACCAGACAATGCGATAGTAACGTGTTCTCGTGCAGTTGTTTCTTCACGGGTAGCATGTGGTTTATTGAACGTGCAAAGCGCTGAGGTTAGGTGTTTATTTTCCGCAACAATATTGCAGCACTTAATTTTTCCTTGACTAAAAAAGCGGATGTTTTATTACATCCGTTAAAGGCGTGAGTGAACAAAATATATTCACTATCAAACCTTTAATATGCAGTGGAAAACCATTTATCTTCTGCATTTCCTCTTCCTGGCTTTAAGAAAAATAAGTTTTCAATGCCTTGCCCCAAACCGGTCATGAGCACAAGCAGGTCAACATCTTCTCCTACAATGACAACACTTCCAAAATCTTTGGTTCCTGAAATGGCAGATGTTACAATTATAACGTCAGCATCTTCTTGTGCCTGGTGCACTTCAATGCTACACTCCAGAAATTCCATTTTAAGAAGTGTGATCAAACGCATCTTGTTTCGTTCGTTGTACAAGAACTCGTCCTGAGGGACTTTGTTCACCATCTCTGAACCAACCACAACGTCAACCGAAGAATGTTGTTTGGACCTACAAATCCTCTCAGCACTCGTTGTGCTACATTTGTCTCCCTCACATGGATACCCATCAAATACAATAGCAAATTGAGATCCAAAATGACGTTGCAGGTAAGAAACATAGCTTTGGGCTATTGACTTGAAGCAAACATTTCGAGTCCAAGTCACTTTGTGGATAAGGTACCCTCCACCAATGACAAAAAATTTACTCGGTGCACCTGACTTCACATCTGCCACTGGAACGAAGGCATTGTAGAATGAAGATTTTGTTCCTTTTCGCATGCCTTTTTCTGAGAATAGGGACATTGGGTAAGGAGCAAGTTCATATTTCAGAAGGGCTTATAACTCTTCTTCACTTTGTTTCATTAAACAAATCCTTTGGAAAAGAGTTAAAGGATCAACAGGAGTAATTTTAGTGCGCCCAGCTTTTACAGAATTGAACGCAGAAAGGAGACACACAACTTTATCTTTTCTACGGAACTTTACATCGTGGAAATTGCTCGAAATTTGAAAAATTTCGATTTTTGACGCGCTGTAGCGCCTTAGATACTGGGAGTAGAAAAAAGGGTAAGAATCAAATTTGTTGAGAATTTTGTGCTCTTTAAAAAGAAAATAGACGTCAAAGTGATAGGAGCAAATGAAACTGATATTTTGAAAAAACTGAAAAAGTCCGAAATTTTCGAAGTTTTTTGACTGCAGAAAGTTTTCCCAAGAGAAATTTTGTTGGCAAAACTTGGTTTTCTAACCTTTCCAACAATATGAACGAGTTAAAAAAATAAAATCTTCTACCCCACCTTTTGCAAGGTACAGGCTTTTTTTCTGACAGTTTCACTGGACTATTCATACGATAGTCAATATTCCCTACCTCCTGAAATTTTTTTATTTACAGCTCTTAAGTGACTCTGCATCACTGCACTCATCACCCAAATCTCCTATATACACTATTAAAATGTAACTGTAGGTACTTTCAGGCCAATTTTTCCGTAGAAGTGGAGAAAAATATATTTTTATGTGTGATTTTGTAAAACTTGAGTTTTATTGCAGTATACGACAAGTCTATTGTCCTCAGAACGCAGTAAGTGCGTTTTACACAAAACATGTTTCTTTCTGCTGCGATGTTCCTACATTCTATTAAAAACTTTTGTCTACCATTATACTTCTGCATCAGAAAGCAAGTGAACGGAAAGACAAAGGACGGAGGTCTCAGAGTGAGAATAATTAACTTTTTCACAGAGATAACGTATTTTTGTTAAAGTCTAATACTATCCTCGGTCGTTAATACCTAAGTACAGTTCTACATATTAAATGTTTATCGAAATCTTCAAATATTTCATTTATATCCCTTTCTTGGAGAATCAAAATACGTGCTCACATACAGACATTTTGGCGATGTTTTTGCACTGTTAATGGGGAATACTATCGATTAGGAAATACAAGGTTTTGTTGCCATTTGATTAGTTGCACAAAATCTATATTATTCCTGGCTTCTTTACTGTTGGCCAGATCAGTGAAAAAAATTTTCAGTGCGTTTCATACAATTCTAAATTGTTTTCCAATGTCTTTTCGCACCTTACGCACACCAACTGGACTGGCACTGCATCTACGCCCTTACTCAAGCATTTCGCTCACTACCAAACACACCTCAGTGCACCGTTCTACGGAAGACTAACGAACACACGATATCGTACGGAAACAGAACTTCCAGCTGGCACTGAGTTATTGCACTGTTAGAATGTACGTGTCGCAAAAAAGCTGTGAGCTGGGCGAATCACAGGGATTAGCTCCGGCAGATTGCAGGGGGCATATGTGACCCTGAAGTGTCTAATTTCGTGACGGCCACTCTAGAATGATTCCTTATTCGACTCTGTTCCTCTTACTTCCCATACCACGTCAAGTGCCCACAAAGTCACCAGGCGACATTGCGTCTCGCGGTGGGTAGTGGTAAAACTGTTTATGGTCTTTAGTAGACTTCTTGTCAATTTATGAACAATAGTTAGCCGTAATCCCTATTAGAGGAAACAGAGTCCAGGCTGGATGAATAGCACATGGTAAGAATAAATTTCCCACCTGTGATTATGGTGTGATCTGTTTTTTGTATATCAGGTAGCCGCCTTTTATATGTAAATTAAGGAAGGGTGAGGTTACATGAGTAACTCCTACACTCGTGATATGAGCAGGGGATGGGGTGGGGTGGGGGGTGACAAATGCAGGAACCCCCACTGCCATGCTGGCCGTGGTCATAGTGTTGGTTGTTTGCTGTTGACTTCCTCCAATTTGTTATGAAGTGGGAAGTATGTATCTGTGGCTCATGGGCGCCAGCGCAAGTTGGTATGGATGAAAGAAAAAGAGTGGAAACACTGCTGGCGAGGTAACCGGCCAGGCACCCATTTCAAATAGCACCAAGGGGGGGAGACTGTTTTAATGCAGAGGGATGCGACCCCACAACATTTCCTTTCCTGGCTATCTCGTGGGAAAAGGAACAAGCCAAACGTCTGGGTGCCAAAACACTTGATCCAATACTTGGTATGTACTCCAACTGACGGAGAATTCTTATATTGCAACGAAACTATCATTTTTTGTCGAGAACAATGCAGTCAGATTTAGGGAATATGAGTCTCCGAAAAAAAAATGAGAAACAGTTCATTATTAATTAAAACTTCCTCTGCTGCCCAATCTACAACTCTTCACGTGTGTGATCGCCTAGGTCACCTGTGACCACTACTCCACACAAAGCTTTGAACATGGTTCGAGAAATCATCTTTCACGGAGATCTTACACTCAAAACACATGAAATGCTCTGAACCAATCTACAGCAGCGAAGTGTACATTTGATCAGATATGTATAGAAAGGGCCGAAGGATATTTGTATGGATACAGGCGCCTTTATCTTAGCCTTTGAAGGGAGTGTTCACCCAGAGGAAGTTAAGGTTATGGTTTACAGGTGTGATGCGGAACCATACCTCCCACTGCCTTTGTGATGCTTCAGATGTTTACACTTCGTGTGTATGTAATCCCGCTGCAAGGTGGACCAGAATACAGCAACAGTGGGCAATCATTTCAAGAAGGTAGACATTGTGAACATTCACATTTGTGTGTCAGATGCAAGGAACATCACGCTCCATGTTCACCAGTTTGCCCAGTTTCTTAAGAAAGGAAAAAAAACAGGTTATCCAGGAATACTAATCCATTGACTGCCTGTCATATACTGAGGTGCAAAAGAAATATAGAAGCCTACATTCCGTGGATATGACTACCAATTACGCTAACATCACGAACATCACCAGCCCCTACCTCTTCCTTTCCCAACCATACCTTCCACCAGCCATCTCGCCTGTGGTTCCTGCAATACCTTCTTCAGGAACCACTTCCCACACCCAGCTGGAAAAGTTTTTTTTCTTCTTCAGCATCTACCGGTGCTAAACACCTCATCAATTATCTTCAAGTTTACCTACTTCCAGGCAGACCTTTTACTTATGTTGAACTGACCAAATTCATTCAACAATCTCCCCCCTCCCCCCGCCCTAATTTCTCCTGCTTTGGGCACCACCCCCAGAGGGGGAGTACCACTTCGTCTGGTAGAAGCCGTCTAATTGACCAACATCTCACAAACCATGATCTGTGCCTCCTCAATGATGGTTCTCCTACTCACTTCGGCGCCAACCATGGCACCGCTTGAACTATCTATCAAAAGATCTCTTCCCCTAATCTTGTGGCTTGGCTACATTGTCACATAGGTTGTGTAGTGACCAATGACCAATTTCTGTGAGCCTGCCATTTCCGCCCCATAGGACAAGACGCGGAACAGCTGTTGATTGTTAACGGCCCATAAGACCACGGAGATTAGCCCACACCTGAGATGAAGAGGCATACGACCCTAGTGAGGAGACACAATGATCCCAGAATTCCTTCTTATTGTGTCCGATTAGAAATTGTGCTAAGGTTCAAAGTCGCTTAAAAGTGATAACGTTGGTCTGTGAAGGATATCGTTTAAATTTTGTAGGTCTAGTTGGCGATCCGTAATAGCTATTGCAATGTTTTTAGTCCACCATGGCACCGACAGACATGGGTGGAGAGAGAGAGGGGGGGGGGGCGCTGTAGAAAGGGGAATAGTAGTTCCAGTGCTTTGGATGATTGCATTTGAGACGAACCCCGGTACGCCAGGTGGGAAGCGAACGTGGCTCGTCCTGGACCCACTGCAGACCACTGTCACTGCCCTCCTTCAGGCAGACCATGCAGTCTCCAAGTATCCGGCTGCTGTTCCGTTCCACCCCGGTGTTGCGTCCCCGGAGGCGGAATACAACCCGAACGAGTACATAGAAATAAAGAACAGGTTACACAGAATATTTACAACATCGCTGTCAAAAATGGTTTAAATGGCTCTGAGCACTATGGGACTTAACATCTGTGGTCATCAGTCCCCTAGAACTTAGAACTACTTAAACCTAACTAACCTAAGGACATCACACACATCCATGCCCGAGGCAGGATTCGAACCTGCGACCGTAGCGGTCACGCGGTTCCAGACTGAAGCGCCTAGAACCGCACGGCCACACAGGCCGGCAACATCGCTGTCAGACTGGACCCTATAAGCGTAGACCAGCACAGGTCCGACCCGACTGTAGTCTGATCTGGCACACACTTTTCTCTAGCCAAAACTGCCCATCTATTTATACTGCGTTTCTCCTCGTTTTTGACGTGGTGCCAGAGAGAGAAACTACGGCAGGGGTAAATTCCCATACGTTAGCCACTTCAACATCGCCACTCTCGGCTCTGGCCTATTGCCTCGCCTCATACATCGCAATAACTTCAAGCAACGCTGCGGTTTCCTGCCTCGTTCTTGCACCACTCAAAACACATCGTGCGTGCAATAACGCCGTCGCAGCTTCGCGCCTTGTTTACTCTGCATGGCTTACTGGTTGCCGACTATTATTTCACACTGCCAACAGCCCCGAACTTCATCGCACAACCTAGTCTTTACTGAATTTTTAACAAACTTCCCCTTTCCTACGACTAAGACTAATACTAGTGCAGCACACCTTCCTCCTTCCAACAAGATTCGTCCCGAATCGAAAAAACAGACGTGGCCTGTGGCTGCGTAAACATACCTTGTTCACAAAACTTACATTCTAGTGACAAACTAACGAGAACATCAAAACATTAACGATATACCTATACACTGTTTGCACTGGTTACCCATGCCGTAGGCAAATTATGTGTTGGCACCTCCTCTACTGGTGCACGTTTCCACACTCTCCACAAATGGCGCTAATGACCATAGAAGTTTTGCGCCCTAAAACCAAAAACAAAAAAACTCTCCACAAAGCTATACAAGAAAAATAGAAAAACGGCACACCCTGTGGCTGAAATGCTCATTGTCATTCTGTCGGTGCGATGCTGTTTTAACGTTCGAACTTGTTCCAGTACTTTATTAACCGTGATAAATCCTTCCTGTGCATTAATAAAGGAATGCAACGTTTCCAAAAAAGTCTGGATTTTACGTGGATTTTAAATACAGGGCTATTACAAATGATTGAAGCGATTTCATAAATTTACTGTAGCTCCATTCATTGACACTACAGATACGTAATTCTCAATAACCGACACAACTGTGTCATTAATTCGGACATGAAGTTCGTTCCCTGATCAGTAATTTTGGTATCAGGCACCCAAAACTTCAGTAATCAGTTATTGACTAAAGGTTGTGGAATGGCTCTGAGCACTATGGGACTTAACTACTGAGGTCATCAATCCCCTAGAACTTAGAACTACTTAAACCTAACTAACTAAGGACATCACACACATCCATGCCCGAGGCAGGATTCGAACCTGCGGCCGTAGCGGTCGCGCGGTTCCAGACAGTAGCGCCTAGAACCACTCGGCCACACCGGCCGGCGTAACGATTCCCTGCCAGTGTTTTGTTATATGGCCCGCAGACAACTAGCTCGATAAAGTCTAAAGGTTTTGAAGCCTCTGGTAACAGTTGCAATGGAATTCTTGCACTCGTCACATCCGCTCGTTGCACACACGGTACACAATTTGCTACGTATTATTCCACATCCCTTCTCCGAGTGCGCCACCAAAATCTTTCTGCTACTCGTCTTCCCGTTGCTCGACGACCCCCATGCTCTGAAAGCACATGATCATGGGCCTGCTTTAAGTATTCCTCTCAAACTCTATGGTACCACTACCCGTGGTCCACACCTGGTAACTTTACACAACGGATTTCCCTCCGCAATGAAATTTGGTTGAGTTCTAAGACCCTGGTACTCCTCATCCTCTGCTTGTGCCCTTTGCCATTCCGCGACACTCTTACCCAGTACTTTCAATGCGCCTAACTTGCGACTTAATGCATCTGCATTCCCGTGTTTCTTCCCTGGCTTATGAATTACTTCAAAGTCAAACTCAATTTTAGAGTTCACCATGTTAACCAACTAGAAGGAACCTGGAGTCCCAGTAACCATCTCAACGCTGCATGATCTATCACGACCTTAAATTTCCTACTATAAAGGTAACAACGAACAGCCAACATCTCCTTTTCCGTTGTGGAATACTTCCGCTCTGCCTTATTTAACTGTCTGGAAGCATACGCCACCGGATGCTCCTGTCCCTTTACCATTTGCCCCAGAACACATCCTACTGCGCCATTTGAAGCGTCATATGTTAAGATGAAGTCTTCTTCAAAATTCAGAAACACCAACACCGGACCAAAAACGAATCTCATTTTTAATTCATCGAAAGTTAGCTGGCATTCCTCCGTCCATTGAAATTTAACCCCTTTCTTTAAAAGCTTTGTTAACGGCTCGGCTACTTTAGCAAAAGCCTTTACAGATTTACGATAATATTAACGTAACCCAATGCGCGATTGTAATTGCTTCGTTGTACGTGGTGTCTAAATTTTTGAACTGCCTCTGTTAACCGAGGATCGGTTTGAACCCCTTGTTCACTGATCACATGACCTAAATATTTGACCTACGTCTGCGCAAAATTACATTTTTCTAAACTTAATGTTAACCGTGCCGACCGCAGTCTTCTAAGGACTTCTCTTAAACGCGATACATGTTCTGGTATATCCTTCGAAAATACTGTAATGTCATCTAGGTAAACCATACATGTCTTTGGTTTCTAAGGCGCTGCAGTCATGGACTGTGCGGCTACTCACGGCGGAAGTTCGAGTCCTCCCTCGGGCGTGTGTGTGTGTGTGTGTGTGTGTGTGTGTGTGTGTGTGTGTGTGTGTGTGTGTGTGTGTGTGTCCTTAGGATAATTTAGGTTAAGTAGTGTGTAAGCTTACGGACTGATGACCTTAGCAGCTAAGTCCCATAAGATTTCACACACATTTGAACTTTTTTTTTTGTCCTTGGTTTCAATCCCCTTAAAATCCCATTTAATAATCGCTGAAAAGTTGCCGGTGCATTCTTCAACCAGAATGGCATACGTATATACTAATAGTATCCCCAGGAACAGTAAAAGCTGTCTTTGCCCTATCCTCTGGTCCTACTTCCAACTGGTGGTATCCACTCCGTAAATCCATTGTTGTAAAATAGTTACAATGTCCCAGACTGTCCAATGTGTCCGTGACATTCTGAATCGGATATGCGTCCGAAATGGTTTTCGCATTCAGAAACCTATAATCACAACAAAACCTATATTTCCTAGTACCATCCACCGACTTCTTAGGTACGAGAACTACATTGCTTGAATACGGACTATCACTATGCTCTATGATTCCATCCCGTAGTAGTAGTTCTATGAACTCTTCTAGTAGCGATTGCATATGACGTGCTACCCAATATGGTTTCTTAAACACTGGTGTGTTATCCTCCGTTGGTATGTGATGCTTCGTCTCCCTGCAAATGCTGTAATTTTCCCCCTCAATTGCGCTGCATCGACGTTTTCCCCGTGGCTCGCCTCTAAATCCTCCCTATCGAGGTTATCTTCATCAAAAATCCCCAATGTGGCCAATAACAACCCTTTCGACAAGCTAAAATCCGCTCTGCCGAAGTTATCGATACTAACAGGAACCCTATAATCTCCTTCCACATAACTTGCGTCAGCTAAACATCTCCGGACAAAACAGTGCGCATTATCCAACTCCTCATTACTCGAGAGTGGCGCCACCATGTACACTCCTGGAAATTGAAATAAGAACACCGTGAATTCATTGTCCCAGGAAGGGGAAACTTTATTGACACATTCCTGGGGTCAGATACATCACATGATCACACTGACAGAACCACAGGCACATAGACACAGGCAACAGAGCATGCACAATGTCGGCACTAGTACAGTGTATATCCACCTTTCGCAGCAATGCAGGCTGCTATTCCCCCATGGAGACGATCGTAGAGATGCTGGATGTAGTCCTGTGGAACGGCTTGCCATGCCATTTCCACCTGGCGCCTCAGTTGGACCAGCGTTCGTGCTGGACGTGCAGACCGCGTGAGACGACGCTTCATCCAGTCCCAAACATGCTCAATGGGGGACAGATCCGGAGATCTTGCTGGCCAGGGTAGTTGACTTACACCTTCTAGAGCACGTTGGGTGGCACGGGATACATGCGGATGTGCATTGTCCTGTTGGAACAGCAAGTTCCCTTGCCGGTCTAGGAATGGTAGAACGATGGGTTCGATGACGGTTTGGATGTACCGTGCACTATTCAGTGTCCCCTCGACGATCACCAGTGGTGTACGGCCAGTGTAGGAGATCGCTCCCCACACCATGATGCCGGGTGTTGGCCCTGTGTGCCTCGGTCGTATGCAGTCCTGATTGTGGCGCTCACCTGCACGGCGCCAAACACGCATACGACCATCATTGGCACCAAGGCAGAAGCGACTCTCATCGCTGAAGACGACACGTCTCCATTCGTCCCTCCATTCACGCCTGTCGCGACACCACTGGAGGCGGGCTGCACGATGTTGGGGCGTGAGCGGAAGACGGCCTAACGGTGTGCGGGACCGTAGCCCAGCTTCATGGAGCCGGTTGCGAATGGTCCTCGCCGATACCCCAGGAGCAACAGTGTCCCTAATTTGCTGGGAAGTGGCGGTGCGGTCCCCTACGGCACTGCGTAGGATCCTACGCTCTTGGCGTGCATCCGTGCGTCGCTGCGGTCCGGTCCCAGGTCGACGGGCACGTGCACCTTCCGCCGACCACTGGCGACAACATCGATGTACTGTGGAGACCTCACGCCCCACGTGTTGAGCAATTCGGCGGTACGTCCACCCGGCCTCCCGCATGCCCACTATACGCCCTCGCTCAAAGTCCGTCAACTGCACATACGGTTCACGTCCACGCTGTCGCGGCATGCTACCAGTGTTAAAGACTGCGATGGAGCTCCGTATGCCACGGCAAACTGGCTGACACTGACGGCGGCGGTGCACAAATGCTGCGCAGCTAGCGCCATTCGACGGCCAACACCGCGGTTCCTGGTGTGTCCGCTGTGCCGTGCGTGTGATCATTGCTTGTACAGCCCTCTCGCAGTGTCCGGAGCAAGTATGGTGGGTCTGACACACCGGTGTCAATGTGTTCTTTTTTCTATTTCCAGGAGTTTATTTTACACTACAATATGCCTTGAGATATGTATCAGGATGACATCGGGAAGCTTTACTCATAGTCGGAAGAGGAGGATACAGTTCCCTATTCGATCATCCAAATTCATGTTTTCTGAGGAATACCTTAATCAGCTGTCGCTAATGCTGGGAAGAATCCTTCAAAAACGATATCAGTTGCCTCCCCTTGTCGTACCAGAATTATACTCTTACGCCTAATAACCGTGTTAACGTGGGCGTTGAAACAAAACTGTAATCTGAGATCACTTGCTCACACAAAGTACTGTACAAGATCTGTTGGCGCTTGCCCTTTTCCGCACTACACTGAGGTGACTAAAGTCATGAGATACCTCCTAATATCGTGTAGGACCTCCTTTATCCCGGCGTAGCGCAGCGACAGTGGCACGGACTCAAGTCGTTGGAGGTCCCATGCAGAAATATTAAGGAATGTTGCTCTATAATAGTCCATAATTGTGAAAGTGTCGCCGATGCAGGACTTTTTGCACTAACTGCCCTTTCGATTATGTCCCATAAATGTTCGGTAGGATTCATATCGGGTGATCTGGGTGACCAAATCATTCGCTCCAGTTGTCCAGAACGTTCTTCAAACCAATCGCGAACAATTATGGTCTGGTAACATGGCGCACTGTCATTCACAAAATTTCCATCGTTGTTTCGGAACGTGGATTACATGAATGGCAATAAATAGTCTCCAAGTAGCCGAACGTAACCATTCAGTCAATGATTTGTTCAATTGGACCAGAAGACCCAGTGCATTCCATGTAAACGCAACCCACGGTATATGGAGGCACCACATGCTTGGACAGTGCCTTGTTGACAACTTTGTCCACAGATTCGTGGAGTCTGCGCCACAAAATGGCTGAGCACTATGCAACTTAACTTCTGAGGTCATCAGTCGCCTAGAACTTAGAACTAATTAAACCTAATTAACCTAAGGACATCACACACATCCATGACCGAGGCAGGATTCGAACCTGCGACCGGAGCGGGCGCTCTGTTCCAGACTGTAGCGCCTAGAACCGCACGGCCACTCTGGCCGGCTCTGCGCCACACTAACCCTATTATCAGCTCTTATGAGATGAAATCGGGACTCATCTGATCAGGTCACGGTTTTCCAGTCGTCCGTGGTCCAACCGAGGTGCTCACGAGACCAGGAGAGGCGCTACAGCGACGTTGTGCTGTTAGCAGAGGCCCACGCCTCGGTCGTCTGCCGCCACAGCCCATTAACGTCAAATTTCGCTGCACTGCCCTAACGGATACTTCGGACGTACGTCCCACATTGAATTGTGCCGTTATTTCACCCAGTGTTGCTTGTCTGCTAGCACTGGCAACTATACGCAAACGCCGCTACTCTCTGTCGCTAAGTGAAAGCTGTCAGCCCGTGGTGAGAGGTAATAACTGAAATTTAATATTCCCGGCACTTGCGAAATGGAATGTCCCGTGTATCTTGCTCCAACCATCATTCCGCGTTCAGACGCTGTTAATTCCCATCGTACGGCCATAATCAACTCAAACCTTTTCACACCAATCACCTGACAACAAATGATAGCTCCACCAATGCACTGCCTTGTGTACGCCATACCACTACCACCTGTATATGAGCATAGCGTTATCCGATAACTTTTGTCACAAAAAATCCGACCGTCACTTTACGTCATTCGCACCATTATAATTTTGAATTTTAATTTTCTTTCCTACATAGTTCACGAAACTATTGTTTTGCATCTCATGGATTACTAAAATACCCAGACACTATAGTGATCGCGAAATTAGTGCATACAGAGCATAAACTCACGAGTGAAATAACAAGCTGCAACATATTCGTGAAGAAGTAGGCCAGTGATTACATATACAGTATGTGATCAAAAATATCCGGACACCTGGCTGAAAATGACTTACATGTTCATGGCGCCCTCCATCGGTAATTCTGGAATTCAATGTGAGTTGACCCACCCTTAGCCTTGAAGAAAGCTTCCATTCTCGCAGGCATACGTTCAGTTAGGTGCTGCAAGGTTTCTTGGGGAATAGCAGCCCATTCTTCACTTAGTGCTGCACTGAGGAGAGGTATCGATGTCGGTTGGCGAGGACTGGCACGGAGTCTGTGTTCTAAAACATCCGAAAGGTTTTCTATAGGATTCAGGTCAGGACACTGTGCAGGTCAGTCCATTACAGGGATGTCCATTATTCCTGCGCGTTCGCTGCTCCTCATCGACTATTCCCTGTGATGCCCATTCTTCCTTCAGTTCTGCTATGTCCATGATATCTCAGTATATGACAACGCCCTTACTGGAGTTGAGAGAGGTGTGCATCTTAACAGTATCGTAGTCACCCAGTTTCTGCGATTTCTTCAGGTCTGCCTGCTTTGACCTGTTAGCTTCGACCAACACTCAGCCATTACGCAACCGTCTTATAGATTTTAATGTTCCAGCAAGGCCTTCCAAACCTTTATGGATATAAAAGGGGGACAGTTTTCCGAATGTCTTCTCCTTCCTCTTTATCACCAGAAACACATTGTTATTCGTGACTCCATGAGCCTTGTTACTACAGTCCTAAGTGGTATCAAGAGGACTAGCCCCTCATTCTTTTGGATGAATGGGTATTAATACTCCCAGATGGTACACCCTTCCCGCTCAGAGGAGAAGATGATTTCGAGGGTTCCATGCCGGCCGGAGTGGCCGAGCGGTTCTGGGCGCTACAGTCGAACTGCGCGACCGCTACGGTCACAGGTTCGAATCATGCCTCGGGCATGGATGTGTGTGATGTCCTTAGGTTAGTTAGGTCTAAGTATTTCTAAGTTCTAGGGGACTGATGACCACAGCAGTGAAGTCCCATAGTGCTCAGAGCCATTTAAACCATTTTTTTGAGGGTTCGTCTCGGTCCCACGTGATCAGCGTGCAGCACACCTCGAGATAGTTTTTTATTGAGGTTTATCCCGTCCTCGCGACGTGGGCGGTCAAGCCAAGACCCCCATTCTCTGAGACCCACAACGTTCTACCGCTGCGCCACGCCGTGGTCGTTGAAGCATCCCCAGATCTTACGGTGACGGGGGATTGTCGGCGCTTACCAGTCCCCAGCTCAGGAACCCCGGCGTCGTTGAGTCCGTACCCAGCAAATCAATGCTGAGCCCCTGAGGACTCCAGAAATTATGAATGCCTTTGAGATTCGTTTCATCCTTCATGGGATAAAATTGCCAAGAATGAGGACTTCAATAGACTTGCCTATTCTTTGCCACGAACGATCCAAGCTGTTCTTGTTGCCAATGGCATGTGGACAAAATATTGAGGTATATGTATCCAACTCTATTTTATTTTCTTTAAAATATAGTTAGGTGAACAATATTAATTTCAATATGCAAATACAGTGTTTTTTATGGAAGGTCAGAGGAATATTACCTTCCAAGTAAGGTTACTTTTAGTCATCAAATTTACAAACCGTAATTATTTACGGAAGAGAATAGTGAAAAGTGGGAACAAAATATAATTTAATAACAAAATATAATTTAATAACAAAAAGCACATAAAGCGCGAAATGTCGCTATCTTCTTCATAATTCTTTTTTCCAGTCTTTCATCAAGTTTCAGAGAGGTTTTTCTTTTGTTTGACTTCCATACTTATCTCAGACCACATTAATGAACGCGCCTAGTTCTTTGCTTCTGTCTTCACACACACGGCCACATTGTTTATTTTACGACTCGGGTTTCCGAGCAAATTATTTGTTGTTGTGGCAGCCTTCTACAGCGTCGGTAGTACGATAGCACAGTCTGTAGCAACTCCAACGGACTTCGTCATTTTCCGATCGCCTGTCTGCGAAATAGCCGAAAAAAAATGAGAGCTTGGCGACATCCGGTGCTTGTGAATACATCTCGAGCCAGCCATCGCAGATATCTTGAGGTCGAAGGCACACCGAAGCTGCACACACGCGAAGTTGCAGCCTTACTACTTTATTTTCTCTGTATTCACAAATGAGTCCCTAGTCTTACTTTCATCCGGAGAGGTTTTTTATACTGGACTGCCAACCACGGACTTCATCCGATGAGAGCACAACTTTCAGCGCAGAAATCGCGACTCATTCGAAATCAACGGTGACTTATTGAGAGTTCCAGTCTGGTACATTATCCACAACCTTGCGGAAAAGACGGATCTGTGTGTCTTGTTTGGTAAGGCCACCGGATTTATGTTCGTTTCATACTCGTAATAGTGCATATTTGTGAAAATTGCTTGCTACAAGATTTGAAGGTTCCATCCATGAAAAGTCTTGTTTAATCTTCAGAGCCTCTCTTCCTGCTTTTCCACTAAACTATGATCGTTTCTCCAAAGCTGTTGTCACTTAAGCGAAAACAGCTACTATCATTCACAGTCAGTTCCCATGCTTGAAGATCAACTTCTTGTGTTTCTGGTTCTTTCCGATATCCGTGTGATTTGGCCCTATGTTTGTATAATGTCCTCTTCGTTGCTTGCTGCTCTAGCATTTCAGTAATAAAAATCACACCCTCGATAGTGCACTTCACCTAACTCTTTGGCATATACTTAAATAGAAATCTCTTCCTCCCAGTATCTCCTCTTCGCCCGATCCACAGCCTTTTCTTTTTTACATCATTCGGTGCTCCACACTGATGCTCATTTGAACTAAGCACTTTATAATCTGGTCTAAAGCATTCCTCGGCAATATTCTGATCTATGTTTTTTATACATTATCAGATCACAATATTTCGGATCTCTCTGGTGTACGAAGAAACCTTCATAGTGACCACACGGCTTATCGCAGGTGGTCGTTGACACTTCCATATCTAATCTGTAAGTACCAAGACGCACACCTACGGAAGTTAGTGTCGTACTGACAGCAACTGTCCAAGCTGTCAGCCATTAGAGTGGACGAAACTAGTGCAGGTACACAGTACCCTACAAGGAGCGTTTCCGATGGACGTGGACTCCAGGGGTGCCCTTGAGCGTGTGGCTTCCAGGAAAACTGGATGCAACCTTAAATTTCTGCTTGGATACAAATTTCGCTGTATGTAATTTTCATACATCCTTTTCATCCACTGGAAAATCTTAATTCCCTTCTCTACTTTTTACAGTGTTCAGGAGAACAAACTAAGTGGTCTGACTACAGAGTCGCATACTGGCGGGCATCTAACACTGCGTGACGACATTTTATCTTAATAGGGTACCATGCAAGAAACGCACATGTTGCACACAATCACAGCTTCCTCATTAGTGCACATGCTAAGGGCTATTAGGCGATGCCTGTCCACCGGCTGCGAGCATTTTTAAATTTACTTTGATAGTTACTGCTATGGTCGTACACATGTACCCGGTATCCAGATGCTGCCATTATTCTTGCCGAACTTCCACAATTTTTTAACTTTGGTTCATACTGGTAGACCTCACCTGCTGTTAAGTTTGACGTAAGCAATTACCGTAAATTGTACTTAACACAGCCTGCGTACACCACCTCTACCTCACATGTGTGGTTTATCCTATTAATAATTATTTACTGAAGCACTTTATATCTTAATTTTGCGTAGTGAATGACATTTCAATTTTGCCCACGCTGAAGATAGGTCTTTTACAACTGTTTGGAGAATACCACACAAGGTGAAATTCGAAGAATTTGTTGGGGTGAACACACGCCAAAACCAGCTAAGTGACGGGTGGGGTGTTACATATGGCTGACCCATGCCAGGATACAATACTTCGGGATTTGCTAGGAAGTAGTCTTGAAAAAGGAAATTTTTCCACGTGATCCATTGCTTAGCCATTTTTAATTGAAAAACGGATAGCATTAGTTACAATAAGTTACATTATCTTCTTCATGTGCTGTCCTTTCAAATTTACATTTATAGGTGCCTGTGCATTGTATTTGTGATTTGTTGGAGTACTTATGATGTGCAGTGCCGTAATCAGCCGATGCTGAGCACACAGAACACAATCATTGGTACTAGCCCTTTTGGGGAAATGCTTCATGAACTATTTGTCGGGTCACTGCTCACACCCAGTATCAATTTGTGTCCTGATATATGTTTTGCGTTATCTAATTATTGTGTGTAAGGGGTACTTGGGTTTTGAGTTTTCGTGTAACATAAAAGTGCAAATGATAACGAGGGGAAAAGCCAAGACAACGGCAGAATATAATCAGACTGTTACTCGGGAGAACATGGGTGATAGTAGGGAAAGCTCTACCGATGAGCGTGACGAACGCGAGTTGCAACTTCCTGAAACTGCATCTCACGACTGGTTTAGTCCGCTGAATAGCAAGGACGTTGGTTCAGGCTGTGATACTGAGGGCTCGGTGGACGCATGGAGTACAGGATTAATCCATAAGTATGGAAGATCCAGCCTAAGAAGCCAGAGTGTGTTGGAACAAAACGGTGTCCGACCATTATCAAACGATTCATTCACAAGAGATCCAATGGGGGCGCGGAGACGGTACTTGTCTAGATATCGAAGGGTTCCTCAGAACAGGAGAACAGTCGCATTTTCAACGACAAAAGGAAGAGGATCAAAATGCGGCTACTCTCAAAAATATTACTGACTTGTTGCAACAGATGCAAACGGTGAACTTAGAGCAGAGCGCAGCCCTTAATGCCGAAATTGAGGAGGAGGTCATAGAGGAGGAGGAGGAGGAGGAGGAGGAGGAGGAGGAGGAGGAGGAGGAGGTGGTAAAGAATCTCGTCCTCAAAATAGAGAAAGAGATTGCCATCATCAAACGAACGGCAACTGAAGCCAAATTAATTGCGAAAGGTGCAAGGAAAATAGCGAGAGAAACTCTGGACTCGACGCAAAGCACGGCAAAAGTAGGAAGGGTCATGTTATCAAAGCTACAAAGTCAGATAAAACGTATCGAAGAAAAGCAACAAGAGCAACCGGACATAGGGCCTAACGAGATGTTGAAAGAGGATGTGGCGATAATAAAAAGAAATTTAGAGGACGAGGTAAAACGTCTCATTAGAGATCAGGAAAGGAGAATGGTGTAATTTCTGCGTCGACTGAACCGTCACTTGTCGGAACAGATAACCGCTTCACGGTGTGACAAAGTTGACACTATAAGCAACGGGAGCCAGGCCTTGATTCACAGCTCTGAGGCAACGACCGAGGTAAACACGGACGGCGCGCAGCAGTCCAGTGAGCACAATTGCTGTCGACTGATTAGATGTACCGAACAACTGTCGAACACACAGAGGGGGAGAGATGACGTTAGCGTGTCAGAACGAATTAGTCCACGTCCCGCAGTTCATACGAATCGTAAGAACGGGCGAAATGGTAACTGGAATGATGACCGGTTTGACTACAAGCATTTTGTATCAATCCGAAAGTTCCATCACTACAAGGACGAAGGTAATAGCTTGCATCCAAAAACTTTTCTGGGACAGTTCGAGTTATCTTTGCCCCCACACTGGCCATTGATGTACCAGCTGGATTTTGTGCGCTCCCATATGGGGGGGCGCGACCGCTGAGTACGTGAGAAATGTAGCGAAGACGAGCGTCTCGTTCGAAGAATTCGAAAATGCCTTCTTGGGCAAGTATTGGTCTAAAGAAACCCAAGAAAGGATCAAACAAGAAATTATGATGTCCAGAGATATGGAAGGGGCAGGGTACCGGAGTCCTGTCAAATTTTTTGAAAATATGACAAAAAGGAACTAGTACCTAGACAACCCATGTAGCGGTGCGGAAATCATCAGATTATGCTACATGAAACTTCCCATCTCGTATCAACAATCACTTGCCAGTCGTCGTGGTAGTGATACTGAGGTATTTAAGGGCATTTTGCGCGAGCTGGAATTCGCATTTCAAGAGGAACAGGCGCGGGAGAAACGCCGACAGCGTGAACAAAATAACAACCGTCGCAATAATGGACCTCAGTGGGATAGTAGGCCAGTGCCTAACTACAACGGCCACAATCAAGAGTAATGGCAACTCGAAAAGAAGGTACACGGAAGATGAGCGACACTCTCCGGTGCAACATAATGAATTACGAAGGACTTGGGGGCGGTAATCAGCAATCGGGAAGGAACAGGAATAATGGTTACCAAAATAACAACCAGGAAGAGGTCGAAGTCCGCCCTCCGAAACCTGATTCATCCCACCTTAACGGGCAGGATTACGAATGACTGAACCAGTGCGCAGACGTAGTAAATATAGGCTTAGAATAAGGATTTTTTCTAAAGTCTTGTTTGTTGTGTAGGTACTCATCTTAGTGGTAGAATGTCTCGTTTATATGTGCCTATATTGTGTTTTTATTGTTAATAATGGTATCTCGCCTCTCGATGTTAAAGAAGTGAAGTGCACTAGATTATTTTGTAAAAACACATGATTAAAGAATGGAGTACAAGTATTTCTGGGCGTACCCCTAGAAAAAGATAGCTTAGGAACTCTGTAAATTATAGAAAAGTTCCCGTAATTGTATCTCCGTCATTGGAGAACATATTTAAGATGCCCAGTCCCGTAGGTCGTTACGAGGACGCACCGACGCATCTCGTATGACCCTGAATACGTAAGAGGTGGACAGCTATGCGCAGTTGCGTGAATTAGCGCACCCAGTGTATGTTAAAACGAACCGGATGTAATCATCTACAGAGCGAACAGCAGCGTTGATACGCCAGAAATACTTGTTGATACCAAGATAGTGTAACAACTGCGAGTGTGAGCAGTGAGCTATATTTGTGTTGTGCCATTATGACATTGCTAATCCGAAACATGTTCGCAGGCCTTATAAAACCATTCGTGACAAAAGGAGAAAACGGGAAGAAAATAGAGGAGAGAAGAAGTGTCGCAATAGAACACGATAAGGACGCTATCCAAACTTCCAACAAAAATCTTGGTAAGACTGACATGTCTAAGTTTGTTGTGTTTTATACATGTTCGCAGGCACAATAAGAGGGACGTCTGCCACATAGGGAACTCAGAAGAATAAACAGTATTAGAGATAAAAAGTAGTAAATAGTAAATATGTAGTCGGGTTGGCCAACACCGTGTTAGTCGTAGGAATTGGTAATTAGAAATGGTGATGGGATCCTGTCCAGATAATCTTGATTCCCTATCCCTTGATTGTGTGTGTGTGTGTGTGTGTGTGTGTGTGTGTGTGTGTGTGTGTGTGTGTGTGTGACTTGATCAAGTTGTCTTGTACATTTTTTATGTTTATGTATAAAAAAGAGTTCTGTTACATTTCAATTTATCCTGAAGTTGATTTACAAACAAGAAAATCATTCCTTTTGTAATGAGACAATGTCATTGTCTTAAAAAATGTATTGTACTGATGGTTAAACATCAGCACTTTCCATGTACTAAAATTAGGTATCTTAGTTAAGGTGGCGTAACTGAGCGGGAGGGAGTTGATGCTACGACACTTGGCACACCACACACGAGCTGACAAGGAACGAGGACGACAGCAATGAGGGGAGCACACCGCTGACGATGATGGCATGCAGACCACGCCCTGAATCGACGGGCTGGTGGTCAACTCAGCAGCCAAGGAGAGGTGAGATCCAGCACCTCTGTGTACGACAAAGAGGTCGGTCCTGGTCTCTGTACACAGTGCGGATCGGGGGCAGCAATGAAGAGGTCCAAGAAGGTTTCTATATTTATTGCTCGCCACGTCAGGTAGAGCGACAGCCCAGCTGACCTTTAGTGCCTAAAGACACCAACTTCGAGGGCCTGAGCAAAAAATAGGCTCTTGTCTTATCACGGTCACTCCCTTGCCCTAAAACGTCTATAGAAGGAGCAATGGCCTGTTGCTGAGCCGCGAGAGGTCACCGATCACAGATGCACCGATGGAGTCTTGTGCCTGTCTGACAAGATTTCAACAAGGAGCTCTTAGGTGGGAGTCATCCTGCCTCAAGAAGAGGCGGGCGCCTGTGGTGCCATCTCCGTAATCGACGTTGTTCTCTTCTCAGCCGTTAGCCATCCCTCAACTTGCAAGAAACTTGTGCCGTGTGTGTGAGTGTGTCAGTGTGGATTCAAATGAATAACATGCGTCTCAACGAACGTACTCATTTGTTCTGTTTATGAATTATGTTATAAGAAGGTTATGATTTTATAAATGTGCCATTTGTTAAAACGTCATTTATTGTCATGCCACGTCTGTGTGTTAGAATAAGATTTCATACGTATACCTTGTTACAAATACACAACAGTGGTTGCTCAATACGCAATGATTGTCATTTTGCTTGTGATATATATATATATAAAATGTGTGTGTGTGTATAAAGATGGCACACCATGCACAATATAAACGTCCAGAGACAGACACAAAAAAAAACCTTTATTTAGAAAATGTCAAACGGGCGTTCACATATAATTGAATGAGAGCAACCACTATCAACTTCACAAAATGTTACACGAATATTGTTCATGTATGTTTTTAGTAATTTAAGTCGAGTAGGGATGGATAACAGAGTGAATGGACCTTAAGTTATAATTGCGGGTCTTGCCATTCAAATGACAAGCACAGAGGTGCTTAAACATGTGTATTTGCCCTTTGCGACGTGTGTCCTTATAATATAATTGTGGTTTTCTTTTGAGTACTCTGACCAATAATTGTCTCAGGAATCGGCAGAGATTAAAGTAAAATTAGACTAAATAATGACCACGTCTTTAACAGTAAATCCAGTCATTGAAGGCAGGTACCCTAGGAATGAGAGAGAGAGTTTGCATCAGAGAGGAGGCAGTGGTAATCAATCGCCCGTAACTGACCATGTGAATGGATTAAAATAACAGTTATGGAGATATTAACTTTGTACCACAGGTGGTTACACCATAGGAGTCACCACCTGTACTACAAAATTGATTTGAAGAGAGGGTCTGTGTAAGATTTTTTTTGTGGTTTTAGGGCGCAAAACTGATTTGGTCATTAGCTCCCGGTCCGGGACTTAAGAAACAGTAAAAAATCTAAAATAGAAACCAGCAGCAGTGGGAACGAAAGTCATAAAAGTGGAGAAACTAAAAGCAGAAGGAAGGCTTAAAAATCCACTACAGAAAGGGGTTGGTATCCCAAAAAAAAAAATCAAATGACTGACGTCATTGCACTGGCACGAATGAACTCGTGAACGCGATCGGCCGATCGCGTGTCATCTGCTAAAATTGACGATATATCAGGCGACAGCTGTAGACAGGCGCGTAACGGATTAAAATAGGGGCACTCAATTAAAAGGTGTCTTACCGTCCACAGCTGAGAGCAGTGGGGACAGAGTGGGGGAGGATCACCGCTTAAAAGATGTCGATGGCTAAAAAGACAGTGCCCTATCCGGAGTCTAGCTAAAATTACCTCCTCCCAACGACGCGTTCGGGAGGAAGAGGTCCAAGCACAAGGAAGAGTTTTCACGTCCCGCAATTTATTTTGGGGAAGTGTCGACCAGTGCGCGTGCCATAAATGAACAACACGACGACATAAAACGCTCCGTAGATCGGCGACGGGAATCGATGGAATAGCTGGCCGAAGAAGAGAGACTGCAGCCTTGGGTGCAATATCGGCCGCCTCATTTCCGCAGATACCAACGTGTCCCGGGAGACAGAGGAACGCCACCGAGACGCCCCCCAGGTGGAGCAAGCGCAGACAGTCCTGGATCCGGTGGACCAGAGGGTGCACAGGGTAAAGAGCTTGGAGACTGAGGAGAGAGCTGAGAGAATCGGAGCAGATAACGTACTGTATCCGCTGATGGCGGCGGATGTAGTGGACAGCCCGGAGAACAGCGTAAAGCTCCGCAGTGTAGACCGAACACTGGTCGGGAAGCCGAAAGTGATTTGGGGTGTCGCCAACAATATAGGCACTCCCTACACCTAACGATGTTTTTGAGCCATCAGTGTAAATAAATGTGACATCCGTCATTTGTGCACATAGAGCAGCAAACGCCCGACGATAAACAAGTGAAGGGGTACCATCCTTGGGAAATCGACAAAGGTCACGGAGCAGGCAGATCCGGGGACAGAGCCAACGCGGTGCTGTACCCCAAGTTGTCAAGAAGGTTTTAGGAAAGCGGAAGGAAAGAGAATGGAGCAGTTGACGGAAGCGGACTCCCGGTGGTAGTAGGGAGGAGGGGCGGCCTGCATACCCTACATCAAAGGAGGCGTCGAAAATATGTCATGGGCTGAATTAGCAGGCATGGAAGACAGATGGCTGGCGTAACGACTCAGAAGGACTGCTCGCCGATTGGACAGCGGAGGTTCAGCAGTCTCAGCATAAAGGCTTTCCACAGGGCTGGTGTAAAAAGCTCCAGACACTAAACGTAATCCACGGCGGTGGAGAGTCGAGACGCCGAAGAATACACGGCCGAGCAGAGGAGTAGACTATGCTTCCATAGTCCAATTTCGAGCGCACTAAGGCGCGATAGAGGCGGAGAAGGACCACTCGGTCTGCTCCCCAGGAGGTACCATTCAGGACACGGAGGGTATTGAGGGATCGCAGACAGCGAGCCGAAAGATAGGAAACGTGAGAGGACCAGCACAGTTTTCTGTCAAACATAAGACCCAAGAATTTAGCGACGTCTGAAAACGGAAGGTTGACAGGACCTAGATGTAAGGAGGGCGGAAGAAACTCCTTACGTCACCAAAAATTAACACAAACGGTCTTACTGGGAGAAAAACGGAAGCCGGTGTCGATGCTCCAAAAGTGGAGGCGATCGAGACATCCTTGAAGACGTCGCTCTAGAAGGCTGGTCCGTTGAGAGCTGTAGTAGATCGCAAAATCGTCCACAAAGAGGGAGCCTGAGACATCAGGAAGGAGACAATCCATAATTGGATTGATGGCAATGGCAAACAGTACAACACTCAGCACGGAGCCCTGGGGTACCCCGTTTTCTTGGGAGAAAGTACGGGAGAGAGTAGTGTTCACCCGCACCCTAAAGTGCGCTCTGCCATAAATTCGCGAAGAAAAAGGGGCAGCCGACCTCGAAAACCACAAGAGAACAGTGTGCGGAGGGTGCCTGTCTTCCAACAGGTATCGTATGCTCTCTCCAGATCAAAAAATATTGCTACAGTTTGGCGTTTCCGGAGAAAATTATTCATGATATCAGTGGGGAGAGCACAAGATTGTCAACTGCAGAACGATGCTTTCGGAATCCGCATTTGGCAGATGTTAAAAGACTGCGGGACTCCCGCCACCAAGCTAAACGGTAATTCACCATACGCTCCAAAACCTTACAGACACTACTCGTGAGAGAAATGGGGCGATAGCTAGAGGGGAGATGTTTGTCCTTTCCAGGTTTCGGAACAGGAACGACGACAGCTTCCCGCCATCGTCGGGGAATAGTACTGTCGGTCCATATTCGATTATAAATGCGAAGGAGGTAACGCAAGCTATGGGTTGATAAATGCAGCAACATTTGGACCTGGATACCATCCGGTCCTGGGGCGGAGGAGCGAGATGAAGAGAGTGCATGTTGGAGTTCCCGCATGGAGAAAACAGTATTGTAGCTTTCGTGATTTTGAGAGGAGAAAGCAAGAGGTCGCACTTCCGCTGCACGTTTCTTCGGGAGAAACGCTGGCGGGTAATTGGAAGAGCTCGAAATCTCAGCAAAGTGCTGACGCAATGAGTTAGAAATTGCGACGGGGTCCACTAAGGTATCATGCGCGACATTGAGCCCAGAGACCGGGGAGAAACTAGGCGCGCCTGAGAACCGTCGAAGCCGACTCCAAACTTCCGAGGAGGGAGTGAAGGTGTTAAATGAGCTAATAAAGAATTTCCAGCTTGCCTTCTTGCTATCGCGGATGACGCGACGGCATCGCGCACGGAACTGCTTATAGCGGATACAGTTGGCCAAAGTAGGATGGTGGCGGAAAACGCGAAGAGCACGTCGCCGCTCACGTATTGCGTCACGGCACGCCTCGGTCCACCAAGGAACTGGGAGGCGCCGGGGCAATTCGGAGGTGCGTGGTATTGTACGTTCCGCAGCTGTAAGAATAACGTCGGTAATATGTGTGACCTAGGAAAGTGACGGTCATCGAATGTCGCGAGAGATGAAAAGAGTGTCCAATCGGCTTGGGCAAACTTCCAGCGTCGCGGGCGCATATAGGGCAGTTGAGGCTGCAGTCTAAGGACACATGGAAAGTGATCACTCGAGTGTGTATCAAGGGCGAACCATTCGAAGCGCCGAGATAGCGGAACAGTACCGAGCGAAAGGTCCAAATGAGATAAATTTGTCGTGGAGGCAGACAAAAATGTAGGGACCCCAGTGTTGAGGCAAACTAGATCCGCTTGGTGGAAGACGTCTAGCAATAGTGAGCCACGTGGACAAGGATGTGGAGATCCCCAAAGCGGGTGGTGGGCATTGAAGTCCCCAACCAGCAAATAGGGGGGAGAGGGGGGTGGAAGCTGACCAAGAAGATGAAGGAGATCAGCTCGTGCCATTGGTGTGGACGATGGAATGTATACAGTACAAAGAGAAAAGGTATGTCCAGAAAGGGAAAGACTGACAGCGACAGCTTGGAAGGAAGTGTTGCAGTAGATTGGGTAATAATGGAGAATATCATGGAGAAGAATCATGATTCCTCCATGGGCTGGAGTGCCTTCAACAGAGGGGAGATCATATCGGACAGACTGAAAATGAGGGAGAACAGAGCGGTCATGGGGATGCAGCTCTGTTTCCTGAAGACAGAAGATGACCAGCGAGTAGGATCGTAAGAGAATCGACAATTAATCCCGATTGGCTCGAATGCCGCGGATATTCCAGTGGATAATGGACATAGGGTGAACAGAAAATGGAGGAATGTGACCAAGGTTGCTGTTAACTCGACTGCTCAGAGCTTGCGACCGACAACATGGAATGGCATTCAGGCGAAGATCCTGATCCATAAGGTGTTCAGGAGCAGCTCCTGCCACCAGCGATCTGCCGGTTGATCGGCTGCCAGCATTGCGCCTCTGCGACACAGAAGACGGCCAAGGGCGATTTCTGCCAGGTGGTGCTGTAGATGGGACACGCCTTGGCGGTGGAGGAGATGAACTGGGTTTCTTTGTAGCCTTCTTGGAAATATGATGTTTAGATGAAGGAGGAACAGATGGTTGTGAAGTTGGGGTATGTAAAAAATCTTCACGAGTATGCTCTTTTTTCGAATTCTTGGTGTCTGACTTTTGGGCTAGAGATTTAGCAGAACCCGATGAAGGGTGAGCCATAGAGTGGGCAGGCGAAAGTGGTGAGGTTGAACGTGCGATCTTATCGCTGGCCCATCTGACGATCATGGCACTGAAGGTGAGGTCACAAGTCTGCGTGGCCACCTCCTTTGTTGGCCGAAGACAAGCAAGGACAGTGCTGTATTTTCCTGTCTGAGGCACGGTGAGCTGTCGACTGGCGAATAATTTTCGAGCAGCAAAGGTAGACACCTTTTAATTCACTTTCATTTCCTGGATGAGCTTTCCGTCCTTGAAAACGGGGCAATCTCTGGAGGAAGCAGCGTGGTCACCCATACAGTTGATGCAGCGAGGGGATGGAGGTGGGCAAGCACCCTCATGGGCATCCTTGCCACACATAACACATTTGGCCGGATTGGATCAGGAATGGCTGGTGTGATTGAACCGCTGACACCGATAGCAATGCGTAGGGATTGGGACGTAAGGGCGAACGGAAATTCTCATAGCCTGCTTTGATTTTCGATGGAAGTTGAACTTTGTCAAATGTCAAGAAGACAGTGCGAGTTGGAATGATGTTCGTGTCAACCCTTTTCGTAACTCTATGAACAGCCGTCACGCCCTGGTCAGACAGGTAGTGCTGAATTTCTTCGTTAGACAATCCATCGAGGGAGCGTGTATAAACGACTCCACGTGAGGAATTTAAAGTGCGGTGCGTTTCTACCCGGACAGGGAAGGCGTGGAGCAGTGAAGTACGCAGCAATTTTTGTGCCTGGAGGGCACTGACTGTTTCTAACAACAAGGTGCCATTCCGTAATCTGGAACAAGACTTTACAGGACCTGCAATTGCGTCGACACCTTTCTGAATAATGAAAGGGTTGACTGTGGAAAGGCGTGACCTTCGTCAGATCGAGAAACAACAAGGAACTGTGGCAACGATGGAAGAACTGTCTGTGGCTGAGAGTCAGTGAACTTACGCTTGTGAGCAGACAGTGGATGTTGAGGAAACCATTGCGGAAAAATCTCCCAAGATTACCGGCGTCTTCGATGGCGCGCTCCTCCCTTGTGGGGGCCCTCTCTGAGGGCACTCCCGCCTTAGGTGATTGTTCACACCTCAGGTCACACCTCCCGACAAACGGATGGAGGGACTAATCAGCACTATTGGAGGATATCAGCTCGGGTTATCACCCCTCCCTGGGCCTGGCCGTTACCAGGGGGTACGTACGTGTCCTACCTGTCTACCCGGGGCGGGGAATTACGCGTTACCCCGTCACCGGCTACGCACAAAAATGCGCGGGTCGGCCTTCAGATACGCACAGGGAGGAAGAAAGAGAAAGGGAAAAACAAAGAAAGGGAAAGGAAAGAGGAGAGGTCTCAAACGCCGCAGCGGAGGAAACGGTAAAGAGAAGAGGTAAGGAAAAGAGAAGGACAAAGGAAGGATGAACACATACAAGCAGAGAAGGTGAAGAATGCATTACATTTACGAGCGTCCGTCTCCAGACGTAGGCACAAACCATACTCCCAGAGGGGGAGAAAGGGAAGAAAGAGCCAGATGTGAGGGGAGGAGGGGCGAAGATGGGGGAGATGGAAGTATGTGGAAAAGGAAGGTATGCAGCCCGGAAAGGAAGGAGGGCCTCATTAGCTCAGTGTCCCGTGCTCGCTACGCATGTATCCACATAAGAGTTGTGGACCACCTGGGTGGTGGTGTTCAGCTATGTACTGAGCAAGATAGCTAGGAGTGAATAGACGAGTGCAGCCTTGCAGCACCACGCGGTCGGCCGACGTCCACACAACGACGCCGCTCCGCCACGGTGTATTCGGTGATATTGCGCCCACTCCGGCCACTGATTAATTTGTTTGATCACGTCGGCAAAGTTTCCACGAGGGTTTCATGGGCCGTGTATTGTACACTTCTTCTCGCACTTCGCATTACGCCTGGGTCAGTCGATAGGAATTACTTTTGAGTTATCGTGCTTTACTCCACTCAAACGCAATTTATTACCACTGCCTGATAGGACAGTCTTGTAATGTGATGTGATGATTGAAGGTCGGGAGTTAAAGTAAATTTGTGCTAATCGGCTGCATCTGTTTTTAATCAAGTAGTTGAAATCCCAAGTCACTTTCTTCATTAATTTTATGTTCAACATTTGCATCTGGTGTTAAATTGCTGAATAACATCAATGTGCACCCCTTTTTAATTAAAAGTGATCAATTCTGAATAAATTAGTGTCAACACTGCCACCGCAGTTCAATCACGAGTCACAGGGAAATATTACTTTTTTGTGTTATCCGATATTGCGGCAGTTTTACAATATCTGTTGATCTGTTAGTCAATTAGTTGGGGTGAACACACGCCAAAACCAGCTGTGACGGGTGGGGTGTTACAGTTTTCACCTTCGACAATTATGACGCAACTATTGCTTCATTATACTATTATACATATAAGCGTGTAACACAATTACGTAAATCACAGGCTATTTTACTTAGATTTGCAATATTTCCTGGGTATTTAATACATACAGATAATAGCAATTTAACAGGAAGAATCATTTTAAAACTCAGTGATGTATTCTGTATGCGTATTGAATGAAGACTACCCGAAGTTGATATGCAGTAGCCCACTGGCCTAGGAAGGTTTGGGTAGGAACACTAATGGGATTTTCAAAGCCATACAAAAATATGTTCCCGCTGTCAGAAAAACTGAATTTTGGAAACGGCACAACATTTGTCTATCAAGTCTGATCGTCTATCTACTTTCAGAACTGGAGTTGAATTTTCCTTCCAAATTTAATGGATATTTCCTTGCGACTTTGATAAAATATTCTACACAACTGGTAACTAATAAGTAACAATGAGAATATTTAATTTTTCGTCTGCAAAATTTACTCGCAAATTAGAATAAATTTTCTCATCTTCCACGTTGTGAGGAGTCTGTTACTCTTCCTGTCTTAGCTGCTGCTACAGCAGTGAGAAGGTGATCTCTGGCATCAGCTCCTCTCTAGCTTTGTGATATCACGCTCATTTCCTGATGCGAATTTAACTGTTTCCATTGGGCTGAAGATGGTATGTGAAGATGGTATGTGTAAAATCAGTTTTCTTCTTCTTGTTCTCTTTGCAACAGAGACCAGACTAGAATCAGACGAGAATAATGCAATCTTCATAAAAATACCTGAATTTGTACCGCAGCTTTTGTGCAGACCAACATGAAACTTTTGATAATCATAAGCTGAATGATGCAATTATTACTACAATATTACTTTAATATTGTAATTGCTATTACTATTCGTTCATTCTTAGAAAATTTGATTTTCACTACATTTTTGAATGTTAAGTTGAAAATATGAAGCACTGGATGTTTGCCCCACGTAGTACTCTCCTTCACTTTCACTGTTCACTTAATTTTCAGAGTAAAACGGAGAACACCCCTACAGAAAAATCTGATAACAGGGAGACCGCACTCTAGGTCCGAAAGTCTACAGCAGTTTCTGGTGTCGACTCACCGTGATGGCAAAACAATTCACGTCTGTGTACATCAGTGAACTACAGAACAAGTGAACATGCTACAACTATCAGAAAGCCACGAATGTGGGGTCCTGATTAGCCGACAATGGTTTCCTGTTACATCTGTTGGCGCCACTGCATTAACTGAAAATTGCAGAAAATGTTTCATGACACTGATTCTGACTAATTTATAACGAAATACGAAAAGGTTTAAATACTGAGTAAATCTTGTTCTTGGGTTAAAATTCAAGAGTTACTGGCTAGTAATTTCTTTTATGACCTATGATGCTAGAAACAGCAAGTCCGCTGGAACGCATGATCCATATTATTGTGCGAGTAAGTACAGTTGGTCACTTTAGAAATACTGAGCTACTGTGTAAAATATTTTGCAAGTCTACAGTAACGAGTTAGCGCAGGAGAAACTGTTCCCCATAAGTTTATTATTCATAGTTAAAATGCTATTTCGCTTAGCAACGGAACGAGCGGCGAGACCTGTAACTCATTAAGCGAGCTAGGAGCTGAGGATACTCAAGTTGGATGCATCGATTTGTATACAGCCATTAATCCTAAGATTTCACTTTTGTCGTCTGCCATCTAGCTTATGTGAGGATTGCCCTTGACGTCAATAGAACTAACATTCACATTGAGGGAATTGTTTGAAATATATAGAGTAGTGCTTGTAGGGGCAGAAGTCCATGGGTGACAATGTGGCAAGTCAGCTGTACCTACAGCGTTGCTTGACGAAAATGCGTAGATCGTAAAGATATGTATTGTCGATAGTATATCAGTTTCATAGAGCAGATATTAGAGAAGCGTAGTGAATTGCTAACATAATTTAGAGTTCAGAAAGACAACAGCACTGTAAGTTATGTTACTGTGTGTGGGATCATTACTTATGATAGATCGACCACGGATGTTGGGGATGGGTGGGGCACATCATCTACATGATTACTCCGCAATTCGCTTTTAAGTACTTGGCAGAGGCTTTATCTAAACACCTTTAAACTACTTGTCTACCGTTGCAGTCTGTAACAGCGGGCGGGACAAACTAACACAAACCTTTCCATGCGAATTCCGATTTCTCTTATTTTATTACTATGATGATTTCTTCCTAGCAGCAAAATATTTTCACACTGAGGAGAAATATGATCTAAATTTCATGAGAACGTCCTGCGGCAGCGAAAACCGCCTTTTCTTATTTCAATGAGAGCCACCGCAATTCTTGTATCATATCCATGGCACTCTGTCCCCTACTCCACGATAATACAATATGAGTTGCCCTCCTTTGAATTTTTTCGGTGTCCTACGTCAATCCAAATTGATGCGGATATCACACCGAAGAGGGCGGACAAATCTCTTTACTAAACCCAATACATTTTCTAAGTGTTCCGACAATTAATCGCAGTATTTGGTTTGCTTCCCCCAGAACAATATCTGTGAGCGTTCCAATTTAAGTTATTCGTAAATATAATCCAAGTATTTAGTTGACTTTACAGTTGTGTAATTTATCACGAAACTGAAAATTTTTTTAATGTTGTTATGGATGACTTCACTTTTCATGATTTAGAGTCAACTGCCTCTTTTTGAACCATACAGATGGTGTCAATCATTTTGCAATTCGGTTTGATCATATATTTCATGAAGGTAAATGACAGCATTATCTGCAAACCATCTAAGAAGACTGCTCAGATTGTCTCATAGGTCCTTTATGCAGTCCAGGAACAACAGAGGGCCTATAACACTTCCTTAAGGAACACCAGATATTACTTCTGTTTCATTCTACAACTTTCCGTCAGTTTTTTTTTGTTTCGGTTTTAGGGCGCAAAACTGCTATAGTCATCAGCGCCCGGTCTGTAACTTAGGAAGCAGTAAAAAAGCAGCAATGGGAACGAAAGTCATAAAATTGGAGAAACTAAAAGCAGAAGGAAGGCTTAAAAATCCACTACAGGATGGGGTTGGTTGTCCCAAAAAAAAAACTTCAAATGACTGACGTCATTGCACTGGCACGAATGAACTCTAGAACGCGATCGGCCGAGCGCATGTCATCTGCTAAAATTGACGATATATCAGGCGACAGCTGTAGACGGGCGCGCAACGGATTAAAATAGGGGCACTCAATTAAAAGGTGTCTTACCGTCCACAGCTGAGAGCAGTGGGGACAGAGTGGGGGAGGATCACCGCTTAAAAGATGTCGATGGCTAAAAAGACAGTGCCCTATCCGGAGTCTAGTTAAAATTACCTCCTCCCGACGACGCGTTCGGGAGGAAGAGGTCCAAGCACAAGGAAGAGTTTTCACGTCCCGCAATTTATTTTGGGGAAGTGTCGACCAGTGCGCGTGCCATAAATGAACAACACGACGACATAAAACGCTCCGGAGATCGGCGACGGGAATCGATTGAATAGCTGGCCGAAGAGAGACTGCAGCCTTGGCTGCAATATCGGCCGCCTCATTTCCGCAGATACCAACGTGTCCCAGGAGCCAGAGGAACGCCACCGAGACGCCCCCCAGGTAGAGCAAGCGCAGACAGTCCTGAATCCGGTGGACCAGAGGGTGCACAGGGTAAAGAGCTTGGAGACTGAGGAGAGAGCTGAGAGAATCTGAGCAGATAATGTAATGTATCCGCCGATGGCGGCGGATGTAGTGGACAGCCTGGAGAACAGCGTAAAGCTCTGCAGTATAATCCGAACACTGGTCAGGAAGCCGAAAGTGATTTGGGGTGTCGCCAACAATATAGGCACTCCCTACACCTAACGATGTTTTTGAGCCATCAGTGTAAATAAATGTGACTTCCTTCATTTGTGCACATAGAGCAGCAAATGCCCGACGATAAAGAAGTGAAGGGGTACCATCCTTGGGAAATCGACAAAGGTCTCTGAGCAGGCAGATCCGGGGACGGAGCCAACGCGTTTTTTTTTTTTTTTGGTTGGGTTTAAGGGCGCTCAACTGCTGAGGTCATTAGCGCCCAGTCACTGTTGTTAGAGCACATGGAATCTGGTAAAACTCAAGGGGATGGAGGGGACACCAGAAGGACCCGACAAAGATGCAGACAAAATAAGTAAAAAGATTAAATGTCTTTGGACAAGCCAGTTAAAGTTATAAAACGCAGAATACGAGCAGCTGCTCGAGCGTCATCAGCTAAAACATCCGGTAAAGTAGATGGCAGGGACAGGACAACACGAAATTGACTAAAACGGGGACACGACAATAAAACATGGCGCACTGTTAATGCCTGACCACAAGGGCACTGCGGGGCTGGGTCACCGGAGAGCAGGTAGCGGTGGCTAAACCGGCAATGCCCAATCCGCAACCTGGTCAGAAGGACCTCCTCGCGCCGAGATGGTCGGGAGGATGTTGTCCAAGCAGTTGGTAGCGGTTTTACTGCCCGGAGCTTGTTTCCTTGGAGGGATGACCAAGCATCCCACCACAACGACACGAGCCTCTTACAGACATCCCCACGAACGTCGGATGACGGGACACAATGGGAGGCTGGCCGAGGCAGGAGGACTGCAGCCTTGGCTGCAGCATCCGCAGCCTCATTCCCAGGCACTCCCACATGTCCGGGAACCCACAGAAAGCTGACAGAACCACCATTATCAGCGAAAGAATGGAGGGACTGCTGTATCCGTTGAATCAAGGGATGGACCGGATAGGGAGCTCCAAGGCTCTGAAGAGCACTGAGTGAGTCAGAGCAGAGTACATATGATGAATGTTGGTGCCGGCGGGCATACTGAACGGCCTGATGGAGAGCAAAAAGCTCGGCCGTAAAGCTGGAACATTGGTCGAGGAGCCGGTATTTAAATGTGGCGGCCCCGACGACAAAGGCACAGCCGACACCATCGTCAGTTTTGGAGCCATCGGTGTCAATAAAGGTGTGACCGGCAAGTCGAGCACGAAGTTCGGCAAACCGTGAGCGATACATTGCAGCCGGAGTACCATCCTTCGGGAGTGAGCTGAGGTAGAGGTAAATATGAACCGGAGCCTGGAGCCAAGGTGGTGTCGGGCTCTCACCCTCTCTGAAGGTGGTAGGGAGGGCAAAATCCAATTGTCGAAGCAGGCGACGGAAGCGGACTCCGGGGGGCAGCAGGGCAGACACATACAACCCGTACTGACGGTCGAGAGAATCGGCGAAGAAGGACTTGTAAGAGGGGTGGTCGGGCATAGACGACAGCCGGCAGGCATACCGACACAGCAGTACGTCGCGCCGGTAGGTCAACGGTAACTCGGCAGCTTCAGCATAAAGACTCTTGACAGGACTAGTGTAGAAGGCTCCGGTCGCAAGACGTATCCCCCGATGGTGGATGGAGTTGAGCCGGCGTGAGAGGGACGGCCGAGCGGACGAGTAGACGAAGCTCCCATAATCCAGCTTCGATCGGACTATGGACCGATACAAGCGAAGCAGGACAGTGCGATCCGCTCCCCAAGATGAACCGCTAAGAACTCTGAGGACATTAAGGGAATGTGTACAACGGGCTGCCAAATAAGAGACATGTGGAGACCAACACAGTTTCCTGTCCAACGTGAGCCCTAGAAACTTAGTTGTGTCCACGAATGGGAGAACAACGGGACCGAGATGTAAGGATGGCGGAAGGAACGCTTTATATCGCCAAAAGTTGATACAAACCGTCTTTTCGTCAGAGAACTGGAAGCCATTTGCCACGCTCCATGAGTAGAGGCTGTCTAGACAACGCTGAAGGCAGCGCTCCAGGAGGCATGTTCTCTGGGCACTGCAGTAGATCGCGAAGTCATCGACAAAGAGAGAGCCTGAGACATTAGGTGGAATGCAATCCATAATTGGATTGATCGCGATGGCAAAAAGGGCTACGCTCAAGACGGAGCCCTGAGGCACTCCGTTCTCCTGGAGAAAGACGTCGGACAATACGGAGCCCACACGTACCCTAAACTTTCGATCCGTTAAAAAGGAATTAATAAAAAGGGGCAGGCGACCGCGTAGGCCCCACCTGTGCATAGTGCGGAGGATACCTCCTCTCCAACAGGTGTCATAAGCCTTCTCCAAGTCGAAGAACACGGCTACCGTTTGGCGCCTTCGCAAAAAGTTGTTCATGATGATTGTCGACAAGGTCACGAGGTGGTCAACAGCGGAGCGGCGGCGACGAAAGCCGCATTGGACATTAGTAAGTAGCCGTCGAGATTCAAGAATCCAGACTAACCGAGCATTAACCATGCGCTCCATCACCTTACAGACACAGCTTGTAAGAGAAATGGGGCGGTAACTAGAAGGAAGGTGTCTATCCTTCCCGGGTTTGGGTATAGGAACAACAACGGCGTCACGCCAACGCATGGGGACTTGACCTTCGGTCCAGACGCGATTGTGGGTACGGAGAAGGAAGCTTTTGCCCGCCGGAGAAAGGTGTGTCAGCATCTGAACGTGAATGTCATCCGGCCCCGGAGCAGAGGACCGGAACAGTGCAAGCGCACGTTCGAGTTCCCGCATAGTAAAGGGGGCATTATAGGTTTCCAGATTCAGCGAGTGGAAGGACGGTCGCCGAGCCTCTTCTGCCTCTTTCCTGGGAAGGAAGGCAGGATGGTAATGGGCGGAGCTTGAAACCTCCTCGAAAAAGCGGCCAAAGGCGTTGGAGACAGCCACCGGATCAACAAGGACCGCATTACCTGAGGTCAGGCCAGGTACCGAGGAGTGGGCCTTAATGCCCGACAGCCGGCGCAGGCTACCCCAAACGACGGAAGAGGGAGTAAAACTGTTAAAGGAGCCGGTGAAAGAGGCCCAACAAGCTTTTTTGCTGTCTTTGATGACTCTACGGCATTGCGCTCGGAGTCGTTTGTATTCAATACAATTCGCCAACGTAGGATGGCGGCGAAAGGTGCGTAAAGCACGTCGTCGAGCACGGATAGCGTCCCTACAAGCCTCGTTCCACCAGGGGACGGAAACGCGACGTGAAGAAGTAGTACGAGGAATGGAACGTTCGGCAGCATGGATGATAACAGCCGTGAGGTATTCGACCTGACTGTCACAGCTGGGAAAATCGTGGTCCGGAAAGGTCGCCAGGGATGAGTGAAGTCCCCAGTCAGCTTTCAGTATGTTCCAGCTCGAAGGACGTGGGGATGGGGTGTGGTGCAGGAGACGAACGACACAGAGGAAGTGGTCGCTCGAATAGGTGTCAGAAAGGACATACCACTCGAACCGACGGGCAAGAGTGGTAGAACATATCGAGAGGTCCAAGTGGGAGTAGGTATGAGTGGAGTCCGAGAGGAAAGTCGGGGCGCCGGTATTGAGGCAGACAAGATTGAGATGGTTTAAGACATCTGCCAAGACTGAGCCTCATGGACAGGATGCAGGAGAGCCCCAAAGGGGATGATGGGCATTGAAGTCGCCAAACAATAAAAACGGTGGGGGAAGCTGAACGATCAGGTGCATCATGTCAGCCCGACTAACAGCAGACGACGGTGGAGTGTAGATGGTACAAACTGAAAAAGTAAAAGCAGAAAGAGTAATGCGGACAGCTATTGCTTGGAGTGGGGTGGTCAATGGGATGGGATGGTAATAGACGTCGTCCCGAATGAGCAACATGACCCCACCATGAGCTGGGACACCGTCCACAAGGGTGAGGTCATACCGCTCCGAGGTATAGTGGGTAAAGGCAATACGGTCAGTCGGGCGCAACTTGGTTTCCTGGAGTCCAAGGACGAGCAGACAGTGCAGGCGGAGGAGCAGTTGTAATTCCTCCCGATGAGATCGAATACCTCTTATGTTCCAATGAAACAACGCCATCGCTAGTCAAAAAGTTGGGGGAACGAGACGGGGGAAGAGCTGGTCACCTCGACGGCCGCGGAGGGCCAGGTTGCGAGGGAACAACGCTACAACCGACGGGAGGCGGATCCGGTTCCATCGACTGGTCGCCAGCTGCGGCCGCTGTCCCTGGTTGTGTAGGAGGGGCAGCATCATTTGCCGACGAAAGGCCAGCTGAGCGCCTGGCAGCAGAACGTCCCGGCGAAACTGAGGACGGCCGGGAGCGGCGACTCACGGATGGAGCGTCAGTCGAAACGCGCCGGGGTGGAGAGGGGGATAGAGACTTCTTCTTGGAGGCCTTCTTGGAAGGCCGAGGAGGCACAGGGATGGTGGGCTGGACCCGAAGAAGGTCCTCACGCGCGGGGTCCGTTTTGGAACGCCGGACCTCGGAAGCCGGGGTCCGGAACGTTTCCCCGATGGACGCCTGAGAAGAGTATCGCTTCTCAGGTGGCGTGTGGGGAGAAGGAGGAGGAAGGGTGGCCCCTGGGGCAGAGGGGGTGGGGGCCACGGGGGAGGAGGATTTGGAAGGGAGGGATTTGGGAGGTGGAGGCAGAGCCCCCTGATGGGCGGAGGAGGTGGAGGGGGGACAGGAGAGGGGTGAGGATACCGCGGAAGGAGTGGACACAACTGAGGCAAACGAAGTGGTCAATGGCACGGATGGAGGCGGTCGTACTTCTTCCTGGCCTCAGAATAAGACAGCCGATCCAAAGTTTTGATTTCTTGTATCTTCTTCTCCTTCTGATATGCAGAGCAGTCTGAGGATCTAGGCGAGTGGACGCCAGGACAATTAACGCACCGAGGTGGTGGGGTGCATGTATGTTCCTCACAAAGAGGACGTCCACAATCGCCACAGAGGGGCTCAGCCTCACACCGTGACGACATGTGCCCAAAGCGCAAACACCTAAAACAGCGCATAGGAGGCGGAACGTAGGGTCGCACGTCACACCGGTAGCACATTACCTTTACCTTCTCCGGGAGAACGTCCCCCTCGAAGGCGAGGATAAAGGCCCCAGTGTCGATGCGACGGTCTTTGGGGCCGCGCTGGACTCGCCGGACGAAATGCACGCCTCGGCGCTCCAGGTTGGCCCTGAGCTCCTCATCAGATTGTAGCAGAAGGTCACGATGAAAAATAACCCCCTGCGTCCTATTGAGTGCCAGATGTGGGACAATGGAGACTGGGATGTCCCCTAGGTGGTCGCACACCTGGAGCGCCGCCGACTGTGTGGCGGACGTGGTCTTGATAAGAACGGACCCTGAACGCATCTTGCCGAGAGCCTCCATTTCCCCGAAGATGTCCTCAATGTGCTGAACAAAGAACATGGGCTTGGAGGTGGCGAATGTCCCCTCATCGGTTCGAGAACAGACCAAATAGCGGGGGAAGTACTTCGCTCCAAGCCGGCAGGCCTGTCCCTCCTCCCATGGAGTGGCCAAGGGTGAAGGGGCAGGAGAACCAGAACTAGAAACGGTACCTTTTCTTTTGAAAGACTCGGCCGCAGAGCGACCCGATACGTGGTGACGTTTCATCTGCGAAACGTCCGCCCCGATACCACCCACTCCGACCAGGGGCTCTCCCCACGGCGCCACCCAGCCGCAGCAAGGGCCACCTGGCAGGATGACCATTGTCGGGAGTCCTGATGCCCCAAGGAGACGGGCATCTACTCCTTGGCCGACATGGGGAGGGTGCAGCTCAGGTATCGGCAGTACGATCCCTGTGTTGTCAGGGGGCTACAACCTAGAGGGTACATGACGACCCCACCACAAAGGGCTGGCTACCGTGCTGGATTTCTGGTGCCATGGAAAGTCCATCATGATCACTGGTGCAGATGGAGACGCACTATGGGCGTAACTGTGACAACCCAAAACGCGTTTAGGCCCAATTTGAGTAATAGTGGGTATGGTTACAACGCCGGTGCAATGCTGAGTGCCAAGGTCTGAGTGCACTTAGGACCAGTGGTACACCACGTAAGGTGTCCTTCCCCAAAAGGCTCGTACTTCTGTAGAAATTTAGAAAAATGGAGGTCAAACCCCAAGGGGGACCATCACATGGAAGGCCGAAACGGTTGAAACTCCTTTTAGTCGCCTCGTACGACAGGCAGGAATACCTCGGGCCTATTCTTACCCTGGACCCGCAGGGGGGGCCAACGCGGTGCTGTACCCCAAGTTGTCAAGAAGGTTTTAGGAAAGCGGAAGGAAAGAGAATGGAGCAGTTGACGGAAGCGGACTCCCGGTGGTAGTAGGGAGGAGGGGCGGCCTGCATACCCTACATCAAAGGAGGCGTCGAAAATATGTCACGGGCTGGATTAGCAGGCATGGAAGACAGATGGCTGGCATAACGACTCAGAAGGACTGCTCGCCGATTGGACAGCGGAGTTTCAGCAGTCTCAGCGTAAAGGCTTTCCACAGGGCTGGTGTAAAAAGCTCCAGACACTATACGTAATCCACGGTGGTGGAGAGAGTCGAGACGAAGATGAATAGACGGCCGAGCAGAGGAGTAAACTATGCTTCCATAGTCCAATTTCGTGCGCACTAAGGCGCGATAGAGGCGGAGAAGGACCACTCGGTCCGCTCCCCAGGAGGTACCATTCAGGACACGGAGGGTGTTGAGGGATCACAGACAGCGAGCCGAAAGATACGAAATGTGGGGGACCAGCATAGTATTCTGTCAAACATAAGACCCAAGAATTTAGCGACGTCTGAAAGCGGAAGGTTGACAGGACCTAGATGTAAGGAGGGCGGAAGAAACTCCTTACGTCGCCAAAAATTAACACAAACGGTCTTACTGGGAGAAAAACGGAAGCCGGTGTCGATGCTCCAAAAGTGGAGGCGATCGAGACATCCTTGAAGACGTCGCTCTAGAAGGCTGGTCCGTTGAGAGCTGTAGTAGATCGCAAAATCGTCCACAAAGAGGGAGCCTGAGACATCAGGAAGGAGACAATCCATAATTGGATTGATGGCAATGGCAAACAGTACAACACTCAGCACGGAGCCCTGGGGTAACCCGTTTTCTTGGGAGAAAGTACGGGAGAGAGTAGTGTTCACCCGCTCTCTAAATGTACGCTCTGCCATAAATTCGCGAAGAAAAAGGGGCAGCCGACCTCGAAAGCCCCAAGAGAACAGTATGCGGAGATACCTGTCCTCCAACAGGTATCGTATGCTCTCTCCAGATCAAAAAATATTGCTACCGTTTGGCGTTTCCGTAGAAAATTACTCATGATATAAGTGGAGAGAGCAACAAGATGGTCAACTGTAGATCGATGCTTTCGGAATCCGCATTGGGCAGGTGTTAAAAGACTGCGGGATTCCAGCCACCAAGCTAAACGGTAATTCATCATACGCTCCAAAACCTTACAGACACTACTCGTGAGAGAAATGGGGCGATAGCTAGAGGGGAGATGTTTGTCCTTTCCAGGTTTCGGAACAGGAACGACGATAGCTTCCCGCCATCGTCGGGGAAAAGTACTGTCGGTCCATATTCGATTATAAAGGCGAAGGAGGTAACGCAGGCTATGGGTTGATAAATGCAGCAACATTTGGACATGGGTACCATCCGGTCCTGGGGCAGAGGAGCGAGAAGAAGAGAGTGCATGTTGGAGTTCCCACATGGAGAAAACAGTATTGTAGCTTTCGCGATTTTGAGAGGAGAAAGCAAGAGGTCGCACTTTTGCTGCACGTTTCTTCGGGAGAAACGCTGGCGGGTTAAATGAGCTGATAAAGAATTTCCAGCTTGCCTTCTTGCTATCGCGGATGACACGACGGCATCGCGCTCGGAACTGCTTATAGCGGATACAGTTGGCCAAAGTAGGATGGTGGCGGAAAATGCGAAGAGCACGTCGCCGATCACGTGTTGCGTCACGGCATGCCTCGTTCCACCAAGGAATTGGGGGGCGCTGGGGCAATTCGGAGGTGCGTGGTATTGAACGTTCCGCAGCTGTAAGAATAACGTCGGTAATATGTGTGACCTCATCGTCGACGCTGGGAAAGGGACGGTCATCGAATGTCGCTAGAGATGAAAAGTGTTCAGTCGGCCTGGGCAAACTTCCAGCGTCTCGGGCGCATATATGGCAATTGAGGCTGCAGTATAAGGACACATGGAAAGTGGTCACTCGAGTGTGTATCATCAAGGGCGAACCATTCGAAGCACCGTGCTAGCGGAACAGTACCGACCGCAAGGTCCAAATGAGATAAATGTGTCGTGGAGGCAGACAAAAATGTGGGGACCCCAGTGTTGAGGCAAACTAGATCCGCTTGGTGGAAGACGTCTAGCAATAGTGAGCCACGTGGACAAGGATGTGGAGATCCCCAAAGCGGGTGGTGGGCATTGAAGTCCCCAACCAGCAAATAGGGAGGTGGAAGCTGACCAAGAAGATGGAGATCAGCTCGTGCCATTGGTGTGGACGATGGAATGTATACAGTACAAAGAGAGAACGTGTATCCAGAAAGGGAAAGACGGACAGCGACATCTTGGAAGGAACTGTTTAAGGGGATTGGGTGATAATAGAGGGTATCATGGAGAAGAATCATGAGTCCTCCATGGGCTGGAGTGCCTTCAACAGAGGGGAGATCATATCGGACGGACTGAAAATGAGGGGGAACAAAGCGGTCATGAGGACGCAGCCTTGTTTCCTGAAGACAGAAGATGACCGGCGAGTAGGATCGTAAGAGGATCGACAATTCATCCCAATTGGCTCGAATGCCGCGGATATTCCAGTGGATAATGGACATAGGGTGAACAGAAAATGGAGGAATGTGACCAAGGGTGCTGTCAACTCAACTACTGCTCAGAGCTTGCGACCGACAGCATGGAATGGCATTCAGCTGAAGGCAGAAGATCCTGATCCATAGGTTGGTCAGGAGCAGCCCCTGCCACCAGCGATCGGCCGGTTGACCGGTCACCAGCAGTGCGCCTCGGCGACACAGAAGATGGCCGAGGGCGATTTTCCGCCAGGTGGTGCTGGTAGATGGGACAGACGCCTTGGCCGAGGAGGAGATGAACTGGGTTTCTTTGTAGCCTTCTTGGAAGTATGATGTTTAGATGGAGGAACCGATGGTTGTGAAGTTGGGGTACGTAAAAATTCTTCACGAGTATGCTCTTATTTCGAAGTCTTTGTGTCTGACTTTTGGGCTAGAGATTTATAGCAGAACCCGATGAAGGGTGAGCCATAGAGTGGGCAGGCGAAAGTGGGTGAGGTTGAACGGGCGATCTTTGTGCTGGCCGATCGGGACGACCGTGGCACTAAAGGAGAGGTCGCAAGTCTGCGTGGCCACCTCCTTTGTTGGCCGAGGAGAAGCAAGGACAGTGCTTTATTTTCCTGTCTGAGGCACGGTGGGCTGGCGACTGGCAAATAATTTTCGAGCAGCAAAGGTCGACACCTTTTCCTTCAATCTGATTTCCTGGATGAGCTTTTCGTCCTTAAAAACGGGGCAATCTCGAGAGGAAGCAGCGTGATCACCCATACAGTTCTATGCAGCGAGGGGATGGAGGTGGACAAGCACCCTCATGGGCATCCTTGCCACACGTAACACATTTTGGCCGGATTGGAACAGGACTGGCTGGTGAGATTGAACCGCTGACACCGATAGCAACACGTAGGGATTGGGACATAAGGGCGAACGGAAATTATCTTATGGCCTGCTTTGATTTTCGATGGGAGTTGAACTTTGTCAAATGTCAAGAAGACAGTGTGGGTTGGAATGATGTTCGTGTCAACCCTTTCCATAACTGTATGAACAGCCGTTACGCCCTGGTCAGACAGGTAGTGCTGAATTTCTTCGTCCCCTTGTGGGGGCCCTCTCTGAGGGCACTCCCGCCTTAGGTGATTGTTCACACCTCAGGTCACACCTCCCGACAAACGGACAGAGGGACCAATCGGCACTTTCGGAAGGTATCAGCTCGGGTAATCACCCCTCCCTGGGCCTGGCCATTACCAGGGGGTATGTACGTGTCCTACCTGTCTACCCGGGGCGGGGAATTACGCGTTACCCCGTCACCGGCTACGCACAAAAATGCGTGGGTCGGCCTTCAGACACGCACAGGGAGGAAGAAACAGAAAGGAAAGGAAAGAAGAGAGGTCTCAAACGCCGCAGCGGAGAAAAGGGTAAAGAGAAGAGGTAAGGAAAAGAGAAGGACAAAGGAAGGATGAAGACATACAAGCAGAGAAGGTGAAGAATGCGGTACATTTTCGAGTGTCCGTCTCTGGACGTAGGCACAAACCATACTCCCAGATGGGGAGAAAGGGAAGGAAAGAGCCAGAGGTGAGGGGAGGAGGGGCGAAGATGGGGGATGGGGAAGGATGCGGAAAGGGAAGGTATGCAGCCCGGAAAGGAAGGAAGGCCACATTAGCTCGGGGTCCCGTGCTCGCTACGCACGTATCCACAAAAGAGTTGTGGATCCCCTGGGGTGGGGGGGGGGGGGTCGGCTGGTCAAGTTTCCGTTTCTGGGCAGAGGTCAAGAGAAGAAAAAGCCATTGCGGATGAATCCCTGATTATTGCCAGCGTCTTCGATGGCGCGCTCCTTCCTTGTGGGGACCCTCAAAGAGGGCGCTCCCGCCTTAGGTGAATGTTTACACCTCAGGTCACACCACCTGAGAAACGGACGGAAGGACCAATCGGCATGGTCGGTAGGTGTCAGCTCGGGTTATCACCCCTCCCTGGGCCTGGCCTTTACCAGGGGGGGCGCGCACGGGCCCTACTTGTCTATCCACGGCGGGGAATTACGCTTTACCCCGTCACCGGCTACGCGTGCGAATGCGTGGGTCGGCCTTTAGGCACGCACAGGGAGGAAAGAAGAATAGGAATAGAAGAGAGGGAGAGAAAGGACAGACTGTCTAAAACGCTGAGGCGGAGATCATGAGGAGGAGAAGAAGGCAAGGCGAAAGGCGAAAGGGGCCAGAATAAGCGAAAAACCAAAATGACCACAAATGTAAGTCTTTGTACCGTCCGTCTCCGGACGCAGGCGCAAACTACCCCCTTGAGGGGGAGGGACTCTTTAGTCGCCTCTTACGACAGGCAGGAATACCTCAGGCCTATTCTTACCCCAGACCCACAGGGGGCATTTACGCTTAGAGTGGGTTCCTGAAGTAGTTGCTGAAAATAATAATCTGAGAAGGCATTCAGTACGAATGAGGGGGTGGCGAAGAGGGGGGGGGGGGGACGGTTTCGCGCCTTCCATCGACTTCAAAGATGTATTTTCGCCGGCCTATCGAGGATAGATGGAAGAGGAAGTCAAGTTTCGTTTGAACTGTACAACTATATCATGCGAGTGGGAGGGGGGGACATGTGGTCGATAAAAGGAACCAGTTAATTTATAACTTCTATTCATACTAACTCACAGGAACTATTTCATTTTCACTACAAATTTAACTCTTGCTGATAGAAATGAACATTCCACCACGCTGTAACCTATCTTTTCTGAAGACGGTTAGGTGCTTTGTAAGAATTTGATTTGCCTCCGATTTCAGCCAGCTTTCCATTCCTATAACGATTTTAGATTCAGTGCTTTCTATTAGCGCTTGGAGCTCTGTTTTCCAACACAGCTACGACAGTTTACAACTTCAATTTTGCTTGTTCCTATGAAACTGACGCCCTTTCCACACTTTCGTAAGACCCTCTAACCTAACAAACCGACCAGTTCCCTCCATATAGCCCCCGCTACTCGTGTAGCCGTTTTCTGTGCATAGTGGACACGTGACGTATTCAGCTGACCCCAGAAACCCACAACCCTACGGAGCAAGTCGAGGAATCTGCAACCTGCACAGTCGCGGAACTGTCAGTATGATTTAGACACTCAACTCGGCTCTGTACCAAAGGACTCCAGTCGGTTCTGTCAATGATACTACAAATGGCGAGCTCCGCCTTCGTCTCTCAAGCAAGACTAGTAGTCTACCACAGTAGTTAGCCGTCCGAAACCAGACAATCTTCTGATCCTAAGCAACACATTTCGTTCGTACCAACATGGGCCACCACCTGCAGTTGGCTGTAACCTGTGCTCTTCACAGCATCTGGAAGCACCTGTTCCACATCTGGAATGACTCCTCCCGGTATGCACACAGAGTAAACATTGGATTCCTTCCCCTCCTTCGCAACCGCATCCCTAACTAAGGCGCCGCATTATGCTCCTAACGTTTGAGCTCCCACTCTGTGAATGCCCAGACATTGCAGGCAGAGGGGATTCCTCAGGAATATGGCGAGTAGCTTCATCTGGACCAGGGACTTTATCAGCCACAGATAGCACCAGAGACCGAGTAGTAGTGGTGGATGAAGCGTATGGTTGTGAGAGTATTTACTCTTGTGTATCACCTCGAAAAGGAGATGACCGATTGCTACGAAGAAATTAACACATTTACAGAGAGCTGTAAGCATAGGCTGTATTGCTGCGATTAGCTATGTCACGTGATGGTAGTGTGTTGTTTGTGGGATACAAAAAGTTTATGCTATTCACGCACTGTTGAATAATCCTTTCAAAGGCAGAAATTAATTTTTAATTATAATCTGATTGACAATGATCAACGTTAAAGAATCTTGGTCGTTTGTTGGAATGTGTGGCGACCATCGAGATGTTGCCGATTCATTGAATCAATGTCTGCCCATTTATACAACAGATGTTGCTGTGGGTCCCCCTGCGCAAATGCCACTTCGGGCTGCTTTTTTTAAATCTCTTTATTTAAGGCATTGCAATCACCGAGCCCTTCATTAGAATTAACCCTCCGTTATTTTTTATTTACACCCAATGTAGTAGTCTATTTCAACAATTCTCATGAATATTCTGATGTCCTGGGGACTAAATCATGACAGCTGTGATGAGGAGGGGTCCAATTAATTTCCTCTGTTCTTTTACAGCGATTCGGTTGACTTACACACGTGTGCTTACACGTATCATGTTTCAGGTACTCTTGAGAATTATACCTATTCTATGGGTTAAATATCACTGGACAAACGGGGATTATAACTGCCTTCCATCTCCCCTTGAGAATCAGTTAAGGAGGCTATATATGTGGAAGATATGTGGGGACACTGGTACGTCTCAGATTTATTCTCTTCATTAGCTGTTGTTGACTCAAAGAATTACAGAACTGGATTGAAAAGATGAAATAAAAACTGCTATATACTTCTGCCACATCGCCGTAGGTAAGGAAGATCCGCATGTTGACGAGTTGGCCGAATACTCCCCTCCCCCGTGTGCTATTATTCGCCAAATCTCGTTTCGATACTTAACTGATTTAAGAGATACGAGGAGTATTTAGATTATTTTATTCTCGCGCACGTGCGATCGCAAGTTAACGCCCTACGTACGATCAATTTTCTCAAGATCGAGGCAGAGACTTCCTCTCAAGTCTCAAGAAAAATTCGATGTATTAGCTAAATTTCATGTACAGCAACATATGGTTTAATATGCGCCAAACTCAAAATCATAGCGAGCCCTATTTTTCATTGCAAATACGAATTTTGCGCTGTGTTTTATTTAAATGCTAGTATCACAGTAAGTATGACCGTTAGCGAGAGGATTTACACTTTACCATGAAGCTGACATATGAAGCATGTGCAGAACATGCACGTCGTGCTGCAATGTCCTGTCACTTCACACGTGCTATACCCACCTCATTTTATGCTTAGCGTTAGAGTATCATCTCAGTTGTTCGACTAGAGCCTCGGTTTTCCTGTCAGACATGTCACAGTTCGAAGTAATTAATGGGAAGTCACCTAGTGAAACCTAAGTGATATCTGAGGTTCCGGAAAAAGTCCTTATGGCTCCCTACTGTTCTCTATCAACATCAGTTTAGGAAACTGACTGAGCAGCCCTCAAATTATTTCGAGATGTGCTTTAGCGGCTAGTTAAGTCATCTAAAGATCAAAACCAATTCAATGAGGTTTGGAGAACGTATCTGCACGTTGTAAAGTGCCAAATGACCCTAAACAATAACGAGTGAGGTTCTTAATGTGAATAGTAAAAATTCCCGCTAAGTTTGTTACACAGTAAATAAATTCGATGAGTGTAGATTCAACTAAATTCGTAGAGCCAAGAACTAGACTATCAAACTGCAACAATCACATAGAAAACTTTGTTGGAAAGGCGAAACAAAGAGGCTGGCAGAATGCTTCGACGATGCAACAAATCTACTGAAGAGATAGCCTATACTACGCTTGTTTGTCCCCTTATTGATTACTACTCGATATGAAATCGGTATCTGATATAATTGACGGAGGGCATCGACGAAGTTCAAAGAAGGGATACTCGTTTTGAATTATCACGCAATAGGGGCTAGAGTGTCACGAATATGATAAGCGAGCTGGGGTGACAGTCATTAAAACAAAGGCGCTTTTCGTTGCCTACCAACAACTTTTTCCTCCGAAAGCCAAATATTTTGTTGACTCCCACCTACGTAGGAAGAACTAGCCACCATAGTTCAGAGAAATCAGACCTCGCACTGAAAGATTTAAATGCTCATCCTTTCCACATACTTTTTTGGAGGGCAACGGTTGAGAAAGTTGTTCTAGGAACTTTTTGACAAATGTGAATTTCATAATAATCGCGTAGATGTATATCAAGAATAAAACAAATGGAATCGCATTGGTTTCAGTTATAGGAACTGTGCATCATCGAGTAAATCCATTTCCAAGATAGGTGTGGAGGAACCGCCTCTATGCAGACCACCACTCTTTAAAGCTGTCTCAACGTAATTAAGTTTTAAGTGATCGGTGGCGGCGGATGTAGTAGCCCGCAGTCCATTGCCCGTACGACTGCTCTAACTCGTTCGTTCACACAGTCTAAAGCAATCGTCCAAGCTACAGGCCACGGCCAGCTTCCGTTGAAATCTTGAGGCTCGCCGTCGGGAAATTATGCGTTTGTAATCTGCTGAGGACGGAAAGGATTTGTTTATACCTACAGACCGGCTCAGCTGCTGAAGTCGCCCCCCCCCCCCCCCCCCCTGCTCCCAATCCTCGTTCAGCCTCCAGCTTTCGCGCAAAGCTCAGGTGCTGGTGCTTGTTCTAGTACTAATATCAACGGCGAAATTGTAGCCCTGACAAAGTGGGCTTCTCGCGCATACTACGACCAACCACTTAACACGATTTTGTATGCGTTGGTTGGGTGTTAAGGGCCTTGACGACGAGGTGACCAGTGTCTCGATTAAGAGGTAGTTCATCTGGAGATCGTAAGTTCCAAAACGAATTCGAAGTCCGTAGGATGGATAAAATCGAGGCACTGAAAGCAATATTGAAGCCAAAACTAATAAACAGTTTAAGAACTTAAAGTATAGGTTCGGGTCGGTACACCCATCAGAGCAGACGAAGGATCTCCCAGGCTTCATCTGTCGTGAGAAATCCTTTCCATATCAGACATCCAGCCAACCTAATGAAGGACGAAGGTAGTTTCAATGCAAAAATGCCTTCTACCAATGAGATTCTATAATTGTAAAAATAATGTTAAGAACAACGGATATCAGCCGGAGCGACAATAATAAAACTCTGGCTAACGACTTGCTCCTTTGCATGATAATAATTAGCTCCAAGACGACAGTAAACAATCCTAATTCGTTTTGTTTCATCTGCATATCATTTACTTTGAAATCAAGAAGGGAGAACAGATCCTGATTCGTGAAAAAATCCAACTTCGCTTATTTTGATGTAATGTTAGGAGAGCAAGATAAAATATTCACGCCACACTGCTTGCATCATACATTTTACAGGATTAAGGAAATGGATCTAGGGGGAGCAAAAAGTCAATTCCAATGATGTTGCGTAAGCAAACGAACAACATCGATGATTGTTGTTTCTGTATGGTAGAATCTGAGGGTTACAACAAAAAGCGTTAAAAGCATTGCATATCCAAACCAGAAATCAGCAGTCAGGCCTATAGAAAGGCACTTAAGTGTGATTTGCAGAGTATCCATATAGATGTAGATCACATGGACCCAGTATTCCTGCACCTAATGCACCCGTTAACTCTACCGTCGTCGTCGTCATTCTGCAAAGGCGATGACTTTTTGGTGTCCACAGAAGAGTTGAATTTTGATGTCCAACGTGAACTAAATTACTTTGTGAGAGATCTGGGTCTCTCGAAGGAAGTTGTCAATTTTTGGGATTTCATTTAAGTGAGTAAAGGCTGCTAGCCCCTTGTAGAACATTCTCCTGGTATCGCAGAAGAGTTTCCTAAGTACTTCACCGAAGATTGCCCTCTTATTTACTATGGTAATACTGAATGAGTATTGTATGGATTGACAACAAGGATGGAGTTTTGTTTATAGGTGGAACCCCAAAAAAAATATTAAGTTTGTACACCAGCACATTACCAATAATTGATTCGATACCAGTAGGGTATTCTTACGTCTTTAAGGAAAACTAGGAAACCCTTGCACCGGTTTCAACGGCAATGAAGTATTCAAAGCAAGAATGGATTTTTTGTTATCTACAGATTATAGGAATGTTTGACAACAGCCAGGTGTCAGATTATTCCTGCTTCCTTTACCCGAGGTATAGTCGTGGACGTGATTTACACTGAGTTAGAAAGGAATGGACAGCTGGAACAAATCTGTATCCAGAAGGCAAGACTGTTTTGAAAGCACGTTCGGTGAAACGAGAAAAAGATCATCCTGCTACCTCTCCACATAACACTCGGGATCATGAAACAATTCGTAAAAGGGCTGAATAAAGACAGTGAATGATAAGTATATCTGTCACAAATTATTCTTGTCTACTGCTGAGCTGAAAAGAAGAAATATTTATGGGACGAGGTAAGGAATGTAATGAGACGAATACGATTTGATGTTTTAATGACCTAGGAGGAAAATGCTTGGATACAGAAGGTACCAAGATTAAAAGAAATTTGTGGTCGACTGGACGATTAAAGGAACTGCACTACTAGGTCATCAGTCCCTGTTTCCTCTGACAGTCAGTTCTACTTAGCTGTAGATCAGAAATACTCTACCCCGCAAAAAAGAAAAAGACGTGAAAAACCCAAGGTCTAGGAAAGGTCAACGAATGCGAGGTAAGGGACAAAAAAAAGAGAGAGGAAGAAAGGGAAGGCAAGGTGCCCCATCTGTGGAGCAGCCCGAAGCCCCAGAGAGCGAAGTGCAATGAGGGAACATACATCCCCCAGCCCCCGCCACATACCAGAGGCACTCCATTCAGGAATTGCTTAGAGAAAACTATCAACACTTACAGGTAAAGATTAGCGCAGAGAGACAAAAGATGAACAAGTCTAACAGACTATGGGAGAAGGGGGAAGAAGAAGAAGAAGAAGAGAGAGAGAGAGAGAGAGAGAGAGAGAGAGAGAGAGAGAGAGAGCAAATAGGGTGAGGCCTGGGCTGGACCACCAAGCCCAGACAGCCGCAGCCCGGTCTGGGCAAAGTAGGCAACGGAGTGTCCTGCCAAAACCTAAATGGGTAGATAAGGTAAGAAATTTGTGAAATATATGTTGGTGGCTACGGAAAATTTAGGTTGTAAAATTGTTATAAAGCTGCATTTCCTACATATCCGCGTCGACTTCTTCCCTGAAAACTTGGCACATTTTAGTGAAAAACAAGGGGAGCGGTTCCTCCCGGACATGAAAGAGGGATTAAGTACAGTCTTCCTTAATTATTTCATTTTAAGAGTGTTACCTTCCTGCACTTAATTTCCTACACAGATTACACTATGTGATTGAAAGTATCCGGACACCCCCAAAAACCTACGTTTTTCATATTAGGTGTATTGTGCTGCCACCTACTGCCAGTTACTCCATATCACAGACCTCAGTAGTCATTAGACATCGTGAGAGTGGAATGGGGCGCCGTAGAAATCTGACATCGAACATGGGCAGGTGATTGCGTGTCACTTTTGTCATACATCTGTACGCGTGATTCCCACACTCCTAAACATCCCTAGGTCCACTGTCTCCAATGTGATAGTGAAGTGGAAACGAAGGGACATGCACAGCACAAAAGCGTACAGGCCGACCTTATCTGCTGACAGAGACCGCAGACAATTGAAGAGGGTCGTAATGTGTAATAGGCAGACGTCTACAGAGACCATCACACAAGAATTCCGAACTTCACCAGAATCCACTGCAAGTACTATGACAGTTAGGCGGGAAGTGAGAAAACTTGGATTTTATGGTCGAGCGGCTGCTTATAAGCCACACATCACGCCGGTAAATTCCAGACGACGCCTCGCTTGGTGTAAATAACGTAAACATTGGACGATTGAACAGTGGGAAAACGTTGTGTGGAATGATGACTCACGGTCCACAACGAGGTGATCCGTGGCAGCGTGTAGGTGTGGTGAATGTCCGATGAACTTCGTCTGTCAGCGTGTGTAGTGCTAACAGAAACAGGCGGTGGTGTTACGTGTGGTTGTGTTTTTCATGGAAGGGGCTTGCACCCCTTGTTTTGCGTATCGCTATCACAGCACAGGCCTACATCGATGCTTTAAGCACATTCTTGTTTCCCACTGTTGAAGCGCAATTCGGGGATGGTGATTTCATCTTTCAACACGATCGAGCACCTGTTCATAATGCACGGCCTGTGGCGGAGTGGATACACGACAATAACATCCCTGTATTGGACTGGCCTGCACAGAGTCCTGACCTGTATCCTACAGAACACCTTCACGCCAGGCCTCACCGAACGACATCGATACCTCTCCTCAGTGCAGCAATCCGTGATGAATGGGCTGCCATTCCCCAAGAAACCTTCCAGCACCTGATTGAAAGTATGCCTGCGAGAGTGGAAGCTGTCATCAAGGCTAAGTGTGGGCCAACACCATACTGAATTCCAGCATTCACGATGCAGGGTGCCAAGAACTTTTAAGTCATTTTCAGCCAGATGTCCGGATAGTTTTGATCATCACATAGTGTAAGTAAATATTTAAACAAATTCTGTTAAATCCTTACGTGCCACGTATCATCTGACTTCAGATTCATAAACAGCAAGCAAAAATACAGAAAAACATCCATCAGAAATAAAAGCCTTGATAAAATTTTTTTGTTGGTAATCAGGTCAGTAGGTGAGTGAGGATAGGCGAATGTCCCTAGTACTCTGTGACAGGGCCCGTTCCTTTCACAGGCATTTCTTCCCTCCTACCTCCCTCTGCCATCATTTACAGCCAAAGTGTTCCAAGGCAGAGGGGAACAGCACCTGCTTCCCATCGGAGTGCTACCCCTAAAACGAAAAATAGGATGTGGCACAGAAAGGGACTAACTGCAGATAAAACCGCACAAAACAGAGAAAGAGGGATGACCACAGTTGGTGAAGGAGGCAGTGTTGAGGGTCGCTCACACCCAGTGTGCAGTTGGAAACCCCAACCACAACCACCCCATCCCATCCCCACCCCAAAGGTAGTTTAGAACATTATATCTTAGAATAAAACCCACTTTCATGGAGAAAATTAATAACTAGGTCAACTATCTGCGAATCATCTGACAATATTAGAGGGAATGAGTTTGGAAATCCATACTTGGCATTGAGGGTCACAGGAGGAGCCATTCCACCAAATAATAGTGTAAGGTTCCTCAGCCACAATGTAGGGGTGGCTTGTTACACAAAACGCAACTTTGGATTAACCTAGCATGACCGATGTGCAGACGACATAGAAATGTCAATTCCTTCTGGAAGAAGTGGAAGAAAATGGGTCATGCTGCAGCAGTCTCCTTGATTCTGCAGAGTTTATTAGATAGGACAGTAGTGCACCACATTTAATTCTGTTTCCGAATAAGCAGAGATCTCTTGAGTACTTGCATATCTGCATCTTGGATCGAAAAAGCGAATGGGGACAGTAAGTGCTCCTCTAGCTAAATAATCTGCCAGTTCATTCCCTGGGACACCCACATGACTTGGGACCCAGAGAAAGACAACTGAGCAGGCAGCACAACGAAGGTTGTCAAGGACGTCATGAATAGCAAAGACCAAAAGTTGGCAAGAACAGCATTGATCAATAGCCTAGAGATTGTTCATTAAATATTTATGAAAACATGGTCAACTTACATTTAGCAATATGGAGGGCTCTCCAAACAGCTGTCAGCTCTTATGAATATACACTACAAGGTCCTGGCAGCGAATGGAGTTCACTACTGACTGGAGATGTAAAAAGCATATCTTGCCTGTTCCACAGTTTTAGAGCCATCAATGTGAAAGATGATAACGCCTGGAAATCCTGACGAACTGGACGTAACAAATGCCAGTAGGTAATCTGGTGACCCAGACTTTAGGGCCCTGGGAGAGATCGGTCTTAATCCATGGCTTGGGCACTATTCAACAGAGTGCACGAGGAAGCATGAGTAGCACAGTCCAGGGAGGGGAGCTGGAGATCTTGCCAGAGGGAAGAAAAGCGCATTAAAGAGAATTGGATACATGGGATAACCAGGGAATAGTCGAATCATGAATGCACATGAGACAGAGTTGGTACCGTTAAATCTGAAGAGGGAAAATCCTATCTTCAGCAAGGACACTGTCCACAGGATTAGCCTATAAGGCACCAGAGGTTATCTATGCCATGATGATTGATTGGATCCTACAGTTTCACAGCTCAAGGACATATCAAGCCATAAACCTGACAACTATAGTTCAATTGGGACTAAACTAGGGCCAGGTAAATACGGATAAGAGTAGCATGATCCTCACTCCAAGGTGTGTGAGCAAGGAAGCAGAGAACGTGAAGCTTCTGCATGCAGCTGGTCTTCAGATGACGAATACGGGGCAGCCAAGTCAGGTGTTTATCAAAAAGGAGGCCCAAGAAACAGGACTGAGGCAAAAGTATGTGCTTGGTACCGAAGTAGAGTTCTGAGTCAGGATGACATACGATGGTAGAGATACTTCGTCTGTGTTTTTGTAGGAGATATCTGGAAATCGTGGGGAACAATCCACGCAGAGGACCGCCAAATAGCACCTTGGAGCAAAGGGACTGACAACACAGAGCGAACACCTGAGATTTTTATGATGAGTGGCAACAACTGTTTTTTTTTTTGTTTTGGTTTTAGGGCGCAAATCTGCTATGGTCATTAGCGTCCGGTCCGTGACTTAGGAAACAGTAAAAAAACCGAAAATGGAAATCAGCAGCAATGGGAACGAAAGTCATAATTGGAGAAACTAAAAGCAGAACGAAGGCTTAAAAATCCTCTACAGAAAGGGGTTGGTTGTCCCCAAAAAAAGCTTCAAATGACGTCATTTCACTGGCACTAATAAATTCGAGAACGCGATCGGCTGAGGGCGTGTCATCTGCTAAAATCGACGATATATCAGGCGACAGCTGTAGACGGGAGCGTAACGGATTAAAATAGGGGCACTCAATTAAAAGGTGTCTTACCGTCTACAGCTGAGAGCAGTGGGGACAGAGTGGGGGAGGATCGCCGCTTAAAAGATGTCGATGGCTAAAAAGACAGTGCCCTATCCGGAGTCTAGTTAAAATTACCTCCTCCGACGACGCGTTCGGGAGGAAGAGGTCCAAGCACAAGGAAGAGCTTTCACGTCCAGCAATTTATTATTGGGAAGTGTCGACCAGTGTGCGTGCCATAAAAGAGTAACACGGCGACATAAAACGCTCCGTAGATCGGCGACGGGAATCGATTGAATAGCTGGCCGGAGAAGAGAGACTGCAGCCTTGGCCGCAATATCGGCCGCCTCATTTCCGCTGATACCAACGTGTCCCGGGAGCCACAGGAATGCCACCGAGACGCCCCCCAAGTGGAGCAAGCGCAGACAGTCCTGAATCCGGTGGACCACAGGGTGCACAGGGTAAAGAGCTTGGAGACTGAGGAGAGAGCTGAGAGAATCGGAGCAGATAACGTACTGTATCCGCTGATGGCGGCGGATGTAGTGGACAGCCTGGAGAACAGCGTAAAGCTCCGCAGTATAGACCGAACACTGGTCGGGAAGCCGAAAGTGATTTGGGGTGTCGCCAACAACATAGGCACTCCCTACACCTAACGATGTTTTCGAGCCATTGGTGTAAATAAATGTGGCTTCCTTCATTTGTGCACATACAGCAGCAAATGCCTGACGATAAACAAGTGAAGGGGTACCATCCTTGGGAAATCGACAAAGGTCACGGAGCAGGCAGATCCGAGGACGGAGCCAAGGCGGTGATGTACCCCAAGTTGTCAAGAAGGTTTTAGGAAAGCGGAAGGAAAGAGAATGGAGCAGTTGACGGAAGCGGACTCCCGGTGGTAGTAGGGAGGAGGGGCGGCCTGCATACCCCACATCAAAGGAGGCGTCGAAAAAAATGTCATGGGCTGGATTAGCAGGCATGGAAGACAGATGGCTGGCATAACGACTCAGAAGGACTGCTCGCCGATTGGACAGCGGAGGTTCAGCAGGAGGTACCATTCAGGACACGGAGGGTGTTGAGGGATAGAGGGGAGATGTTTGTCCTTTCCAGGTTTCGGAATAGGAACGACGACAGCTTCCATCCATCGTCTGGGAAAAGTACTGTCAGTCCAAATTCGATTATAAAGGCGAAGAGGTAACACAGACTATGGGTTGATAAATGCAGCAACATTTGGACGTGGATACCATCAGGTCCTGGGGCGGAGGAGCGAGATGAAGAGAGTGCATGTTGGAGTTCCCGCATGGAGAAAACAGTATTGTAGCTTTCGCGATTTGGAGAGGAGAAAGCAAGAGGTCGCACTTCCGCTGCACGTTTCTTCGGGAGAAACGCTGGCGGTTAATTGGAAGAGCTCGAAATCTCAGCAGAGTGCTGACCCAATGAATTAGAAATTGCGACAGAGTCCACTAATGTATCATGCGCGACAGTGAGCCCAGAGACCGGGGAGAAACTAGGCGCGCCCGAGAACCGTCGAAGCCGACTCCAAACTTCCGAGGAGGGAGTGAAGGTGTTAAATGAGCTAATAAAGAATTTCCAGGTTGCCTTCTTGCTATCGCGGATGACACGACGGCATGGCGCACGGAACTGCTTATAGTGGATACAGTTGGCCAAAGTAGGATGGTGGCGGAAAACGCGAAGAGCACGTCGCCGCTCACGTATTGCGTCACGGCATGCCTCGTTCCACCAAGGAACTGGAGGGCGCCGGGGCAATTCGGAGGTGTGTGGTATTGAACGTTCCGCAGCTATTAGAATAACGTCGGCAATATGTGTGACATCATTGACGATGGGAATGTGACGGTCATCGAATGTCGCTAGAGACGAAAAAAGTGTCCAATCGGCTTGGGTAAACTTCCAGCTTCGCGGGCGCATACATGGCAGTTGATGCTGCAGTCTAAGGACACATGGAAAGTGGTCACTCGAGTGTGTATCATCAAGGGCGATCCAGTCGAAGCGCCGAGCTAGCGGAACAGTACCGAACGCAAGGTCCAAATGAGATAAATTTGTCGTGGAGGCAGATAAAAATATAGGGACCCCAGTGTTGAAGCAAACTAGATCCACTTGGTGGAAGACGTCTAGCAATAGTGAGCCACGTGGACAAGGATGTGGAGATCCCCAAAGCGGGTGGTGGGCATTGAAGTCCCCAACCATCAAAAATTGGGGTGGAAGCTGACCAAGAAGATGAAGGAGATCAGCTCGTGCCATTGGTGTGGACGATGGAATGTATACAGTACAAAGAGAGAACGTGTATCCGGAAAGGGAAAGACGGACGGCGACATTTTGGAAGGAACTGTTTAAGGGGATTGGGTGATAATAGAGAGTATCATGGAGAAGAATCATGAGTCCTCCATGGGCTGGAGTGCCTTCAACAGAGGGGAGATCATATCGGACAGACAGAAAATGAGGGAGAACAAAGCGGTCATGGGGACGCAGCTTTGTTTCCTGAAGACAGAAGATGACCATCGAGTAGGATCGTAAGAGGATCGACAATTCATCCTGATTGGCTCGAATGCCGCGGATATTCCAGTGGATAATGGACATAGGGTGAACAGAAAATGGAGGAATGTGACCAAGGTTGCTGTCAACTCAACTACTGCTCAGAGCTTGCGACCGACAGCATGGAATGGCATTCAGCTGAAGGCAGAAGATCCTGATCCATAGGTTGTTCAGGAGCAGGTCCTGCCACCAGCGATCTGCCGGTTGATCGGCCGCCAGCAGTGCGCCTCGGCGACACAGAAGACGGCTGAGGGCGATTTCCGCCAGGTGGTGCTGTAGATGGGACACGCCTTGGCGGAGAAGGAGATGAACTGAGTTTCTTTGTAGCCTTCTTGGAAGTATGAAGTTTAGATGAAGGAGGAACCGATGGTTGTGAAGTTAGTGTACATAAAAAATATTCATGAGTATGCTCTTTTTTCGAAGTCTTGGTGTCTCACTTTTGGGCTCGAGATTTAGCAGAACCCGATGAAGGGTGAGCCATAGAGTGGGCAGGCGAAAGTGGTGAGGTTGAACGGGCGATCTTTGCGCTGGCCGATCTGACGACCGTGGCACTAAAGGTGAGGTCGCAAGTCTGCGTGGCCGCCTCCTTTGTTGGCCGAGGAGAAGCAAGGACAGTGCTGTATTTTCCTGTCTGCGGCACGGTGGGCTGTCGACTGGCGAATAATTTTCGAGCAGCAAATGTCGACACCTTTTCCTTCACTCTTATTTCCTGGATGAGCTTTTCGTCCTTAAAAATGGGGCAATCTCGAGAGGAAGCAGCGTGGTCACCCATACAGTTGATGCAGCGAGGGGATGGAGGTGGACAAGCACCCTCATGGGCATCCTTGCCACACGTAGCACATTTGGCCAGAGTGGAACAGGACTGGCTGGTGTGATTGAACCGCTGACACCGAGAGCAACGCGTAGGGTTTGGGACGTAAGGGCGAACGGAAATTATCTCATAGCCTGCTTTGATTTCCAATGGAAGTTGAACTTTGTCAAATGTCAAGAAGACAGTGTGGGTTGGAATGATGTTCATGTCAACCCTTTTCATAACTCTATGAACAGCCGCTACGCCCTGGTCAGACAGGTAGTGCTGAATTTCTTCGTCCCCTTGTGGGGGCCCTCTCTGAGGGCACTCCCGCCTTAGGTGATTGTTCACACCTCAGGTCACACCTCCCAACAAACGGACGGAGGGACCAATCGGCACTTTCGGAAGGTATTAGCTCGGGTAATCACCCCTCCCTGGGCCTGGCTGTTACCAGGGGGTACGTACGTGTCCTACCTGTCTACCCGGGGCGGGGAATTACGCGTTACCCCGTCACCGGCTACGCAAAAAAATGCGTGGGTCGGCCTTCAGACACGCACAGGGAGGAAGGGAAAGGAAAGAAGAGAGGTCTCAAACGCCGCAGCGGAGAAAAGGGTAAAGAGAAGAGGTAAGGAAAAGAGGAGGACAAAGGAAGGAAGAAGACATACAAGCAAAGAAGGCAAAGAAGGTGAAGAATGCGTTACATTTTCGAGCGTCCGTCTCCAGACGTAGGCACAAACCATACTCCCAGATGGGGAGAAAGGGAAGGAAAGAGCCAGAGGTGAGGGGAGGAGAGGCGAAGATGAGGGATGGGGAAGGATGCGGAAAGGGAAGGTATGCAGCCCGGAAAGGAAGGAAGGCCCCATTAGCTCGGGGTCCCGTGCTCGCTACGCACGTATCCACAAAAGAGTTGTGGACCCCCTGGGGGGAACAACTGTTATGCCCTCTTTTCTGATGATAAATGGGTGGGCGGTAGCCAATAGGGATCTGTCGCCATAGCACTTTAAATAAATATATTTTACTTCTTGCTGAAGAACTGCTACATTGTTGACATGTTTTAGCAGCTGTGGTTAGCTGTAAGCAGAGGCCTGACGTAGGTGTCCAACTATGTATCAGGTGGTCAAAAAGTCAGTATAAAATCGAAAACTGAATAAATCACGGAATAATGTAGATAGAGAGGTACAAATTTACACACATGCTTGGAATGACATGGGGTTTTATTAGAAGCAAAAAATTACAACAGTTCAAAAATGTCCGACAGATGGCGCTTCATCTCATCAAAATAGCAATAATTAACATAACAAAGTAAGACCAAGCAAAGATGGTGTTCATTACAGGAAATGCTCAGTATGTCCACCATCGTTCCTCAACAGCTGTAGTCAAGGAATAATTTTGTGAACAGCACTGTAAAGCATGTCCGGAGTTATGGTGAGGCATTGGCGTCGGATGTTGTCTTTCAGCATCCTTAGAGATGTCGGCCGATCACGATGCACTTGCGACTTTAGGTAACCCCAAAGCCAATAATCGCACGGACTGAGGTCTGGGGACCTGGGAGGCCAAGCATGACGGAAGTGGCGGCGGAGCACACGATCACCACCAAACGACGCACGCAAGAGATCTTTCACGCGTTTAACAATAGGGGATGGAGCGCCATCCTGCATAAATATCGTACGTTCCAGCCAGGCTGGGGATGATGCGATTCTGTAACGTCATTCCAAGCATGTATGTCAATTTTTGTCCTCTATCTACATTATTCTGTGATTTATTAAATTTTCAAATTTATACTGACTTTTTGATCACTTGGCACACTAAATGTATGCTGGTAGAACTAGCTATCAAAAAGCTAGGTGTAATGTTCGCTACCAACACTGAAATGATCTAACTAGGAGGAGTTGACCAGGTGTCCACCGTTTGTAACTCTGTTCTTGCTGTCTTCAATGGTCGGCGGCCTGGAGTTTTTCGTTGGTCAGGTAATCCTAGAGGCGACGATGTTCAAAGCGTCGCTCGCGGAGCCCACAGCAATTTTCGAGGTGTCTGCGGCATTACCGGTGACCTACAATACTCAATTCCTCCATCTCGAACCTCCTCAATGTAGTCGTGTGATGATGATGATGATGATGATGATGATGATGCAAGCGTGGACCCAGGAAGTGATGAGACAAGCCGAAGCTGTGGGTGGGGCCGAGCTGCTGCCCACGGCCCAGCATTCACTTTGAGACCACACCGGAACGTCAGCCGAGAAAAAGAGACGGAGGGCGCAGCCCTGCGTACAGTGGCGGTGCGAGGCCGCCTGGTGACAAGACTGCAACGGCCGGCTGTAGAGTGAAGAGGACCAACGCCTATGGACGTCAGATGCCTGTCGTTCACTTAGTGACGTAGTGACTGGTGAAGTTGTAGTATCCAGGTCCATCAGTTGAGCGCCAGGTTCTGATGACGCAGGACACTAAAGTAGCCATAGGGGATGCACGCTCCATCATCCAAGCAGGAAATGAACCTGTGAACAAGGAGTCGTTGGCAGGATCAGAATTTATAGAAGCGAAGTTGATTCAAATGTCGTCACTGCAATCTATCTGCACCCTGTATCAGAAACATGAAATTGCCAAGCAGCTTTACGACGATGCCACGTTCTCAGTGATTCGGACCTCTGTATAATCTAAAAAAACTCACTAGTTCGATACACTGCCTTAGTGGGCGAAGTAGGCGCCGACGGTGCGGTGGGCGCAGGAACTAGAGCAAACTACGATGGCGCCTTCTGTGATACAACTCCGCTGGCGATGTACCGTTACGAGGCTGAGAGGGGTAGAACAAGAGCAGCGATGCTTGGTCCCGCGTGTGGCGGGTATGTTTCTTATCCATCTGTTGCTCAAAAGTGCGAACGCGGCGTTTCCGATTCTACGTTGGGCTGTGGGTAAATGGTGTGCTGCCTGATGTGACGAACCCCGTTGGCGGTACAGAAGTCCTCGAATTCTGCAGACGCAAACATATCTGCTGTCAAACAACAAAAATAACAACAACAACAACAACAACAACAACAACTAGTAAACCCAAGGGGGCCAGATATGGACTGCAAGACTAAGTGTACAGCGTGTCGTCGTGGAATGCATAGGTACCACAGGAAGAAACTTGCCATATGCGTCGACGACAACGAGTGTTCCGCCGGCCGTTGTGGCCGAGCGGCTCTAGGCGCTTCAGTCTGGAAACGCGCGACCGCTACGGTCGCACGTTCGAATCCTGCCTGGGGCATGGATGTGTGTGCTGTCCTTAGGTTAGTTAGGTTTAAGTAGTTCTAAGTTCTAGGGGACTGATGACCTCAGATGTAAAGTCCCATAGTGCTAAGAGCCATTTGAACGTGTGTTCCGGTAGGATCCAACAAACTCAAAATGCAACCGCTGCCGAGGCGCTTCAACTGATCAAAGAACCGCTGGGGAAGGGCTGCCTTGTCTGGTGTTCTGCGCAAGCATGGCACTGAGATGCCAACTGCTCTGTTTGCGAGTCCATGACAAACCATTCGCAATGGCGGCGAGCTAATTGGTGCTGATCACGCCCCAGTGACCCTGATGAAGGAAACTAATGTCTTTGGACAGCAATTGGAATCACCGCGCGCGACTGTTCAGATTCGGTGCGTAGCAATAGGACACCTTGTAGTACAGGTAAGTGATGCCTACGTGCTAAATATCGACGGGTTAATTTGTTTCGTAGAGCGTGGCCAACCAGTGAGGATGTAGCGCAACAAACTCTTCAAGTCCAGATCCGCTGCCATTGCCTGGGCGATGTTGCGGTGATCTAATGGAAACCGGTCCAGCACGTCTGAATCCCATGCGGCAATGAAACGCTTTTGATGCGTCGAAGTCTACATATGGTCCCGAGGGAAGATGCAAAAGCGTGTCTGCATTGGTATGCTTGGATGTGGGTTTGTACGTTCTCTTGTACTGACAGTGCGACGAGAGCTAAACATTGCAATTTCTATGCGGTACGATTCGGAATGGGCTTGGCCAGGTTGAAAAGTGATTTCAAAGACTTAGGGTCAGTGACGAGGTAGAACTTTCTTCCATACAAATACTGACGAAATTTAGTCACTCCACAGAGCTTCCTTCTCTATTTGCGAATAGATGCTCTTAGCTTAAGGCGAAGGCTGTCTGTCAGCAGAACCAATCGTGTGCAAGAGTACAGCCTCAATGCCAGACCAAGAAACGTCCACGGCTAAGACTATAGATTTGGAAACATCAAAATGGCGTGGACAACTGTCACTGAGCGAGGCGTCAGAGTCGTCGAAAAGCAATGTAACATTACTGGGACCACACAGAAGGTACATTCTTGCAGCGAAGGCGGTGCAACAGTGCCGCAATCTGAGCTGGTAAGAATTATTTTCTTGCCTGAAGTACTCAATGTCAGTTTGGAAGAACATATTTGTTTGTTGCATTTAAGGCCTGCTTCCTAACACTTGTAACATGGTGCGTAAATTACTAAGATGCTCATCCGCTGTATAACCTGATGCCGTTAATTGTTCCAAATAGCGCTGGAAAACTGCTAGTTCGGATGCACTATCGAAAGGCAAACAAAGAAACTCTGACTCCGTTGAGCGTATTAATGACTGACACTTGCCGTGGCTATTCATCCGAAACAGTGGTTCCCAACCTTTCTTAGACCATTACCCCTAAGTGCTATCAGACATTAGCTAGTATTCGGGCCATCCTTCCTCCCGCTGCCATATGTTGCACCTCCCCCTCCCCCACATTATAACCAACTTTAGCACGTAACTGTAGAATGAATGAATGACTTTTCTTGGAACACCTATTTTTAAAATGATGAAACATGAATTATATTTAGTATGTGCGCGCGCGCGCGCGCGCGCTGCTTCGAAGCGGGTAATGAAACAATTCTGGACTACTGCAGGTACTATCTATAACTCTGAGAAGACGTCTTCTTGAAATATTTAGCATTTGTTACGTATGTGTCTCACTTTTATCATCAATAATGTACCGGAAAAGCACAAAATATGTTTTCACTGGGTGGACTATATGAGGAACCTATAACCTCCACCGCATTAATGCTACCAACTCAGGTAAAGTAATTTTTGATAACATATTATTGATAGTAGAGTCTTACGAAATTGTGATAATAGTAATGATATTTTGAAAATAATTTAATTTCGTGACAAACAGAAACGAATGGTTTAGTTTTACTACTCAGAAAATTTCGTTTTACACGTCAGAGGATAATTACACCCAAGTTGCGAACCACTGATCTGAAGTGATCTGGAGGCAGCCATCGCATAAAGGCATTGCAGAGAAGTAATGACTAACTCATACACCGTCCATAAGTTCATGAAATCGAGGCAAAGGAAATGATCAATCACTGTTTGGGGTTCACTGTTGTCTTATAGTCTGCACAGATACGCAGTTTTCTCGAAGGCTTCCTGACCAGTACTAACGGAAACGCCCACCGACTGGCTAAGATGAGTGCAATAACGTCACTTTCCTAACGCTGTGAAAGTTCCTGAGCAACACGTTCCCGGAGCGTGTTTGCTACAGTGCGAGACCGGAAGAAGTGAGTTTCTTCATTATCTTCCACGGTCACATGCGCAACAAAATTAGAAACTTTGCCTAACCCATCAAAAAACAAATTTTTGAACGCAGCACACAACCAAGCAACATTGTTCTTCACATCAAAATGATCAACTGGGAACACACTGTCTACCACACGCAACCCAAACGAATGAGGCAAATCAAGGCCAAATGAATTTGCACTTTTCCTTGAATGCAAAACCTGAAATTTCAGTCTTTTGCAAATTCCGGTATACAGCTGTAAGTTTGCAAGAAGTTAGCATTTCAATGTCTTTTCCGTTATTTGCTGTAAGGGTAGAGTGTGGTTTCTGCAGTTTGGGCTTGCCAAGAAGATCCTAAGTATTGCGATTGAACAAAGAAACTGAGGCACCCGTATCCGATTGCAACTTAACAATTCCGCAAGCTGTCAGAAGTTTATTAGAGTGGCGTTGTACCGAAGAGGCCACTGATTTCTTTAATTGCTAACTAGCACACTTCTGTTCCACACTAGATGCTCTGGTTCGTAATACACAGCACGTACAGCGAATTTTTATTTGTAGGGACGTATATTAGGAGAGCGCGCCTTTTTCTGTAAGCACACCGCTTGAACATGTCCGTTCTCGCCACCTGAAAAACAAGTTGTGTTTCGTGACGGGCATAAGTGATGTTCATGCCCTGAGAAGCAGCGTGGAAAAGATTTCACGCCCATACCTTTCTGGTCTGGCTGTTTACGTCGCTGGCTATGCTGGCAAGGGGGTTCGTACGAACTTACTTTCATCGATTTGATTAATATTGGCAGGCTTTGTACGGCACGATTAACAATTCACCATATGTAAATAGCAAAACGCACTTATCAACCGGTTTCGAGGAAACAGTTTGAACATTTTACGCGTGCTTAAATACTTTCATGGTCGCTAATGAGCAAGTATTCCTCAGCCTAGCGAGTAAGCGCTTAGTTTCATAAGCGGGAGGCCTGTGGATCGCGTCCCGCTTCCGGTAACCTATTTCGTCCCACGCAATTTTAGCAACATATGGGCCGCGAAACTTTGTGACGCCCGAGAACCGCATACGAACGTAGCCCAAGTTTGTATTGCAATAGAACATCGAAAAAACCATGCACATGCAAAGACTTTGCGTTCATTGCAAGTGCTGTATGTCGCAATAATTATTTCCCATGTTTCTATTATCAGTATTATTCAGATTCCTGCAGTGCTCAATAGATTACACATTTTACTTGCCACACATGTAAATAAAATGACTACACTGACGTGTTTGGAAGTTTTTCTGTAGTTTTCCAGTCATTACGAAATTCTCTTTTTCAGGGACCGAGCGAGACAGCGCATTCATTGGCACACTGTACTCGCATTCCGGAGGACGACGGTTCTAACCCGTTTCCACCCATCAAGATTTAGGTTCGTAATAGCAGTTACATTTACGGGAATTTTTATGAAGTTTGGAAGTTTTTGGATTGTTTTGTTGGAAAGAGCCTCATGTGAACTTTCGGCCTTTGAAAAATTCCGCGTGGCATGTTTCATATTAGTCTATGGAATATTTGGCGAGCAATTTCTTTATTAGAAATGCACTGAAAAAGGACCGAATGTGAAACTCTTATTGTAACACAGTAATGACTGTCAATAGCGCAATAATTCGGGCCGGACTTTATTTCTGGATGCGTTGTGTGTGTACCGGGTTGTCTGAACTGTGTGCTGAGAACAATAATATTATTCGTCAATTACATACGGGCTGATGGCAAGTTTTATTTAGAACCTAAAGAAATAAAAGAACTTCTTGTAGAATTTTGACATTTCTGAAGAGATGAAGCAATCGTCGTCCACCCGAAAATTGTTATATTACAGGATAGTTTGCTACCAGAGTTTACGCGGACTTTGCAAATCTAAGTATTGATGGTGTTTTTCTTCAACGCTACCTTTAGCGCCGTCCGAACAGTATCTACGTATGCAGAGAAACGGGCTGGTGATCAGACGCCGTACTGAAGTAGGTGGAACTTGTGTAGTGGCACAGTACGACGAGAGACAGTGATCAAAAGTTTATACGCCACATTTTAAAACCCCGCCCCGCCGCACGCGGACTGGCAAATACCACAACCAAAGCGCGTATATACGCCTAATAAAACACTACCGACATACATGAAAATACACCCTACGAAAGAATACGTGGAAACGCATGCAATAACAGCTACAACAAAAATAAGATAGAAAGAAAAGAAATAGCTAGTGGTAAGGATACGCTCTGTGTCAACATCGATTTGCGAAACGATTTACAGGGACTACCTTTATTTTTAAGGAAGGTAAATATTGAGGAAAGTTAGTTACAGAAGACAAAGAAATAATTGAAACAGTTTGAAATGCTTTGAGTCTATAGGGGAAGAGCGTTTGGTCTTGCAACATGTGTTAGTAAACCAATGCGTCGTGACGTCAGCGGCATCTCATTGCTACAGGCGGCGTAATTATTACATCTCCATTATTCATGAAATTGCCATGGATACTTCGTAGGCCGCTCGGACGTTTTAGTTCCTGTATAAAATCCCAGTTCGTATATGTGCGATTACGATACTCCTTACGATTCCGTTATCAACTTCTTGAAACAATATATAATCCACTTTGACCCACCGATCGCTGATTTACAGCCCGTCCACTTTTAACAATCACTATTGCGAATTAACAGTTATGTCGTGTGGCATTGTTTTCGACAGAAGCAGTTTAAAAACCCCCACGGTGACAATATTTTAGAGAGCGCGGCAGCTCGTTAAGTTGCAAACGAGATAGTAACTCTGAAGTATATTAGTTTGTGGAGCGCAGTTAGCTGCAAACAGTTCAATTCTCGCAACGACAATCACAGTCCTTTCGGACAAATATTGTCACTTCTGTTTATAGTAGTCCGCAAAACTCTTAGCACTCACACAGCCTCACATTTTGTTCCACAACGTTCACGTTTAAGTTTAGTTTAAGCCGTAACCGAAAAATAAGAATGAGGCCATGAATTTTCGTGTGGTTCTGTTTAGAACGATTATACAATGTAAATCGCTCGTACGCCACAACATTGCACGCCTACTGGCTGTCTACCCTGTCCGTCTGCATTAATCGCTATCGCTCTCGCATCAAAGCTCATACAGCAGAGCTGCGTGTTGCATTTTTTTTCACACAGAGCATTTCACAAAATCATGACAAACAAAATCAAACGTATATGGACACTGCTGCACACTCAAAAGAGGTTCTTTTAACAATATCAATAAAGCGAAACATAGTAACATTTCATATTACAGAACAAAACCAAAAAAATGTTATAGACTATCAAAGACATGTACAGAGAAAGTAGAGAGGAAGAAAAGAAAAAGAGAAACTTAAGTAACAATTTCACAAGTACAAATACCACGATGAACGAAGTGACCAGAAACAGTTTTTCTTTGGCAACTCTGTAGACTATCGAGCTATCCGTGAACTTAGGATGAAGTGTACGTTCCAAAGGAGATTTAGCATTCCCAGCATTCCTTTTTGCAGCTTTTCATTAGTAGCGAGGCTTAGGGTAGAGTCACTTAAAACTGAGGAGAGTTATCTGTGAACGATGTTACCTGCGACGTTGCAAGTCCCTTCGACGATCAAGATTAGCTGTTGCAGTACCTTTGGTCCACCATGAAACCAGTTGGCGACACAGAGACCTGTCGAAAGAGGAACAGGCATTCCAGCACCGCAAGTGATCGCATCGGAGATTTCTCCTACAAACTCGTCATTGCTATCTGACAGAACAAAATGAAATTACTGGCTTCAGTTCTGGCAGGTGGCAGTAGTATCTATTTCAGTTGTATTGGATCATCATGTTGAGGACATTGTGATTAAAAAAGGGGAGTGTTTGATAGGTCACACTCCATGATCACTGTCATCAGTGGGGTTGGAATAACGTGAGGGATATCTGTTGCCCCTAGGGTCACTCGAGTATTGTTTTACCCAGTAGTCCTCTTTCACAACTTTTAGATGTTACGGCATATCCCTTAGCGCCCACGAACCGTGGCTCCTCTAGCAACTGGCTGATGTAGGATCGGATCTATGGATCTCATGGGAGAGGGTCTCTCTTAGATCACCCCTGTCAGCAGTAGACGCCGGATTGGGCTGCTCTTCTGACCAGGTGCGAGAAGTGGCTCCTGAAGACTGTGCCACAGGAACCACGAGAGGATCGTGACGTGTGGAGGGAGGGGGGAGAGGCAGCGTTATCACCCCGCGGTCGAGTATATTTGCGCAACTACCACATTTTCGTCGAGAGATTAAAATGGTTCAAATGGCTCTGAGCACTATGGGACTCAACTTCTGAGGTCATCAGTCCCCTGGAACTTAGAACTACTTAAACCTAACCAACCTAAGGACATATCACACATCCATGCCCGAGGCAGGATTCGAAGCGCGACCGTAGCTGTCTCGCGGTTCCAGATTGTAGCGCCTAGAACCGCACGGCCACTCCGGCCGGCGGAGAGAGTAAATATTCCAGGTACTGCTGATGGCCTGGTCACAGTTGTGGCGAAGGTCAATACGACAGACTGGATACAACTCAGTTTCAAATTATGAGAGGCAACTGTGACCTTCAGTTTATGAAGTTTGCATTCCTTGAGTAGATTAGCAGAGTTTGGGAATTGGGGAGTGTGGTCATTCCTGCAATTGACAGACAGGTGGTCGTGTATATATGGTTAATTTTCGTAAGGTAACTGGCAAGTCTCCACAAATCGGTTTCAAATAACTTCCGAGAATTCGCTGAAATTGTTACCTGGCTGAATTCCCGGAAGTTATTTGAAAGTTGTATACGCCAGGAGAAACTCAAGTCTCACAAATCGGTTGTTTTTGTTATTTGTTGATGCTTTAGAGTGTAAAACAGCTGAGGTCATAAGCGCCCATGCCGTAACTTAAAATGGGGAATTACCAAATGAATTTGAAGTCGATAATACTCAGCGCCTAAACGACTAGAGTAGAGGGATAGCTAAAAACTTTGAGGAGGTTGCTTAAACGGTTGAAAAATTCGCTTCGCTATATTACTACGACGAATAACAAGTGCAATCTGCAGCTCGTGCTGTGTCTGCTAAAATATCTGATAATTCAGACGACAAACATACATTAACACGTAAAAAGTTATAAAATCGGCATCGATTCAGAAAATGGCGCACTGTCAATTGTTGGTTGCAGTAGGCAGGTGGTGCAGGGTTTCCACTTAAATGTCGGTGACAAACGACAGTGCCCAATACGCAGCCTACCTAAAGGTGTCTCCTTGCGATGAGAGGGAGGGGGGGGGGGGGCGCGAGATGAAGTCGTCCAGGCATTTGGGAGGGTTTAATTTCCTGGAGTTTGTTCTTATTTAAAGAAGACCGGTCTCCATGCCAGAGTGACAATGTTCGTACGTGCAGCAACAGAGATTATCTGAAGGGACAGAATAGCTGGAAGGCCTAGGCAGTCTGACTGTAGCCTTGACAGTAGCATCGGCAGCTTCATTTCATTTCACAATATCGTCACGTGACTAGGGACCTACATGAATATCACGTTGGCTCCATCAGCGAGTGAGCGGAAGCGTTCTTGGATTCATTTTACTAAGGGGTGGTATGTGAATAGTACGCAGAGGCTCTGGATGTCACTAAGGAAATCTGAACATAGTACGCAATTGATAAGCTCGTCGAATGTGCTGGGTGTCTGATACAGGGCAGAAAGCTCTGTAGTAAAAATCGAGCACTGTTCTAGAAGCCAGTATCTAAAATATTTGTTGCCAATGACAAAGGCGCCATTAGTATATATGAAGGCGCTGTCTCCAAATTGTGTGCTAAGTTTGAGAAACTTACACTAATAGGTCGCATCTAGAGTAGTGTCTTTGGGAAGCAAACTAAGACAAATATGAATGCGGACCTCTGCATGAGGCCAAGGAGGTGAAGGGCTACATCTACATCTACATCCATACTCCGCAAGCCACCTGACGGTGTGTGGCGGAGGGTACCTTCAGTACCTCTATCGGTTCTCCCTTCTATTCCAGTCTCGTATTGTTCGTGGAAAGAAGGATTGTCGGTATGCCTCTGTGTGGGCTCTAATCTCTGATTTTATCCTCATGGTCTCTTCGCGAGATATACGTAGGAGGGAGCAATATACTGCTAGACTCTTCGGTGAAGGTATGTTCTCGAAACTTCAATAAAAGCCCGTACCGAGCTACTGAGCGTCTCTCCTGCAGAGTCTTCCACTGGAGTTTATCTATCATCTCCGTAACGCCTTCGCGATTACTAAATGATCCTGTAACGAAGCGCGCTGCTCTCCGTTGGATCTTCTCTATCTCTTCTATCAACCCTATCTGGTACGGATCCCACACTGCTGAGCAGTATTCAAGCAGTGGGCGAACAAGCGTACTGTAACCTACTTCCTTTGTTTTCGGATTGCATTTCCTTAGGATTCTTCCAATGAATCTCAGTCTGGCATCTGCTTTACCGACGATCAACATTATATGATCATTCCATTTTAAATCACTCCTAATGCGTACTCCCAGATAATTTGTGGTATTAACTGCTTCCAGTTGCTGACCTATTTTGTAGCTAAATGATAAAGGATCTATCTTTCTGTGTATTCGCAGCACATTACACTTGGCTACATTGAGATTCAATTGCCATTCCCTGCACCATGCGTCAATTCGCTGCAGATTCTGCTGCATTTCAGTACAATTTTTCCATTGTTACAACCTCTCGGTACACCACAGCATCATCTGCAAAAAGCCTCAGTGAACTTCCGATGTCATCCACCAGGTCATTTATGTATATTGTGAATAGCAACGGTCCTATGACACTCCCCTGCGGCACACCTGAAATCACTCTTACTTCGGAAGACTTCTCGCCATTGAGAATAACATGCTGCGTCCTGTTATCTAGGAACTCCTCAATCCAATCACACAATTGGTCTGATAGTCCATATGCTCTTATTTTGTTCATTAAACGACTGTGGGGAACTGTATCGAACGCCTTGCGGAAGTCAAGAAACACTGCATCTACCTGTGAACCCGTGTCTATGGCCCTCTGAGTCTCGTGGACGAATAGCGCGAGCTGGGTTTCACATGACCGTCTTTTTCGAAACCCATGCTGATTCCTACAGAGTAGATTTCTAGTCTCCAGAAAAGTCATTATACTCGAACACAATACGTGTTCCAAAATTCTGCAACTGATCGACGTTAGAGATATAGGTCTATAGTTCTGCACATCTGTTCGACGTCCCTTCTTGAAAACGGGGATGACCTGTGCCCTTTTCCAATCCTTTGGAACGCTACGCTCTTCTAGAGACCTACGGTACACCGCTGCAAGAAGGGGGGCAAGTTCCTTCGCGTACTCTGTGTAAAATTGAACTGGTATCCCATCAGGTCCAGAGGCCTTTCCTCTTTTGAGCGATTTTAATTGTTTCTCTATCCCTCTGTCGTCTATTTCGATATCTACCATTTTTTCAACTGTGCGACAATCTAGAGAAGGAACTGCAGTGCAATCTTCCTCTGTGAAACAACTTTGGAAAAAGACATTTAGTATTTCGGCCTTTAGTCTGTCATCCTCTGTTTCAGTACCATTTTGGTCACAGAGTGTCTGGACATTTTGTTTCGATCCACCTACCGCTTTGACATAAGACCAAAATTTCTTAGGATTTTCTGTCAAGTCAGTACATGGAACTTTACTTTCGAATTCATTGAACGCCTCTCGCATAGCCCTCCTCACACTACATTTCGCTTCTCACCTAACGGGAACGTTGAAAGAAGTTTAAGGTTAAGCTTCCGAAACAATACCAAAGCGAGCTCCAGGAGGGAGCAAAGAAGCTATGCTTACTCATATTGGTGGTCAAGGGAGTCATCAAAAAAGGAAGCATAGGATGGATGGTCGGGCACAGAAGGCAGACGGCACGTGCATCTGCTGAGAACATTACGCCGGTATGTCACCAGTAGCTCGCAGCGTCTGCAAAGAGACACCTCACAGGGCTAGCATAGAAAGTTCCAGCAGTCAAATGTGATGGATTGTGTTGAGACATCGTAAAACAGACGGTCGTGCAAATGAATAAACAAGACATCCATAGTCCACTTTTGATCCGACAAAGGACTGGTAAAAGTGGAGGAGGCTTTTCCGATCCACTCTCCAAGAAGTACCGTTTAAAACATGTAGGATATTTGTAGACTGGGTGAAGTGTGCTACCAGAAAAGATGTGGGAGGGCCAGCAGAGGTTATATCGAGCGTGAGCCCCAAGTATTTCGTGGTTTCGGAAAAAAAGAGCAACAGGAGCGAGATCTAAGGACAGTGGAAGAAACTCCTTACGCCGCAAGAAGTTCAGACAATTTTCTCAGTGGAAAAGTGGAATCCATTATCGATGCTCCAAACGTAAGGATGGTCGAGACATCGCTGCAGTCGTCGCTCAAGTAATCAAGTTCGTTGAGAGCTACAGTAGATTGCAAAGTCATCGACGAAAAGGGAGTCTGAGATGCCTGATGGGAAAGTCCATAACAAGGGTAATTTCTGTGGCAAAAGAGTCAAGCTCAGCACAGAGCCCTGTGGAACAACATTCTCCTAAATAAGAGTGTTCGACAAAGCAGACCTTACATAGACCATTTAAAAACGCCTGGACAAAATTGGGCAGGCAGCCTTGGAAGCCCCACAAATGCACTGTGTGGTGGATGCCCGTCCTCCAGCAGATATTTTAATACTTCTCCAAATCAAAAACATAGCCATGGTCTGACATTTCTACAGAAAACTGTTCATAATCTGGGTTGACAGAGTGATGAGATGAACTTCAGAACATTTCCTACGAAATCCACATTGTGCATTTGTTAGCAAATTCCGAAACCCAAGCCACCATACTAGCCAACCATTGATGATGCTTTCCATCTCCTGGCAGACACTGCTGGTGAGGGAAATTGGGCAGTAGCTAGTCAAAAGATGGTTGGATGATTAAAGGGACCCAGCTACTAGGTCGTCAGTTTCTTTTCCCTCAAATTGAAAGAAAGAGGAACGAAAAACGGTGAAGGCAGTTCTGGTATCAGCTACTGAATATGCAGAACATTTCCAAAACATCCCAGACATGTTCCCAAGAGAGGGGAAAAAGGATAGCAAGATGATAGACATGCATCACAGAAGGGAAACTATGCTGCAAAGACTAGAGCCCCAGGGTAGCCAAGCATGAACCCACCAAAGAATTGCAAGCCCCCTGGGAGGTCCAAAATTAAGTGTGGGGAAAGCAGCAAGGAGGGAGACCTCAACCGTAGGGGGGGGGGGGGGGGCGCACACTGTCGAGCAGCCCTGAGGGCCCACTGTAAGAGGGGTAAGGAGTTTGAGTACTAGTGCGAATGAGGGTGATGTCTTCATAGCTGCAGCATGAGACACTGTTGTACACCCTGGATGGAAGCAGTCTTACTACTTCATGGCCTCCTGGTAAGTTAGTTTGTCCAGAGTGTTATATTCACGTGCTTTCTTCTCTTTCTGGAAAACAGTACTGTCTGCCAAGTAGGGAAAATGGTGCCTTCCACAGCTGACACATATGTGGGAGTGGCACAAGGAGCATTCGCATGCAGCAGTCGTCCACAATCTCTACAGATGGGGCTATGCATGTCAACAGGAAGACATGTGCCCAAATTTCAAACACTAAGCACCACATGGGGAGGAAGGTAAGGTTTCTCATTGCATCGGTATATCATCAGCTTGACCTTTCCAGACAATGGATCTCCTTCAAAGACCAAGATGAAGGCACTCATAGCAATCCTGTTTCCTTTTGGCCTCTTATTGACATGGGAAAGTGTACACCCCTTCACTCCAAGTTGGCGTGTAGTTCGTTACAAGACTTCAAGAGCACATCTCTGAAGAAAGATCCTCTGAACTATATTTGGACTATTATGGGGGGGGGGGGGATGATGGACTGTGGGGCGCTGAACTGTGTGGTCATCAGCGCCCATACAAAGTCCCAATTTTTACAGTCCATTTTCTTTTCACACTCCAATCTAGTCACACTCCTAGATGATGATGATGGCAACACAAACACCCAGTCCCCAACCCAGGTGGGAACAGAACCTGGGACCCCTTGATCCAGAGGCACCAATGCTAGCCCCTAGACCGCGAGCTGCAGACTATTATGGGAAGTGACAGTCCCTGCTATGTCACTGCTTGTTACAAGCAAGCAGCGGCCATGACTAGGCAGGGGATGCTGTTTTGATCAAAACTTTTCTACTTTTCATTTTAGAGATGGCTGGCACTTCTCCAAACTTTTCTTACAAATTAATGGCTTTGTGGAAAAGGAATCCCAGTCAGTTCTTGTGCAAACCAAGTAATGTGATGACTTATTCTCTGCTTGCCACTTAGCTTTACATTCCCCCCATGGCGGTCAGGGAAGGGAACGTAATATGATCGAATCTCTCTGCATTAACATGAGGACTTTTCTTCCATAGATACTGCTGGGGCCATATGGCCACCAACGGGAGGTAACTTCATTCGCTTCATTTGTGGCTCATCCACCATGGTGCCCACTCTGAACAGGGGGCTCTCCCCACCCAGCCCCAGTAATGGCTACGTGGACAGCAACCAATGGCTCAGAGTCCCTGTACCCCTTTCATGATGGGCGCATACTCCTTGGCATACAGGGGTAGTTTTGACCTCAGGCACCAAAAAAGTGTGATTCTTGCATGGTCAGAGGCTGCAACCATGCAGGTACTTTAACCCCCCCTCCCCAAAAATAAAGGGATGGCTACTGTACTGGATTTAAGATGTATTACCTTAGTAAAGGGAAGGGTGCAGAGATTGAAAGGCACAAAGGTGGAGTATAAACCACATGGGCGACTTTCCCTGCATGATCTGCACTTCTGAAGAATTTTGAAAATTGGTGGTAGGTCAAACCAAACAATAGGGAGCATGTATGTACTTAATGAAAAGATGTAGAAGTGGAAACTCTTGCCCCATTTCATAAACCAGGTCCAAGCAGGGTCGGTACCAAGAAAACCATCAAATAGAGAGGCAGAGGGGGGGATAGGTCTAGTGGAAGTATAAACTTGCAGCACAGAAAGGAAGTAATGTAGAAAAGGCTGGTGCCCTATGGTAGCCACACACATACCAATGAGCTGCTAGCCTGGGAGGGGGGGGGGGGGAGAGGAGGGGTGACGAGATAATGAACCACAGAGTGGTGCTTCCAAAATCCACATTGTGGATTTGTTAGCAAATTCCAAGAAAAGCCTCCATACCAGCCTACCATTGAACATAAGTTCTATTACCTTGCTGACACTGCTGGCGTGGAAAATTGGGCAATAGCTGGATGTAAGACTTCTCATTAGAGGAGTTTGGTATGGGGATTACAATGGCTTCACACCAACATCTGGGAAGGGCAGTCCATCCAGACACGATTATACAGAAAGCGTACGTACAAAGCGTACGTACAAAGCGTACGTACAAAGCGTACGTACAAAGCGTACGTACAAAGCGTACGTACAAAGCGTACGTACAAAGCGTACGTACAAAGCGTACGTACAAAGCGTACGTACAAAGCGTACGTACAAAGCGTACGTACAAAGCGTACGTACAAAGCGTACGTACAAAGCGTACGTACAAAGCGTACGTACAAAGCGTACGTACAAAGCGTACGTACAAAGCGTACGTACAAAGCGTACGTACAAAGCGTACGTACAAAGCGTACGTACAAAGCGTACGTACAAAGCGTACGTACAAAGCGTACGTACAAAGCGTACGTACAAAGCGTACGTACAAAGCGTACGTACAAAGCGTACGTACAAAGCGTACGTACAAAGCGTACGTACAAAGCGTACGTACAAAGCGTACGTACAAAGCGTACGTACAAAGCGTACGTACAAAGCGTACGTACAAAGCGCTTGCTGTCAAATAGGTGCAGCAACATCTGAATGTTAATATCGTCTATTCCTGGAGCAGAGGATCATGATGAGGTGATAGCATGGTCTAGTTCCCTCAGAGTAAAAACAGTATTGTACAATTTCCGATTCTGAGAGGGGAAAGGTATCTACTGAGCTGTCTCCGTTCCAGAGCTCAAGATCTCTGCGAAGTATCGACCCAAGATTTTGGAAATATCCATAGGGTTCGCAATGACATCGTTCGCTGCAGTCAGGCCAGGAATGAGGAGATGTACCTTGTTTCCAGAAATCCGACGCATGTTATCCTAAACAGAAGAGTAAAACGGTTAAAAGAATTTTTAGAGAGGTTCAAGTAGCTTTTATACTGTGTCTGATAATGTGACGACACTTTGCTCAAAAGTAACAGTTCCTTATGTGATTGCGTTCAAAGACATGGCGAACACGTCTGTGTGTGAAACGCACCACAGCATTCCTCAGTCTATCAAGGAATGGGACACATTGCAGTAGGGAAGAGATTCATTGGATGGAACATTCTGCAATAGTAAGGGTAACATTCTTAAGGTACTCTGTCTCATTATCATTGCTTGAAATGTTCGTCGCAGGTTGTCGAAGTTGGCATTAGAAAGCTGCCAGTTGGTCTTAAGTACAAATAGAACATGAGTTAGACTAATTGCACATGGCAAAAAGTCGTTCGAGTATGTTTCAGAGGACAGACCACTCTAGACAGTAAATAAGCTGTGCATTACAGAACAAGAGATACAGGTTCGAAAAAGTGTGTGTGGGATCTGAAAGAAATGTGGGTTCACCAGTGTTGAGAGAAATGAGAGTAAGCTGGTTGAGAATATCTGCCAATGGAGAGCCTCTGGCAGGTTCTCAAGGAGCTCCAAATGGGATGGTGGGCATTGCAGTTGCTGAGTAGCAAGGCAGCTTGAGGGAACTGAGCAGTAAGCTTCAATATGTCTGCCCTGGTGAGATCAGATGACAGGGGTATGTAGATATTACAAAGAGGAAAGGTGTAACTGCCAAGAAAAAGACAAAGAACAACTTGTAACTGGCTGTTCAAGGACATGGTTTGGCTATGGATCTCGTCCCGAATGAGCTGGCGTTAGCTCCTCAGAAGGAAGGTCGGAACTTACTGGAGTGAAGTGTAAGAGGTCGAAGTGGTCTTGAGGGCATCATTTCGTTTCTTTGACGCATAAAACCACTGGCCATTGCGATCGCAGTAGCAGTCTTCAGTCTGCCCTGTGTTACCTGATGCCACGAATATTCCATTGGAGAACAGTCATATTAGATGGCACGAGTGATTTCTTTTATAAGGGGCAGTTACTTCAGTGTCTGCCGAGTGCCAGATTGCAGCTGTGCACTACTGCAGGTTCCCAAGGTTGAAGATACAATTATGTCTTCAGAGGTACCAGTAACCTCACTGAGTCTACTGACTCCAGAGTGGAGAATTGGTGATTCGCAGCAGTGAAATGGAGGTCGGCCAGAGGTGTCGCGAGGTGACACTGTTGTAGAGGTTCTCTGAGTAGAAGAAAGGGTAAACGTTAGTCTTTGCTCGAGTTCTTAGTACCTCTGCGTTTGTCAGACGTGGACCGAGATGTTTGCTGACTTAAGGTGCGAAAAAATTCATTGCAGAGGTATTCCTTTTTAAATTTTCGTTCTGGCTGCGTTACAAGCGACTTAACATGTGTGGGCGAAGGCTTTTGGTGTGCTGAGCCACTGTAGTGGGCGGAGATTAGGACGTCACCTTAGCAGTGGCGATTTCACAACCGTAGCACTTGGCTAGAGGTCGAAGGTCTGCGTGGCCATACTTTTTATGAGCTGCGACGTAGAAACAACGGTACTGTAACAGTTTTTGTGAGTACGTCCTTGGCATACATGGGGCCTCTGCCCTGGCAGGACTACTTCCTTTTACCTGCTACTCAACACACCGTGCCGGCCGAAGTGGCCGTGCGGTTCTAGGCGCTGCAGTCTGGAACCGCGAGACCGCTACGGTCGCAGGTTCGAATCCTGCCTAGGGCATGGATGTGTGTGATGTCTTTAGGTTAGTTAGGTTTAACTAGTTCTAAGTTCTAGGGGACTGATGACCTCAGAAGTTGAGTCCCATAGTGCTCAGAGCCCTCAACACACCGACAAACCTTCGCCCACGCCAGTGAAGTCACCAGAACGGAAATTTAAATAGGAATACTTCCCCAATGAGTTTTGTGCACCTCGAGTCAGCTTCACGTCGCAGTAGTAATACGATTTTGACTTTAACTGAAGCGAATCTGCCTCAGAACCGCGGATGAATGCACCGGTATCTACTTTGTTTGTCGGGCCTCTTCGTACTCACTGTGAAAGAGGCCAGACACTACATCCTATGAGTGAGCTATGTTGTCAGCAGGGAATTTGTCTTATTAAGTCTGAGAATGTCAGTTACACTGCAATACAGGGCAGCAGGTACTCGACTGATTTGGTGCCACCTTCTCGCCACGCACCTACTCTAAAGATTTCAGCACCTTTGAAGGCAGTTTGTATATGTCGCTGTAGCAACGCTTCGGGACTGTTGCACCTCTATGATAGACTTTTTTTCAATCATGCAGCCTTTTGAGCTTCGTAGCTGCCAGCGGTCAGCGCTCCTCGTGCCGTGTCAAGTAATATTGTTGATAATCAACTAAAAACTTCGTACCTCGAGTGAACCGAGAGTCTCTGTACTATCATAATTGAATTTTAACTTCTGTGACATTTACAAATAGCACACGGTGGTTCCAAAGTATGTGTCTCAATATGAGTCCCATTTTTTGATGACCAAACACGCTTGGGACAATCCTCGTCACCTATAGAAGTGTCAGGATTAAACATTAAGTTGTTAACCAATCAAGCTAATCCGTGAAGGAAAATTCTTTGACACGCGATATACTGCAAAGTACCAGCGCTAGCGCTGCCACCGCCTTTTACTGTGTGGCTTTAGCACTGACTGCGCGCCGACTAGTTTGATCCAATGTATAGTACGCTTAAGTAACGAGAACCTGTGACAGTCAAAATTAAAGTGATTTGGAAGCATACTTTTATTTAAATTTGATGCAATTTCTGATGTTTCCGCACATTCAACTCTTCGTAGTTGACAACTGTAGAAATGTCGGATGCTCACGTTATTAATTTCTGCTTCCAGTACTATAACGCGCGTACAACTCGACTACGCGATTTAGGGCAGAAGTGTTAATGTTAACTGGGAATGGGCGATATTTACGTAAATATTAACTTAGCGCCGAAGGTACTTATTAAAAAAGTAAATTCCGCGCTGGACTCACCTTTTTAATTGGAGTTTATTTAACAGAAAAGCTAGTTTTCACCAATTATGTCTTTTTTGTAGCTACGAGAAAATCATTCCATTTTCACTGCAATTCTGTTTGCTGTTCAGATTTCATCAATTTTAATGAATCAGTGTCATTCATGCCTTGTCTGAAATTTGTAGCTTGAGACTGCCGTCTCTCAAACTGATACACACTGGAGGTCGGCATCTGAAGTTTAAGCTCGCTCTAATTGCTCGGTGCATATAGTTCCAAATAAGTTCGGCCCATATCAGTACAGCCGCTTTGACCGCAGAGGGTGGCTGCACTCTGCTTCCTTGAAGCTCGTTCGAGCATCGCACGCTCCAATTGCTCGACGGTCTACTATAGTTACTCGAGTGCCGCTCAGCCGCCCTCTGGAGGAACGTCACGCGTGAAGGTGAGATGGAATAGATGGAGATCGCGAAAGCTAAACTTTATTCGGAATCATGTATTCCGAGTGCAAGAGATGGTTTAACAATATTTAGGCGAGATCTTCATTTGTGAATTAAGGATGTGGGCTACAAGTACTGTTTCAAGTGCTCTGCTCTCCCGTCTTACAGATCCGCCACTTCTCATTTGAAGGCATACGTCTGCAGAACGTGAAGTAAGTTATGGGGCACTACTAGGTTCTGTGAAAGCTACAGCAATTAAAAAGTTGCATAGGAAAGCGTGTCCAAGATCTTTGCCCTTCTTTACACTGACATTAGCTGATTTCGCGCTTTGTATCAGGACCTTGTAACCGCCGTTTCAGAAACGGGACACGATGTCTCCAAGACTTTCTCATCCTGGGACAGTAGAACGAAACACAAAGCGAAGCCGTGCGTGAGTGCTTGTGTATGAACACATACAGTGGATATGTGGCCACATACACATCGGAAAATGTGTTACCTGTCTATTACTGCGCACCTACCAAGATTTGGCAGTGTGAAATACGGTACTGGTAATGGCTCTGAGCACTATGCGACTTAACTTCTGAGGTCATCAGTCGCCTAGAACTTAGAACTAATTAAACATAACTAACCTAAGGACATCACACGCATCCATGCCCGAGGCAGGATTCGAACCTGCGACCGTAGCGGCCGTGCGGTTCCAGACTGTAGCGCCTAGAACCGCTCGGCCACTTCGGCCGGCACGGTACTGGTAAAAAATGTTTTTTTCTGTCTAGGGCATCTGGAGAATTTGTTAAAAACTACATGGAGGGAACACTCAAACTGTTAGGAGTAAACCGCCAGCACTTTAATAAAATTTCATTTGTCAATGGCTAATGTGCTAAAATAAGCAAGTCATCGCAATACGTTCGAAATTACGCATGCACTACACATGTTTTGAACGCAGTTCTGGAACATGTTGGATGACGTTTGATAAAAGAGGTTACATTGTTTTACACATCGGCTTATCCTACCAAAGATACTATTAGTTTCATGAACAGAACTGGTTACGTGAATTCGATGCAGGGCGCTTGAAGCGAGAAAAAGTGGTTGCAACAGCTGGCTTGGAATGCTACAGTCTGTAGTTAGGCAGTACAATAAGATCATGAAAATGCTTTCGGAGAGGGGCATCGGAAAAATGTACCAGTTACGACAACAATGCAAAATAACGCTTGATATTTTTAGAGGCATAGATGCAATAGGACTGCTGGGAGGGCAGATATTTCCAATAATTCAGATTGTTTTGTTATAAGTGCACGAACTGAAAAGTCATTGTAATACAGGGCCCGAAGATACAGAGTTATGTTTAAACTGCTGTTGATTCAATTTTATTGTTTAGTAAGCGCTGCGCTTCCAGCATATGAAAATTGCTCTTAACTGCAAAATGTCAGTATCAGCGTCACCGGTATTTTTGCAGTACAGTGCAACTGTCATTATCGTCCATTAACTGTAGAAACTACGAGTATTTAGGAGATCGCTGTCTCCGTTTCACAGATGAAGTCGAAATTCAGACGTTGCCCATCAGACTGTTGGAGGTCACGTTTGTTGCCGATGCAGATGAGAAATACTGTGCGTCAAATATGTGATTAAATGTCAGTCCCAGATAAGCTAGAACAAAATTGTAACGCTGCAATGATGTCTTTCTGATATCCTCAAATATATATATTTAGAGCGGTTAAGACAAGATGTCAGCGGCACTCAGCAGCCAAAGAAAATGCTGTCACTGTTTTAGGAGTGACTAGATTGTGGTTTGGGGTATAAAGAGACCCAACTACAGCGTCAACTGTCCGTTTTTCCTGACTCAAGCAACGCTCAAGGTACAAAGACACCCGAAGTACGCCTGAGAAAGTAAAACGGGGGAAAGGAATGGGTAACCATACCTAAAAAGAAAACTAAGGGAACGAACAAAAAACGGGGAAAACATACACCACAAAGAAAAGCAGAAGAAGGTATCAAAACCATTGAGCAGATGGTCTGGGCTGGCTGATCACAATAATAAGAGGATGAGCCAGCCACTCTGCAACACTTTAAAATGTCTACCCCCAAGAAGACAGGGCGAGATGAACACATGTAAAGAAAAGACGACTACCAAGACAAACAAATGCAAAGAAAGTTAAAATGGAGGGAGGGTGGCGGCCTTTGAGAGAAGGCTAAATGCCCACTCTAATTGGTACGATAATAACAGCCTCTAGAATAAAACGTAAAACAAAATCTGCTGTTGAGGCATTGTCGCCCAACACCGAAAGTAGGGTGCTGGAAATGTTGAAAGTCCGCCACAGAGGGGCTAAAAATGGGCAGTCCAGCAAGATGTGGACGACAATCATACGTGAGCCACAGTGACACTGAGATGAGTCCTCACGATGGAGGAGATAGCCATGTTTTACGTATGGTCAATGTGGAGCCAGCGAAGAACCACAGAGTCCCTGCGAGAGGCCAGCATAGAGGACTTTCACACATTCGTAGTCTCCTTAATGGTACCTAATTTGTTGCACATACTGCGATTATGCCATTCCATCTCCCAAAGCTGAAAAACCTTGCAGCATAATAATGATCGCAGGTCAGTTACGGGGATACCAATCTCCAGAAGCTGTTTCCGTGTAGCCTGTCGGCAAATTTATTTCCTGGAATTCTGACATGGCCTGGGGTCCACACAAACACCGCGGAACGACTGGACTGTTCTAGTTCCATCCACTACTGGATGATCGCTACCAAAGGATGGCGGGCGTAGCACTGGTCGATAGCTTGTACACTGCTCAAGGAGTCTGTACAGAGAAGAAACTACTCGCCAGGGCATGAGTGGATGCGCTGAAGAGCACGAGAAATGGCCGCCAGCTCTGCAGTGAAAACACTGCAGCCATGTGGCAAGGAGTGCTGTTCAATATGTCCTCCATGAACATACGTGAAGCAACGTGACCATCAGCCGACGAGCAGTCAGTGTAAACCACTTCATGGTCCCAGTACATGTCAAGAATCTAGAGGAAGTCACAGCAGATAGCTGCGGGGTTCACTGAGTCCTTAGGATCATGTGAAAGGTCCAGGCGAAGCTTCGGCCTACGTGTACACCATGGAGGTGTACGTGAATGGACCTCAAGTATAGGTGGTAAAGGCAAGGACTCCTCTTCAGAGAGAATAGATCGGATGTGAACTGCAATCTTAAGCCCTGACCTGGGTCTCTGATGTGGGAGATGAACCACTGTGGGTGGGAAAAGGAGATGGTAATTCAGATGCTTATGAGAACTGCGGATGTGTGCTGCGTAACTGGCGAGCAGTTATACACGCCTAACCTTCTATACAGGGACTCTGACCTCCAGGACGCTAGTCACCAGACTCATCCTAGAAGCTCTTGTTGTCAATCGAACACCGCAGTGGTGTACTAGGTCGAGTAAACGCAACGCTGAGGGCGCCGCCGAACCATAAACCACACTTCCACGGTCAAGGCGGGATTGAACAAGGGCTCTGTAGAGCTGCAGCAGCGGAGAGTGATCTGCACCCCAGATGGTGTTGCTCAGGCAGCAGAGGGCATTTAGGGGCTGCCATCACTTCCGCTTCAGCTGGGGAAGCCACGTCAATCGGGCGTCGAAAACCAGTCCTAAGAATCGATATGTCTCTACTACCGTGAGTGGATCGTCATTAAGGTAAAGTTCTGATCCCGGTGAGCGGTACTACGCAGACAGAAGTGCATGACACACGACTTCGCCGCTGAAAACTGGAAGCCATGGGCTAGAGGCCATGACTGCGCCTTGTGGATGGCTCCCTTTAGACGCCTCTCAGCAACTCCAGTACTGGAGGAGCAGTACGAAATGCAGTAGTAGTCTGCATACAGAGAAGGTGAGACAGATGGCTCGACAGCTGCTGCTACACCGGTTTTGGCCACTAAAGAAAGAGACGCTCAATACAGAGCCCTGCATGGAGACACCGACTTTGACATGGAAAGTACAGTGCGATAGGAAATTTTTGATAAAAATCGGGAGCAGGCCCCAGAGAGCTCACTCATATAATGTGGCAAGCATATGATTTCGCCAGGTCGTGTTGTAAGCTTTTCGTAAATCAAAGACTGCAACCAGGTGTTGGCGTCTGGAAAAGGCTTTTTGGATGGCAGACTCTAGGGACACAAGATTATCAGTGGTAGAGCGACCCTGGCGGAAACCGCCCTGGCATGGAGCCAGTAGGCCACGTGACTAGGACTCAACACAATCGCCAACTTACCATACATCCTAACGGCTTAAAAAGAACGTTGCTGAGGCTGGCAGGCCGATAGCTGTCCACATCAAGCGGATATTTTCCGGGTTTGAGTACTGGAATGATGGTGATCTCTCGCCACTGCGATGGAGAGACGCCATAGCACCAGATCTGGTTGCTGATTACGAGGAGATCGTGCTTTTAGTTGGGCGAGAGATGTTCATCTGTGGGTCCGATATAGCCCAGGAGCTGTGTCAGGGCAATGTGTGAAGACGCTGAGGAACTCCCACTCTGTAAATGGAGCATTATATGGTTCACTGTGACGTTCAGTGAACGAGAGCTTTTTTTCCTTTCCGTCTGTCACTTGAGGCTGTGAAATGCTAGGGAATAATTCTCCGACGCGGAGGCTCGAGCATAGTGCTCAGCTAAGTGCTTGGCAATTGCGTTTGCGTCGGTAGGTTACACGCCATTGATGTTAATGCCAGGGACACCTGTCTTGGTCTGGTACCTACAAACATGTCTAATCTACGTCCAGACTTGGGAAGGTAACTTATGACACCAAATGGTCGAGATGTACCTCCACAAACATTCCTGTTTCAGTCTTTTTAGCTGGCGCCCGCGAGCATGGAGCCGTTTAAAATCTAATAGGTGCTCTAAGGAAGGGTGCCGCTTATGTCGCTGTAGAGCTCGCTGACGCTCTTTAATGGCCTCAGTGATTTCCAGCGACCACCAAGGTACTGACTTTCTCCAGGGGCACCCTAAAGAACAAGGGACTGTGATTCAAGCGCAGAAACGATCATTATAGTAACCCGCTCAACTACCACATCGATGGTACCATGTGGGGGAGATTCAACGGTGACTGAGGTGAAAGCTTCCCAGCCTTCCTTGTTTAAAACCCATTTTGGTATATGTATGGGGGAATGGCGCTGGGGGAGTGACAGGAAGATGTGAAAGTGGTCACTACCACACAAGTCATCGTGGGCTTTCCAGTGTACAGATGGGAGAAGTCCTGGGCTGCAGAGGGATAAATCAATAAAGGCGTAAGTGTCACGAGCCACAGTGAGGTGTGGGGGCCCCAGTATTTAAGAGACAGAATTCGATTTGAGACAGGAAATTTTCGACATCTCTACTTTGGGCAGTAAGCACGGTGCCACCCAACAAGGCGTTATGGGTGTTAAAATCTCCCGAAAGTAGGAAAGGTTTAGGGGGCGGTTGTATCAGTGCAGTAAATGCGTTCAGGGGTACTGCACCATTTGGAGAAAGATAAGTGTTGCAGACAGTTGTTTCTTGCGTCGTCCTTATCCTGACAGCCACAGCTTCAAGAGGAGTTTGAAGGGGCACAGGTTCACTGCATACTGAGTTCAGGACATAGACATAAACTCCAACTGACACACTACTATAGTCACTATGGTTCTTGTAATATCCCCTATAGCTGCGGAGGGCAGGGGTCCGCATTGCCAGGAACCAGGTTTCCTGGAGGGCAATGCAGAAAGCATGTGAAAAAGCTTAACAGTTGCCATAGCTCAGCCAGGTGGTTGAAAAAAGCGCAGTAATTCCACTGGAGGATGACGTTTTCGTGAGCCTGGGAATTCATGAAGCACAGAGGCAGGCAGGTTACGTGTCAGGGTCACCTGCTGCCACCGACTGAGTATTCCTATTGTGGATGAGGCATCAGTGATATCCAGGTCCTCAGGGGACGCTAAGATCTCCACCTCATCCTCAGATGCAGAATTGGTAGGGACTAGTGGTGTTGGGGCCACCAGAGGGTCCTTTTTCTTAGCAGATATGTGTTTCCTTGCTTACCCTCTCACTTCTCTTTCGGGGCTTGCTGGGAGGACTTCTCTGAAGTAGCTTCAGGCACAGGGGAAGACCGTGAAGCCCTTCAACTAGCAGGTCTTGGCTCTTTTAGCCACTGGCTAGTGTCCACTGTGGCATTAGTGGAGATCTTGCGAGAGAGGGTCCCAAGAGACCCCTTCCACACAAGAGGAGCCAGAGGAGGTGTTGCTTCTCCGGCTGGGGGAGGAGACCGATGTCATCTGCGTTGGGGGGATCTTGCTCCCAATGTAGGTACTTTGGGAGCAAAGGAAGGAGATTTTCCCCTACGACTAAGGGGGCAGATGTACTCTGGAGGCCCAGAGGGCCAACTGTTTGTGGCACAGAGTGTGGTATGAGTGGTACTTGTGACAGCGATGGTATTGTAGCTGCAGTGTATGTGGACGTCAACCGAATGGGGTGTAATCATTCAAATTTACGTTTAGCCTCTTAGTAAGTCAACTGGTCCAAGGTTGTGTACTCCATGATTTTCCGCTCCTTTGGGAGTGCTGTGCAGTCTCCTCTCCACAGTTGATACAAGTGGGAGGAGGCACACATGGAAAATCTGGATGCAGTGGACATCCGCAGTCTCAGCATGTGGCGCTAGAAGTGGAGCACGAAGACATGTGCCAGAATTTCAAGCACTTAAAGCACTGCATAGAGGAAGGGACGTATGGCTTAACGTCACAGCAGTAAACCATCGCCTTGACCTTTTCAGGCAATGAATCACCCTCTAAGGCTAAGATGAAGGCACTGATAGGAACCGTGTCGTCTTTGGATGAAATGAACACCCCGCTGTTCTAGATCGGCGCGGGGCTCGTCAGACGGCAAGAGAGGGTCGCGATGGAAAATAATCCCCTGGACCATGTTGAGGCTTTTATGGGGAGTGACAGCAACAGGAATATTACCTAGCTGGTCACAAACGACTGACGCCTAGAATTGGGCTGGGGATGCTGCCTGAATCAAGACTGCACCACTTCTCATCTGACAGCAATGTCACTTCTCCAAACTTATCCTCAAGATTTCCAAGAAAACTGAAGCTTCATAGGAAGAAAGGAGTCCCTGTCCATTCTGCTACCGACTAAATACTGAGGCGAATATGGCTCATCTTTCTGTAGCCCTACATTCCTCCCATGGCGCAGCGAGGGACGGAAACTATTTAGGGTCATATCTGTCAGCATTGAACTCTATCTGGCCCTTCTTAGAGACATCTGGCGCCATACGGTCACCAGCAAGACGCGACAGTCCGCTTCATTGCGCTTCATCCGCTCTGATGCCACGCACTCTGATCAGGGGCTCTCCCCACAGGCGCCACCCAGCCACAGCAAAGGCCACCTGGCATTATGGCCGTTGCCACGAGTCCTGATGCCCCAAGAAGACAGGCCTCTACTCCTTGGCATACGTGGTGAATTGATAGCTAAGGCATTACCAGTGTGATTCCTGTGTTGTCAGGGGACTACCACCAAATGGGTACATGAGGGGCCCACCACAATGGACTGGCTACCGTGCTGGATACAGGGCATAGAGAAATCCAATATTGTCATGGGGGTGACAAAGGACAGGAGACAACGGAAGAAGATGATGTAATCTGGAAAGTGTCCTCGCTCAAATAGTTTAATTGCAGGTAGAGATGCAAAACCGTGATGAAAGGTTCAGGAGATCGAATCTAAGGGCACTATGGATAACTCACGCACCACATAAGGCGTCCTTCCCCATATGTCCTGCACAGTAGAATTTGTAAAGTGGCAGGCCAAACCGTAGAATGGGACTCTGACTCTTAGGGGCGAAAAGTGTGTGAGTCCTTTTAGTCACCTCTTAGGACGGGCAGGGATTCCTCAGGCCTATTCTAACCCCCACACCCACAGGGGGTGACTAGGTTGTGGACCATGCCATAATCTAGAGGTGAGGCTGACCTATTTAACACGAATGATGGATAGTGGTGACGACCAAGATCTGCTTGCGAGGTGAAAGCTTAACCGTTGTCCCTAAGCTATTTAATGAAGCGAGAAGATTGTTGTGTGTTCCAGCCTCAAATGTCACTAGTGAAAGAAATTTCATTGCAGCCTGGAACGGTATCTCGGACGGACGAAGCAAAACTTGTCCGCGAATCATTGTAATCACGCCAACGGAGTCATTTGGAGACAGTTTTGTTCCTGTTATAATTTTAATTTCTTAGACGGTCGAGTTCACATATGCACGTTTGAATCAATAAAGCTGCTACTGTTATAAAAAAACAATGATTTTTCATTACGAGACCGACAAAAGTTGGCAGCTACACAGTTAACTATGAAACTCCCAACGGTTTCTAAGATTTCGTTATTGCCTAAACGAAGCTTTTTCCCCTTATGGATCACAGTGATGTCGCGGTTAGACACTACCACCCAGGAATACACGTCTGCAGTGTAACTAAAGCCATATGCTGTAGTTCCATCAGATTTTCAGTGTCACATCCTCCAGACACGCATCTCTGTTAAATAGCTCGATGTAGTGTTCTTGGAGCACCTGCAACGTTTTCGTTTCTTCGTCAAGTTCAATTGCAACCGATCTGCGCCGCAGCCCTGACTGAGTAATAGGTCATCCCATATGCTGTAAGCAACTGAAGTATACAAATTTTACGTCAGTTCTTAGAAAAACAGTGCAATAGTAATGCTAACTATTTCGCCGATTTCACTGTGCTCAGCAGCTACGTGGAACGCATTGCGTAACAGGTATTTATAACCTATCACCTGGTTGAAACAGAAACGTTATGCCGGCATGGTAGCTCATCGTGTTCCACCAGGCGGTTAGCAGCCCTAAAAAAAAGTGAATGGATCAACGAGGAACTTAAACGGATGTTATGGGACGTTCGACCCGAACAAATGCAACGAACAATATGAGATTAGCAAGAATATGTTCACAGACGACCATCACGGATAGTGATTAATTTTTGTATGAGCATTCGCGCATGTTCACACTGAACAGTGACGTTTCACTATAACTAATCCAACATTTCCGGAGGTATAGACATTTGACCCCAAAGCGTAGCTGTCACCAATGCACCCTGAGTTTTCGGCAAATTTGAGACGTAATATCCTCGGCAATCTTCTCGATAGAAACAAAGCTAGGCTACTTGTATAACATTTTGGGCACACTTAAGCGAAATAATGAAGGATTTCCTGAGCAACTTTCATACGGATAATTCGAAGCAAAGTCGACCGAAAAAATAAAAGCTCGAACCAATGTCAGGTTTAAATTTTTTATCTCCGAAATAACTGGGGGATAAATCTGAAACTTAGCACAAACTTACCAATACGAAGTTTAAGAATATAAAATTTCGGTCTCTCACCTCTTTCCAACAGTTTACAAAGATGATTTTTCCAGAAATGCGAAAAAATGGTTATTTCTGGCCACTTTTACAAGCAAGAGTCTACTGCTATCTTTTAAACAGTTTTAGTTCGGAAGGCCACCTCCGAACTATATTTGGTTTTGCAGTGCGAACAAATGAGGCCCTAAAAGCTCTAGTTGAAGATGCTTTGAAAATGGATCCATATTCCAGTGGTATTGAAATTAAGTTTGACGTCTTATGTACGACAACTGTTTATTCCTCTCTGGGAAGGTAATATGAAAGAGCTTGATGCAGAGGAATAGCGATAATAACTCTAGAAACTCCGGAAAAGGGGTTTCTTGTCACAACTCATGAATTATTTAATTTTTTTGCAGTAATTACACTATCAGACCTGTTCTAAACTTCAAAATTTAACTGTGTATTATCAAACCAGTGGAGATCTTGGTAGTAAAATTGTTGCAGAATACCTGCAGCACACATCGTATAAATAGCCTTCAGGTTTAACACTATTGTCACACTGTAGGTTTTGAGGAAGTCCATAGTCTGATTTTTGGAATGGATTCATGTTACAGAAAATTAGTCTTTTTATTGTGTAATGCTATTGATATGCACTTTAATTCCGGTTTAAGGTACAGCGTACTTTGTGTTAGCATAACCTGCGGTTTATTTGGAACAGTGTGCTGATGACAAATTGTATTAATGTGGTGTAAGAAAATCCCACCGCCATAGGGGCCCTGCCCGATGCCTGTGCAGCAGCAGCAGCAGCCACAAGTTTCTTTCCTTACCATAGGTTCAATAGCCTGATTAGGGTTTCTTATGCAGGATCCCAAGCCTTATGATACATTTCTGCAAGTGTCACAGGCCATAGCTAGAAGAGGTCCCTCTTAGGATCCTAAGCTTACATTTACTTCTAGTTACTTTAATTTTTTTACAGGTTTCATTAATTTGCTGTAGAATGTTATGAGGAGAACTCTGCTGTGGACCAGATGTCACAGATGGGATTGTGTGGGAAGAAGTTTTATTAAGACAATATAATTACTAATATAATTACTTCAAATTATAAAAGCCACAGAAAAGAGGAAAGTATTCTTTCTATTGGATTCCTTATTCAATTTTACTTTCACAAAAAATTTTGTAGAGCTGAATGCTGGAGAGATGTAAAAAGGAAACAAAGACTACTTATTTGCAGTTTTTCTGACAAGTTCATTTCCTTGGCATCAGGACATTTGATATTGCCTTTCCCACAGAGTACTACACAGTTGTCGAAAATAATAAACGATGTCAAATTTGAGCATCCCTCGAATATAGACCGATTTTCACTGCATCTCCTACTTTGTTTTTAGAGCCTTATTTCCTCGCACTGTAAAACAAAATCTAGTTTTTGGTTGTTTATAACATTGTCTTCCTGTAGAAAACGGTTTAAAAGAGTTTGCAGAATACTTTTTTTTGTAAAAGTGGGCCAAAAATAACCATTTTTCCCATTTTTATGAAAGCCCTCGTCTATGCCCTTAATTTGTAAACTATTGGTAAGAAGTAAGAGAACAAAATTTTGTATTCTATGATCTTATATTGGTAAATTATTACGTGAAAAGTTTCAGGTTTCTTCTGTAATTACTTCTGAAGATATAAGAAGCTAAACGTCACATTTTTTCAGCCTTCTTTGTTTCAAGTTATCCATATGAGAGCGGCTCAGCAAATACTTTTTTATAATTTCGCTCAAGAGAGCGCAAAAAGTTGTACAAAATTGTCTAGTTTTTTCCTTTCAAGAAAATATTGCCGTCGATATGTCCCAAAGCCGCCGAAAACTTACGATGCATTGATAGCTACGCTATGGCATTAAACTAATGTCTGTATATCCGGAAATATTGTATTAACAATAGTAAGACTTCAGAGTTTATTGGGGACATTTGCGAATATTCACACAGGATTTCATCTAAATCCTCGATGGTCATGCGGGAACTTTTTTCGAAATTGTGCCACTTCTCATGAACTGGCCCAGTTTAGCCCTTCCCTAGATTGAGCCCAACATCAGAGCACGGTAAAACGTCGATGCGCTCCGCACCTGCTCACCAAAGCATTACACATATACACGTTTCGTTTTTGCAGTGTGTAACTGCAGTCTCCTCAAACAAACACTGCTCATCACGTTCCATGCGACGCCGAGTGCCAAGGGAAAGGGTCGGTTTGTTCCTTGTTGCAAACAAAATTATTTTTAAACCGGAATATTTCGTGCACATTCGATAGAGCGGTCCCAAATTAGTGCGGTATTTGTTTTATCAATAGGTATTAATATGAACAGGAACACTAAGAATAACCAGTACTCCAGTAGTGGAAAATGGAAATGAGCGTTTGGCGTCATTGGCCGGGAGGACCCTTGCGGGGAAGGTACGGCCGCCTTGGTGCAGATATTATTACATTCGACGCCACCTTTGGCGACCTGCGCGCCGGATGGGGATGAAATGATGAAGACAACACCCAGTCCCTGAGCGGCGAAAATCCTCGACCCAGCCGGGACTCGAACTCTGACCCCTTAGGACGGCAGTCACGCTGACTCCAGTAGTAGCACGCCACTGACTCGCCCCGATTTGCTTCCGCCGTTCAGTAGTGCTACTCAGCCGTCGGTGGAGCTTTTTATTCTTCCAGTTTTATTGTCTCTTAATATGTATCGATAAAAATGTATTGCGGTAGCCTAATATGAGACCACTATCGAACTGGCACATAAAATTCTGCTTTAAAAATCGTTTAGTTTGTACCGGGAAACAAACTGACACATCCCGTCAACAGTAAGCTTCGCGTGAAACACGTGATTAGCAGCATTTTTTGGGCTCACTCCTCTTATGCATTGCAAAAACAAAATTGCAAATATTTGCCGAAACAGCAGTAAAAATGCGCCTGATGGCTGTTAGAAGAGAGACCACACATATAAGAATATTTATGGTGGAAGGTGATATCCAAAGGGTAGATAAGAATTCTAACAATGAGGCCTAGATAAGAAGCTGCTTTCAGAAACTAACCATTAGATCTATAAAAAAGCTTGCGAGGACTCATTTAGAAAGGAAACAAAGTTTGACAGTGATATTGGTGGCAAGTATGTAAGATATTTACATCCCAACATTGTTATACTGACAATGAACAGTAAAAATTTCAGCTGACTGCGGTAGTGAAGATATTTAACTATGAGAGGAAGTTAGCACCTTTAGTCCGTGTACAGTAATACAATAATGCCTTAAATATTGGAACAACCTTATATCTTTTACTGTTCTGTGTAATACAATGATACATTTGGCAATCTTGGTGCAAATAACTTCCCGATAGTGTACACTTCCTTCTGATTTTAAATATGTCTTAGGCACCTCTGGATTGTTTTTTGCTGTTGCTTTTTTATGCTGTAGACTGCAGACAAAACTACATTTTTTCTGAGGGGTGGGGGAGAGGGGTGGGGGAGAGGGGTGGGGGAGAGGGGTGGGGGAGAGGGGTGGGGGAGAGGGAGACACACTGCCCTCTACCCAACTAATTTACAGTTTACACAATGTTCCCTGCCTAATGCAGAAGAAATGAACGCTTTACTTCACCTAAATGAAATTTTTTCCACTATGCTAATGGCTAATTTATTGTTCTGCTTCGTTGTCTTCAGCATTTGCAAAATTCAAAACTAGGAAGTTTTGATATCTAAATTATTTCCCCATATTTCACACACATGAAAATTCAGTTGAAAATAAAGTTTTCAAAAGTTATTTTAACGGAAAAACGTGAGATACAAAAATTAAAATTGTAATTTTCGTCGTTACTTGGCAAATTCCATTTTTTGAATGTATGAAAGAAATGTGTTCGAGAATTACTGTAGATATTCTATTTTCTCCTACACCAACAAACGAACTATGTGCGTTTACCGAAGCGATTAAAACAATACTAAAAATATTCTTATTGTGATGATAGTGGGCAGAAGATTGGGACAGTGGCACGGTATGTTTCATCCAATACTGTCTGCAGTTTGTAATTTTTCACTTCAAATTCTTTCGAAATGTCCATATATGCCCCTTGGTGAAGGACACAAGCAAACTAAACAAAACTAAAGTGATTTTACCTTTAGTGGGGACAACAAAAAACTACACCTAACCCCAGTTAGACTAACAAACCCTTCAAAAGGAGAAAGCTAAAACGGTATCTGTGTAAGATATAACTAAAGCTTACATCACTGCTCTGTAGTAGAATAGATGTTGTACATTAAGTTATTGGCATTAATATCGCAAAGGAGCAACAAGCTACTGATGCTGCACAAGCAATGCACGCTGATTCTTTTTCAGTAAGCGAAGCTTACCGAAACCTTTGAATCCTCGAATTGATTTGTATTTTAATGTTTGTCTTGTCAGGCTCGTTTCGTGATTGGAGATCTTTCCCTCTTATCTCTTATACATGCAGGGTCTCCATTCCAAATCAAGGCCCTACGTCCCTTAAAACATTTTGACGCATTTGGTAATTCCATGACTAAGTAACAGTGGCAAGTATTTTTGTAGCTTTAGAAAGGTAGATTTCTATATTCTCGAATGGTTTTTTTACCTTCATGTAACTGACAAACATTAAATAGGAAACACTTTCTTAATATTCTGCAATATATTTATTTAGCAGAGAACCGACTTTCGGCTTAAGGCCATCAGGCGGTAACAATGTAGCAAACATAAAATGACGTGCGACTTACAGATATTACTTCTACAGAAGATACAAAGATGTGTAGGGTAATTTTGCATAAGCATTCGGCTTTCAAACTGATTGAGGCTACATCGATTTTCAATACTGCATACCAACGTGCATGTGCTTGAGTGTGTGTACCGACCACATGCCGACTTGTACAAGTGACCATGTGAGGCTGCCTTTGTAGCATACTTTGTGGAACGACGCAGAAAATCAGAGTGCTAGGAATGTGAATTCAGTTGTACGAAAGTTAGCCTTGTTTCAAGAGTATTAAATTGAAAGGGTCATGAGATGTAAAAATGCTCCCTTCAGCAACTACAGGATTATTAAAGTCTAAAGTTTTTATTTAGGCCAAGAAGCAAGTACAATATCAATCTAGTATTAAGGGTCTACAGATGCGTACTTATATAGTCTATAGCCCCATTACGCGAGGAATGTCAATATTTATGTCTTTTCTACGACTACATTCATACTCCACAAGCCACGTATGGTGCGTGACTAGTCATTTCCCTTCCTGTTCCACACGCAAATAGAGCTAAGGAAAACAAATGAATGCCCCGATACGAGCTCTAGCCGCTCTGATCTTATCTTCATGGCCATTACGCGAAATGTACGTTTGCGGCATTAGAATTGTTCCGCATTGAGCCTCAAACGCCAGTTCTAAATTTTCTCAGTGGCTTCTCTTAGGGCTATCCCGCTTTCTAATCAAACGTGTTGGAATAAAAAGTTAATATATTTTTTCATCCTGATAATTCAGTGGTTGTCTCTTTAGCTCAGTAGACTAATTTAAATCTAACCACATCGGCAGTTTTCTATTTTTTCGTATCACAATGTCAACCAAAAGTGCAAAACTACGTCCGAGCTCCTCACATGCTAAGCACAAAGTGATACATGTACAAGCACGCTTTGAATGTATGGAGTTAGGGGATTCTTTCATCCTTCCACAACATGCTTGACCTTGCACCCTTGTCAACCTTTTGGCAAAGCTTGTTGCCACCTTTAGACTGCTTTAATACGGATACAACGGCGTCTGCACTTGTGATTGTTGCCACGGGTATGATGTATCCCGCTCACAGCCCCTGACTTCTCTCTACGTCTTATGGCTGTGGGAAAAATGGAGTAACTGTAAGCAGTTGCTTTCTTGTGTTTAATAAAGTAAATAGAGGTAGACATAAAAGTATCTTCGATAAACCCCATTTAATCCGGGACCATAAATGAGCGTTTGTATTCTTTGTCAGAAACCTGGAATGCTTCGTGTAAGTTCTTTTTGAATTTCTGGAACCACTTTTGAAGAAAGATTAAATAGGTCAGATTCGGATAAACAAAAATAGGGGAAACCTCATGACCACGAGAGAGGCTGTCAAACTGCCGACATTACTCAGTAGCAACTGTTACAAAAAGAATCCCGTGAGCAATCAATTCTTAAGATTATCTTAGCATGACTGCTGCATTTTTAGCAAACTGATTTTTATTGATTGAATACTGCGCTTCAGACATGTCTATGGAACTGACAACTGGCCCTTAGAAAGTCAATATATTTAAAAACAATTTAAGTTTTAATTAGAGTATATGTGTTAGGAATGAAGACCTGACAGCATGGCGCACATAAATTAAGAAAATCAAGTTTCAAAACGAATTTCTGGCTTTTTTCATCCACACCTGTGTGAAATCTTAAGCACATCAAATGTAATGAAAAAACCTCATTGTAAAATGAAAAATGTGGGAATTATGCACTACTGATAAATACCGAAAAATCAGAACCACATTATTTAAAGGATAGTCAGTTCCTGACGGTAGTGCGACGGGAGACTAAGATGTAAAAATTTCAAATTTTTCAACAATTCTCTTCAAAATCAGTAAGGAAACAATATTAAGATGAAGACTAATTTATAGGAAAATATCCACTAAAATAGTTTCAGACATGGCCATAAACTTTCTACATTTATTCACAAGAAAATAAAATTACAAATTCTTGGCGCACAAACCTTTTTGGGTAATGGTTATCTGGTGGGAAGGGCCTGACTCCTCACATTCGTTGGATCCGATATTCCGCGTAGTATTAGGAATGAACGCCTTGGCATCTGTCCATAGTTTCCGTCATGGTCCCAAACGGCTCTCATCGGTAAATCCAGCTATACATATTATGCAGCACGGATTTACTACGTACTGTGCAGGTAACAACGCGGGAACACGTTATCGTGACAACATTTAATGCACGTAAAACCTGAAGTGGAACTCCTAAAGTTACTCTAAACCTCATTACTAAATATAAAATAACAAGATTGTTTTGCGTAGTACCTCAAAATCAAACTTAGAGTAGTCTAAGGTGATCGAAATTGTCAGTCTTTTGCCATTGGCAGCCAATTAGTGACAGAACACTGCAAAATATTTAAGCATTAAATCGTCGTGTTTTAGCAGAGAAATGTAGTAAAATATTCAAAGCAATATTTCCATTGCTTGTTGCTTAAAATAAAGTCCTTAATATTCAGATAAAGCGGCACATGACACGACAGTTCGATTCACTGTAACTTGTTTCGCTTGTCACAAGCTAGACTCGTATAAACATTAGCTTTTTGTGAACACGTCAGCGGGTCAAAAGCACACTACGTTTGAATGTGGCTCAAACCTATGTTCTGTATACCATAACGTGTTAACACTAGGGCTATGATTATATGAAGGTTGTTTTTGAACTGAAAAGTTCAGCTCGTCAAAAACAACCTTCATATAATTATAGCCCTAGTGTTAACACGTTATGGTATACAGAACATAGGTTTGAGCCACAATCAAACCTGCGTGTGTGTGTGTGTGTGTGTGTGTGTGTGTGTGTGTGTGTGTGTGTGTGTGTGTCCAACAGCGATGTCATGAGCATCCTTACACTCATTGAAACAAACGAATGTAGAGATTAACTCAACCTGTTGCAAACTCAGACGCTCTGAATGACCACAGTTACTATCGCACATGCGCTAAAACAGCTTAGAGGGAAGGAACACATGAAATATAAACAAAGAAACACGGAAGGGCTAAAAGAAAAGCGCAGGGAAATGTGATTGGCTGACCACTTACAAAGAACGTGAGTGAGCCTGTCATCCTGTTAACACAAAATCATCTCCCTAAAATATTGGAAAAAATTTTGGAAGCACCATCCATTGGAGAGTCCTCTCGCCAGAGGAAGTAGCCATGCGTCCTAGGGCAATGGCCTGTGCGAAGACGAGTAAGACGGACCTCATCCCGTCGACGTGGCTGGAGGGAAGCAAGTCACAGCCGAGTTGTGGGCTTTACTACACGGAGCTTTTTGTTTGTCACTTCCAGCTACTAGTCTTCTCATCGACGAATTACTTTGTACCTCAACAGCGAGGCGATTGCACGCAAGGGGATGGCACATTGAAGTAACTGAGGATCGAGAGACACCTCCTTGGCTGCTAGATCAGCCCTTTCCGTTTCCCACGAGCTAAACAAGTAACACTGAATTACTTGTGGCTGTTATCTGTAGATTACAGCGATTGTGGCGTCTCCGGCACTTTTATTACTTCTCTGAAGTCCGTATAAGTCAATATCAGGGTAGACAGATCTCTACTACAGTCAGTTTTAAGCGTCCCTAAAACATACCCGACATGTTACTATAAAATCATTAAGATTAACTGTAATTGAAATTAATATATTCCAATGTCCTTTCCTTAGTTCGTATGGAATCTCCAGCTAAAAGTGAAGACACCACAAAATTTGATTGCGAAACTAAGAAGCGCTGCCTTTCTAGTAAAACGCGCGAGGTCGTACCAGGCAGCTTAACAGCACACAATTACACCCGCGTCTTTGCCTACACTCCCACTGGACTACAAAGCATTGTCTAGCGAGTGAGAACACCCAAAGCAAAGACTATGGAAAAGGTATATCAGACGTTTGCAACAATCTGATCAATCGATAAGTTAGAAAAGTGTTATACGAAGTCCTTTAATAAATCTTTTATATGAACACTGAATAACTTTCCAACGGCCAACATCGCTAAAACCATTCATATAGATTACCGGTTTCGTAATTTTCCTATTGCTATCTTTGGAACTGGTAAAGGCGGGACCGATAATGCTAGACCACAGCAACGTACGTAGCAGCACACACAGTTCTAGCCAAGATTTGCAATTCACAGAATAATAGCATACCTATGTTTACATTATTACACTGTCTTCTCTTTTAGGACATTGTTTCAAAATAACTATCCATGTCATTGCGCTGATTACAAGTGCTCACATTCATCACCACTTTACAACTGACAGCTGCCAGCGCAAACACTCTTGGTGATGCAAAAGTACATCAGATGGCGCAGTGGTAGTACAAATCGATACTATCATCTCACATTAGATTAAGGCATGGATCTATTAATATTGGTGCTTTTGTTATCAACTGCGATGTATACCTGAGATTCTCAACGATAACTCTTCACCTGATGTCAATGTGTAATCTGGTCACCTAGTATCTAGGTGAACCTTCTTCCAATGTGTAATTTAACCAATGTACAATTGTTACACCGTATGGAATTGCAGTCACTCTTAAACTGCGCCTATGATCTAGCGTTACCACCTCACTGTTACACATGCCTGTGCTAAAACAAATGTGTTCACGAGATATTCACCCTAGATGACTACTGTCAAAAATGCCATCATGTAACAGAATATGACCAGTTTACAAAACATCGTAACTATAAAAGCATTTTTATAAAAACCCGTAAAACAAATGTTCATACAGAATATATGTTTATCGAAAAGTGCCAATGTTTACCTAAAAACTTTTTCCAAAAAAAATTCTAAATTTTTTAACGGTTCATAATATCAGATTACGTAAGATAAACATAAAACTTGCCCTCTGTATGTCTTATAATGCCATATGTGTGCTAATTTTATTACCTCCATAAATATTCGAAATCAAAGGTGCAAGAAATTATATTTTTCATCTGGAAAATAAACATACCAATGGAGCTACAACTAATATTTTGCATTTTTGAACGGATGTCTTGTGACATCCGCCCAGACCAAACGCAACGAACTATATCGAACAAAATGAAAAAAAAGTGGTCAGCGTGACGGATTGCCGTCCTATGGGCCCGGGTTCGATTCCCGGCTGGGTCGGAGATTTTCTCCGCTCATGGACTAGGTGTTGTGTTGTCTTCATCATCATTTCATCCCCATTCGGCGCGCAGGTCGCCCTATGTGGTGTCACAGGTAGTAAGAGCTGCATCAAGGCGCCGGCCGGAGTGGCCGTGCGGTTCTAGGCGCTGCAGTCTGGAACCGAGCGACCGCTGCGGTCGCAGGTTCGAATCCTGCCTCGGGCATGGATGTGTGTGATGTCCTTAGGTTAGTTAGGTTTAATTAATTCTAAGTTCTCGGCGACTGATGACCTCAGAAGTTAAGTCGCATAGTGCTCAGAGCCATTTGAACCATTTTTGCACCAAGGCGGCCGGACCTACCCGCAAGGGGCTTCCCGGCCAATGAAGCCAAACGCTCATTTCCATTTTCCATTGTAAAATTATCACATGGGATATCAATTGATCCTAACTGAAGCTGTGAATTGTTTATTCAGATTTTTTCTCTTTTTTTTTAAAGATATTATGTATAAATGCCGTACTCGTTGTACGACGTCTAGGCGAATTCACGTTGCCCGACATCTTAAGCACAAACTCGTCACCCGACATCTAGGTTAAGTTTCTTCCACTGTTTGCTATAATCAACGTACAATTATAGCCCCCTTTGATTACAAATGTTCGTAAAACAACTGGTGATATAATGTTGTTAATCAGTCATAGATATCTGTATGCAATATAATTATTATATTCATAGGTGTTCTACCTAGACGACCATCATCAATGTACCATCATGTAATCTAATAATATCATCTGAATTAATTTTATTCCATCCAGATTTACTCGGAATCGGAGGCAAAAATTACACAAAGAGACAACATGTGGCTATAACAATATTTTACAATTTTGTTTACAAATCTGCTGTTTGTACGTGATTGTTTACGACAATACATAATTCGACGTCTAAGTGAGGTCTCATTACCCGATGTCTACGTGTAATCTCATCACTCGATGCACTTTTGCTGGCTTATTATAGCCTTGGCACCTTTCGCATTGACGATGGGACTAAGAAATTGCTTCGCCATTGCATAAAACGTTTCAATGGTACTGTGACTGTTACAGTAAGCGAATGCAACCACTCCTGAGTGTTAATTACTTGTAACCGATGCACTTTTGCTGGCTATTATAGCGTTGGCACCTTCACAATGTTGATTGAAACCAGAATTTGCTTCGCCATTGCATACTACAAGGACCCGGCTGACATTACAATGGTACTCTCTCTTCCATTATTTGACGTTTCATGTACTGTTCTGTCATATTGAATCACAACACCTCTTATTGAACCCTTAATCTATCTATTTAACGTTTATTGGACTTTTTTTTATAAGATGTGACGTATAAGCGCATTTACTTATGACAACGAGTCGTACGTCGTCTACGTGAAATCTCACCACTCGACATACTTATACAACGTTCTCTCCCGGTGTCTAGGTAAAATCCTTTCCATTATTTGATACCGACAACATAATTTTAAACCCACCAAGGATTGTAACTGCTGTCAAAGCTACCCGTCATCTCGTATAACTAATCCTTAATACATATCTGTTCTACACAATTACTATTTTCATGTGATATTCTCTCTAGATCAGCGGCCGTCAAACTTTTTTGCTCAGACCCACCAGTGACCATGTGAGGCGGCACATCGGGCCGCATATGTATCGATCTTACTATTAACTGGTAACCTACACAGATCTGTATGTTATTAGCCTCCAGTAGATGAGCTACAGTAGGGACGCAGTAAGTTAGAAGCTAGCCCCCAAGTATTGCTCGTTAAAGAGCCCTCCACACCCACCAACTAACGGGCCGTCGGACCGACAAACTGGACATATGTAGGCATTTTGACCGACCTACCGACGAACTTTTCTTGTCGGGATGTCCCCCACCACTCCAACCAACAAATTGTGCTGTCAGTAGCGCTGTCGTGCAAACCGCCAGACAAAACTTCGTCTTTTGTCATTGTACTCGGGATTAAATGCTTGTTACATAACAAGGTGCGAGGTAGGCGAAACTTTGACAGAGTTTTTGGAGAAATTTAAAGACTGCAGATGTTTGTGGGACACGTCGTGCGAGGTATATAACAATATGGATGCAAGAAAAGAAGCACTTTTTCATTTTGTAAGCAATCTGTAATGGCTTTGTGTAGCACGTGGAGAGAACAAAAGTCCGTAGTCCTTCTGTATTTCTGTTTTATTCCCGATACTTATGGAAAATGAAATCTAAAAACCGAAATATCACCTTTAATGGACGTTAATTCATTAAACACACTTACTTCGTTAGTTCAAGTGTTGAAAAATTTCCAGTCTATATCCAGTTCTGCTATGAAGAGCGAAGTGTGCTTTTTTTGTCTACATTTGCTAAATGCTTCATTTCTTACGTATCTGTTGTATTTATTGTACGAGATGCGTCACCCCCTGAGGCGTGAAACTGGGTATAGGGAAAGATAGATTTGTCGCTCCGAGGTGAGGAGATGTGATAGGGGGATTTTTTTGTCTTCCGGTGCTGACATTTCATGGGCATTTGTGCTTGGTACCAATCAGCCGCTGTAACATTACGAGTCAAGATAGCTGTAACGGAACTTGAATAGCGTGAAGTTATCGTTAAAAACGCACGCCACGCGATTTGTTACGATTTGGTCGGTCATAATAATAGTAAAATGCTTTTGAATACAATTAAAATATAACGGCGATACCTGTTTAGTGTTATTGGAAATAATATGTAGTAAATTAATGAGTAAGGTAGCCGATCCTATAAGAAGAGGTAAAATTGGGCATATTAAGGTGTTTTGCTTTATATCGACTAAGTCTTTCTACTCTTAGAAAAAAAAAAAAAAAAAAAAACAAGTAAAGAAGTGCTAATTGTGCGTTGTGAAAAATATAGGGGCGAATTTTAAATAGCTACGGTGTATAATCAGACTAACAAATGGACATTTAGTTACGCGAAATCGCGGATAGCGAAGTGTGGTCATTAAATTGAGTACACCTACAGGGCGGTCAGTTCCGGGATAAGTCTATTCGCATCTCACGAGGGACGCGGTATTGAGACCGGTTTTTTTTATTATATCGCGGAGAGCGGGCTTCAATTTATAAAAAGGAGAAAAGTTGATCATTATCATTAACTGTTGGTGTCAAGCAACTAAAACTGTCCATCAAAGGGTTTCGGTGAATAAGTGGTGAATGCGAAATGAAACTGTGAACGAAGTTATGTTAAATAAAACAGAAGAGACAAGACAGTTTGGTCGTATCTGTTATTATTCCATAAACTGTAACATTTCTCCTCGTTGTACGAAGCCTTTATAGACGATCGTTATGACAATTTGCTTTGAAGGGATCTCGTTACGAGTTAAGTTTTGGGGACCTGGTCAAGAGGGGATTGTTCGTAGATACTAACTACTGCAGCTATTCTGGAATCAGGGGCTACCGTGACCGTTGTGTGTTGTCAATGGCTTAAGGTCATCATATCTCATGCTCTAAGATCGACGCGCCTTTCCTCTTGGTATAACGGTGTCTCAGGGTAACAACGACAACGCCGACGACGAAGGAAGATACGGTAGACCGCTATGGCACAAATTTCAAAATTAAGTAACATATCTTGGTGAATGCGCATTATAGAGACGGTAATCTTCAAATGCAATATGTTCTGTAAGAAGGAATACGAAATTAATGATGCAACGCAGTGAGTAGAAGAAAAAATTACATTAAAAACTTGGTAAATGCTATTGATCTTGTCTCACATCGCATAATACACTTGAATATAAGTGCAGTTACCTTTATTAATGAATTAATCATCCACTCACACGTCGTCACGCAATTACAGAGTCGCAACTGTCGGGCTGCTGAGTGAGGGTGGCAGCAATCTGGAACATGGAAGGGTCGAAGCGAAGTGTTCCAAATGTTGCCGAGTTTAAGGCCCCTGCATACGGATCAACTTATCGGCCGACCGACCAATTTCGTGGCAGCCTACACATGTTCCCGTCCGACGGCACTCAGGGATTACAGCGCCGCCGTGTTGTTGTAATTTGTTTACCTTAAGTTCGTCGTTTACGTTCTAAGAAATACCGCTTCGTTTTACACATAAACAGAAACGAAAAAAAAAGCGGAGAGAAAACTATGGCCGAAGAGGTAGCTAACGCAAGTAAAGAAATTCACCCACGTTCTGTTATCTGAGCAGCGGAGATCCCACAGGCCGGCCGAAGTGACCAAGCGGTTCTAGGCGCTTCAGTCTGGAACCACGCGACGCTGTGGTCGTAGGTTCGAATCCTGCCTCGGGCATGGATATGTGTGATGCACTGAAAGTTAGTTACGTTTAAGTAGTTCTAAGTTTTAGGGGACTGATGACCTCAGATATTAAGCCCAATAGTGCTCAGAGCCATTTGAACCATTTGAACCATTTTTGGAGATCCGATAATTTTTGTAATTATCCACGAATGGGTGAAACATGCATTTCGGAATTGCTGCACATCATCAAACCACTTTTAATGAGCATGGGAGAGGTTGTAACATGCAAGGAAGGATTGGTAGCTACATTATATCTAGTGACTAGAAGAAGTTAAGATCTCAGATTCATAGCTGTTGTGTGCCCACAATATTATTAACTAAAACGATTTCTGAAACCTGCAGCATGTTTTATACTTGACTGGGGAAATACATCATGGTAAAGAAAAATAAATAGAACAAAAAACGTTCATGTAAACGTTATTAATTTATTTATGCAAGTAGCGTAAAAGTTGACCTATAAGTTTAAGAAACTCATTTCAAATTCGAAGAACACTGTTTCCACATGGTTGCTGATGTTTGACTTGTGGGCCGCTAAAGCCCCTGAGGTGACAGGTTATCTTTATGCACGCTGTCTACAATTCATCCAGTATATTTGTGATTCGACTAAGATGTCACGTATGCCCGTCCGGTTGGCCGTGCGGTCTAACGCACGGCTTTCCGGGCGGGAAGGAGCGCCTGGTCCGCGGCACGAATCCGCCCGGCGAATTTGTGTCGAGGTCCGGTGAACCGGCCAGTCTGTGGATGGTTTTTAGGCGGTTTTCCATCTGCCTCGGCGAATGCGGGCTGGTTCCCCTTATTCCGCCTCAGTTACACTATGTCGACGATTGTTATGCAAACAAGTTCTTCACGTACGCGTACACCACCATTACTCTACCACGGAATCATAGGGGTTACACTCGTCTGGTGTAAGACGTTCCCTGGGGGGTCCACCTGGGGTCGAACCGCACAATAACCCTGGTTTCGGTGTGGGGCGGCGGAGGGGTGAAGTGGACTGCGGTAGTCGTCGTTGGGTTGTGGACCACTGCAGCTGCGGCGGGGACGGAGCCTCTCCGTCGTTTCTAGGTCCCCGGTTAACAAACAATACAACAAACAAACAAAGGTGTCACGTACAGTCAGCAGACGCAATGGTAATCATTCATTATTTACTGGGTTTGGGCATACTTACTTTATCTTTCTTCAGAAACTATTAAACGTTAACACCTGTTACAACTGGAAATGTATATTTGAAACCGGTAAAGAACAAATATTAATCTTTTGCATCTGTTGGCTGTACCTGACTCCTTCGTCGATTAAAACTATTGTGCAGTTGCTGAAAATGATAACCTAGTTTATAGTACTATAATCCTTCGGTATAAGGAATAAGAATTGCCGTGAGCCGGTTTGGCAGCAATTAGATTTTTAGCGATGAATTTATGGGAATCAAGAATTGGCGCTGATTGGAATAATCGTCGTGGTAACAACGGCCAACGACGAGATTGGCCACTGACAGAATGACTGCCACCATGCTTGCGAGTGTGGAAAGTAACGGAAAGTGCTGCTGATCAGCTTTCAATAAAAAAAGGAGAGAGATTACAGTGTTCCTGTCTAATCGAGTCCAGACCACCTTACCTTTGTGAAAACAAAGTTAATCTGTCTTGTGTAGAGTTATAATTTTTATGTCGCTTGGCAAGTTTTTGAATGTGTGTAGAAGAAGAAGAAGAAGAGACTGTTAGTAACTTGATTATTTTGAGTCACTACAAAAAACTAAACAGGAATCAGTGTATTTTATCCCTGAAATTGATTTCAAGGTACTTTCACGCAAGATAAGGCACCTATATCATTAAAAAGTTATATTTTATTTTTCAAATGGTTACATACACTTAATTCTCCTGCTATGAATCTCAGACTTTCAAAGTGGCAAAAGCCGCTTCATTTCCGGTACCCATCACATGCCAAAGATTGTGTAAAAATGCTACAGGTCTGTTCTTGAATCTAGATTTTCATTCATTTTGATTGTAAAGCAAATCTTAAGAACTGGGATAAAAATGTTGATTAATGTGACTTGGGATGTACTTTTTTGGCTGCCTCGTCTGTATTTGCGCCGTTTGGAGTGCATGCAATTCTCATTGCTTCTCCTGAATGACTGGAAAACTGATTACGATATTTATTTTTCGAGCAGTTCATTTTTTAAAACGAAAGTTCACAAAGGTAGGTTGATGGAAATAGCGTTAAAATTAACTGTACACATTCTCGTAATTTTTATAATTGCTAGACACGAATCTTCAAATTAGACCGAATGGCTCTGAGCACAATGGGACTTAACATCTGAGGTCATCAGTCCCCTAGAACTTATAACTACTTAAACCTAACTAACCTAAGGACATCACACACATCCATGCCCGAGGCAGGATTCGAACCTGCGACCGTAGCGGTCGCACGGTTCCAGACTAAAGTGCCTAGAACCGTTCGGCCACACGGCCCAGCGCGGTATTATGTTATAGGTGATATTCAGCTGGGCTTCCATGGGACCTCATGTAGGAAACCCACACTAAAAGAACGCGCTGGTGCCGCCCTTGTCCCCCTACTAATGTTATTGTGGACCCCTGCACCCCTTCATGTTTGATGTCTTGCCCGACGGCGATAGCACTTCCAGCAGGGTAACTGCCCGTGTTACAAAGCTAAGATTGTATTATAGTGCGTTTAAAATTAGTTGCGACTTTTGACAGTTCAGTACAGAGCGAGTGGAGGAGAGTGTAGTGGAGGAGGACGCATCAGCAGCCAGCGATAGCGCCAGGTCTGCTCGGCGCGTAACCTGTCAGCCGCCCAAGATGGCCGAACTGCAGTCTTTCTCAAACGGTTTTAAAGAAACTATACAGTAATAAACTCTGAGTCTCACACATCTTATAGCTTCATCCGCCAACTTCATGATGAATTGCCTATTATTTAGATAATGGTCATAGTTATTGTGATATTTCGGTATTAGCTAAACTACAGTAATAAATTCTTAAAGTATGCAATGAAAAATAGGGGCCGCTATGAAATTACGTTTGGTGTGTGTTGGTTCATATGTTGCTGCATATGAATTTTAAATAACATGTTAAATTATTCTTTAAACCTTGAAGGATATCGCTATCTGCCTCCAACGTCGAGAAAATGGAATGTATGTAAAGGGCTTCGTCACGAACGTACTCGCCAGTGAAAAAGGCGGAATGAAATATTCATAAATCCCTCGCATCTCATAAACTGAGATATCGAAGCAAGATTTTGGCAAATGATAGTATGCAAAGAGAAGAGTATTTTGTCATATGATTAATATGTGAAACTGTCATATCTACCGCGATATTCAAGCAACTACGGATTTTTAAAAAATGAAGTAATGCGATTTTGAAGGACCATCAGTATCCTGCGAAAAGAGGATTGCAGTAGGTTTTGCAACTACATACATCAAAAAAAGTTTTGCTTCACCCCAGTTCCCAGGACTCCCGAAGATAGACGTTGACTGTGGATATTGTATCACGGACACAGTCGCTTTCACTGTTGAGAGATGTCACTAAACCCACCCAAAGTTGTAAACAACCATGCATGAGCAGCGCCTATTAGACGGAGGGGGTCCGATAGCCGATCGGTTCCAGTCATTCCACCAGGAAGTGTTATTTGTAGTTCAACCAATCCTAGACGGTCAATACCGCGGTTCGATCGCGTCTGCATTGTTACTTTGTGCCAGGAAGGGCCCTCAACAAGGGAAGTGTCCAGGCGTCTCGGAGTGAACCAAAGCGATGTTGTTTGGACATGGAGGAGATACAGAGAGACAGGAACTGCCGATGACATTCCTCGCTCAGGCCGCCCATGGGCTACTATTGCAGTGGATGACCGCTACCTACGGATTATGGCTCGGAGGAACACTGGCAGCAACGTCACCATGTTAAATAATGCTTTCCGTGCAGCCACAGGAAATCGAGTTATGACTGAAACTGTGCGCAATAGACTGCATGTTGAGCAACTTCACTCCCAACGCCCATGGCAAGGACCATCTCTGCAACCACGACACCATGCAGCGCGGTACAGATGGGCCCAACAACATGCCGAATGGACCACTCAGGATGGGCATCACGTTCTCTTCACTGATGAGTGTCACATATGTCTCCAACCAGACAATCGTCGGAGACGTGTTTGGAGGCAACCCGGTCAGGCTGAGCGCCTTAGACACACTGTCCAGCGAGTGCAGCAAGGTCGAGGTTCCCTGATGTTTTGGGGTGGCATTATGTGGGGCCGACGTACGCCGCTGGTGGTCATGGAAGGCGCTGTAATGGCTGTATGATACGTGAATGCCATCCTCCGAACGATAGTGCAATCTCATCGGCAGCATATTGGCGAGGCATTCGTCTTGATGGACGACAATTCGCACCCCCATCGTGCACATCTTGTGAATGACTTCCTTTAGGATAATGACATCGCTCAACTAGAGTGGCCAGTATGTTCTTCAGACATGAACCCTATCGAACGTGCCTGGGATGGATTAAAAAGGGCTGTTTATGGACGAGGTGACCCACCAACAACTGTGAGGGACCTACGCCGAATCGCCATTGAGGAGTGGGACAATCTGGACCAACAGTGCCTTGATGAACTTAAAAAAAAATGGCTCAGAGCACTATGGGACTCAACTGCTGTGGTCATAAGTCCCCTAGAACTTAGAACTACTTAAACCTAACTAACCTAAGGATAGCACACAACACCAAGCCATCACGAGGTAGAGAAAATCCCTGACCCCGCCGGGAATCGAACCCGGGAACCCGGGCGTGGGAAGCGAGAACGCTACCACACGACCACGAGATGCGGGCCATTGATGAACTTGTGGATAGTACGCCACGACGAATACAGGCATGCATCAATGCAAGAGAACGTGCTACTGGGTATTAGAGGTACCGGTGTGTACAGCAATGTGGACCACCGCCTCTGAAGGTCTCTCTGTATTGGGATACAACATGCAATGTGTGGTTTTCATTAGCAATGGAAAGGGAAGAAATTATGTTTATGTTGATCTCTATTCTAATTTTCGGTACAGGTTCCGGAACTCTCGGAACCGAGGTGACGCAAAACTTTAATTGATGTGTGTATTAAGGGAAGAATCTGCACATTTATTTTTATTCTGAGAATGGGCTTCCTGATGATTATTGATATGTCTCGCCCTCAGCTGCTAGTTTAATAATACGCTTGTTTTAGGATTCTGCCAAAAATTCAACTCCGTTAGAATGTTTGTGAGATGTATATCTGTAAACTCTGCTGTGTTTATGCAAAAGAAGCAGATATTAACACAGCAACAAGAGATGTAACGTATTACTCAGAATTCCATACAGTCCTTCATGAATCTATATCTTCTCAACTACATTCTTGATGTGGTTGACAACTTGAGACCACTCCTGTGATGCAACATTTGCAATGACTTCTTTTGTTAGCATTTCAGACTCACTGAGCGTAAATTTCTCGTTGTTTTTTGGCACATTACCTTTCACCTAGGCCCGTATATTCTCAGTAGGATTTAAATGAGCATGATGCGGAGGAAGCCTGATTAAATTATGATCTTTAGCGTTAGCCTTTTCGACGACCTGGTAGCGTAGAGTTTTTAGCTTGTACAGTACTACAAGTTCCATTAACTTTGCCTTATACAAGCTAGGTTCAACTTTATCCAGTCGAACATTTCTGCCTTATTGGATTGTCGAATTCGGAGGAATATTTTGCAGCAGAATATTAACTTCACAGCCTGTGAACGTGTTCTTGGACGACAACTTTTATTGAGAATCTCGTGTTGATACGTGCTGCACTGTTATTATTAATGCAAAGCCAACACGGAACACTCATTCAGAGTATCCGACGACTGTAGAACACTACACGTCATAAAATAGCGTTTTACAGCAACAGCTAATGAATGTAGGTGCCTTTAATGCTCGACACCACGTGTTACTGTTTATCCACGGCGTGGGAACAGGGCCGGTTTACCAATTGAAATGCTGGCGCCGTGGTAGGAAAAGCCGGTTCCCCGGTGAACCAAACGTCAGAAGTCGCAACTTATTTTAAAGGCACTACAATTTATTTGAGGAACATGACAATGAGCTCTCGTTGATGTCCTGTCCACCAAATTCGCCGTATTTAACCCGATGGAACTCATCTGTGACGCTGTTGGGAACTCAAAAATCACTGGCCCATAATTTACGGGATGCGTGCAATCTGTGAGTAGACAGCTGGTGCTAAATACTTGAGACCTACCAAGACTTTTCGAATCCATGCGACGCATATTCGCTGCTGTGTACCTTCCAAGGGTGAACCAGTGCGCTACTAACCAGGTGGTCATAATGGTTTCGCTCATTAGTGTATATCGGCCGTGTAAAGCCCGTAGAGTGTAGCTGAGAGAACAGAACCGTAAGCAACTAAAGCTACTAGTGTCAATCAGTTTGACAGCTATCATCCGACTGTCACTCTCACAGCCCTGTGTGTTAATATTTATTGGCTTGGTAGTGGTGACAAATTGTGGAGCCGCGTGGGGTAGCCGCGCGGTCTCAGGCGTCCTGACACGGTTCGCGTGGCTCCCCCCGTCGGAGGTTCGAGTCCTCCCTCGCGTATGGGTGTGTGTGTTGTCCTTAGTGTAAATTAGTTTCAGTTAGATTAAGTAGTGTGTAGGCTTAGGGACCGATGACCTCGGTAGTTTGGCCCCATAAGATCTTACCACAAATTTCCATTTTCGAAAGTGTGGATGGAAGCCTAAAAGACACAGTTCATAAATGAAGCACGCATACCAGTCTTGTCAAGACATTTTCACAGGGTGTATTACACTTATTAGCAAAAATTTTCAAAGCCGAATGTATACGATATTTGAACCAAAAAGTTTCATTCTATATACAGGTCTGTAGACTAGACATTTGCGAGATACTGCGCTTAGGAGACATCACTGATTTCAGTGTGGAGTATTGTTCTAGGCAGTACAAGTGTATTACAAATGTAAATCATTCCATGACGCCCCCTTATAATTGGGCCTAAGTTTTACCCATAGCCAGTGGTTGGGGAAGTAGTACATGCATCGCGGGGGACCGGCTGATGTATCTACCGCATCAATAAACCCCAAGATGGACAGGTTGAGCAGGTCTGTGTACCTTGACCTCCGCGCTCACTTGACCTAAATCCTCTACATTTCCTGTCTGGAGTCATCTCAGAACTGAAGTGTACAGAACGCCTTTTGATGAGACTGATGAACTGGAGCTCCAAATTGTGCAGTCTTGTCAAGATTTACGACGTCATCCAGGAGTGTTTCAAAGATTCGTAACTCACTGCAGAGACAAAGGCAATATTGCATCTAAATGGGGGACAGCACATGGAACAACTTCAATAGAACGAGTGAACAGTAAACTGTAACATGTAACTTGCTGAAATAGTCTTGTATTTCTTATTAAGGAGGGTGATGAGGATTTAATCGAAATTTTTTTATTCAAATACATTTTTACTAACTAGGACGGTACTTATTAGAGAAGTTAGTGGCGGCTCGTGACTACACATTCGCAATTATCTCGCAAACGGGTCGTTTGTGGAACCATATTTACTGGACCATTTTCAATGGTGTTATTGTATACTTTCACCCACGTTGTTTTTTAAATATTGATTGTGATAAACACTGTATACGTAAAAAAACATTGCCATGACTCAGGTCCATCTGTCGAAGCTGCCAGTAATAGCACTTATAAATCTAACGGCAGTATCAAAAGTAAAGCGAAAGCAGGCTTTTTCTACAAAAAAAATTTTTGAGTTCGTTACTAAATTTATGAAAATTGTTGTTTAGTACCGTTTCATACTCTTTTCATACCAGAGGGCACACAGATATTGGGCGATAATTATAAGAGCTATTCATCGGATTCCCAGGTTTGTGTAATACTGAGTTGGCACTGTTCTTAGATATACAAATGTGTTAAATGTATTACTGGACATTCAAGTTGCAGCTCAAGGAATTATGGTAAATAACGAAATTTTACTTATTGCGAATAATACATGATTAATTTTGTAAGTGATACGGGGTGTCAAATTTAATACACAGACCAGCCACCTATGGGAGCAATAATGGCTCTAACCCTGCTAGGCATCGAGTCAAACTGAGCTTAACTTTGTAGCATTTCTCCACACCACTCCCCTGCCTCCCTGCCGATCAGAGATTATTACTTTGAAGACAATTAAAATGAAACAGCTGCTCATAATGTAGCCACCTTCGCATGCTCAAAATTATCTGAACACTTAAAAAATATTTATTCAAATAATTTCGAAAATAGCGTAACTTGCACTATTTCCACAATTATAAGTATTTACAGGCCACTGAAATGAAACAGCCAGTCAGAATATAGGCAACTAGACTGTGCTCAAAAATATCCATATACTCTGAATATTTTTTGTATCATGTTCAAAAGTGGTGTCATGTGAGAAAATTTGTAAGGAAATGTGGGAGTAACTTTTTTTTCTTATTTCGAAGAATCGGCATTACTCAGTCACTTAGAAGTGTCGCCATCTGACTGCCAGGAAGCATAGACATTTCAGCACAGTTACTGGGTCAGTTAGATAGCCACTCAGCCACCTTGACACTCTTAAGAGAGAATGTGAGCAACCCAGCGGAGAATGATTACAACTGTGCAGACCGAGCCGCCTTCATTACTTCCAAAACATTACATAAGAGCATTACGTAGGATGCAACAAGGTGTAGTAGGAGTTTGACTGAACAGTAAAGGCGCTTTAACAAATTAATCAAATGTAGTAGAAAAGAAGACTGCTGACGACTCAGGACGAACAGAATCAATTCTGTCATTACGAATGATGTCGAAGAGCAGAGCCTCTTGTTAGTCCATAAATACTCCATCCCCACTAGCTTTTGGCACTCCATCAGGAGGATCGATGGCATTCATGTTGTTCGCACTCGGTTCTCTTGTAATGATATAATAGTCGATCTTGCACTCCCTGCCCTACAGAACGATCAGCTGCCCGTAGTCAAGGCTGATGGAGTCCAGCATCCAGTACCGACGTCAGGAAAGCAGACAGCGCTGATGGGTAATCTGAGGTTCTACCAATACAGTTATAGCCAACGGCAAAAACTGCGATAACCTCAAGCGTCACACAGATCTCAAGGCCCACCATACTTGTGGGCCAGATTCAGCATTCAGCACGACTACATAGCATCCGACATCACGGTCAGTCGGAGGGGGCAATGCTGGCAGTGACCTTGGAGGGATTGAGAACTCCCCAAAATAGCGTATGAACCAAAACACACGTGTCGCGGTCACCGCTAAAAAGCCGAGCAACCGACAGGGCGCGCCTATCTCGCCAACGAACGGGCATCGCCGCATCAGGATGTCATCGACTTCCACTCCGAACTGATGCAGCATCCTTGGCAGTCATGAGTCCGCTGCGGGATTCAGTTCATTCTTCTCTGAATTACGTGGCCACCAGTCGGCGCAGGAGAAACAGCATCGACTTGTATTTTCCGTAATAAATGAAATAATTTTGAATATTATTTTATTTACGCCTAACGAAGCCTCGATCTGGAACCTGACGAATTAGTAGCGGAGTAGAGCCCCTGACGGACTGACAGGCGCACCAGACCGAAGATGGAACACCCAGAAGTGGGACTGGTGGGCGCGGACCGCAGAGGGAACACCTAGAATCGCAGCGGACGGAAAACGGGCAGCAACGCTCCAGCAGGTCGCAGGGAATGGGCGCGGACCACAGAGGAAGCGCCTGCAGCCGTTGGTGGAGGGGGAAGGCCATAGGCATAAATACTGGACCAGGTCCACTCGAGGAGCAAGGGCGCAGAGCAGCCCGGCGCAGCTGAGGGACGGCGCAGTAGCAGATCCACCTGCCAGGGGCAGGGACGACCGCTCGGAAACGGGCAGCCAGGACGCAGCTCGCCCTCTCGTGAAGAAGTGTGACCTCCAACTTGGCGCCGCCGTGAAGGAGGCCACAGCAGCCCTCAAAGCCGTCATGGCGGCGGAGAGGGCTGCCTTCGCAGCCGCCGTGGCTGCAGAGAAGGAGGAGGCCTTGAGGCAACTGCGAGCAGTCTTCGCCCAAGGCCTCAGCGCAGTCGTACCTGCGAACACTCCTGCGACCTCGCAGAAGGACGTTCGCGCGCCTATCCCAGCGGTTGTCCCAGCAACACCGCAGGTGAGAGGCGCAAAGAAGACAACCGCCGCCCCAGCGGAACCGGTGGCGACGCCGACCGCTACGGGAGCGTCCATCATCGCGACAGCGAGAGCGAACGGCGTACATTTCTCCGACGCTGAAGCGGCGCAGCTCAATGAGCAAGCGGCGCGTCTCGAAGCTGCAGTGCAGAAGGGCTGCGCCGTGCAGTAGAGGAGAACGCTGAATGGTAGCCGATCGCCGCCGTTCTGCACCAGCCTGATGAAGCTGCACCAAGTCACTGACGACAAGGCGCAGCAGAGGGCCTAACAGCAGCGCATGCGTTGCCGCGCCGAACTTTTATGTTACAGGGAGGAAGCCACTGCGGCCGGCCCAGGAGACTACAAGCGAGCCCAGCCGCAGCAACCGGACTGACCCAGCTAACGACCACGCAGTACATAGGTAACGTTGCACGGTACCTCACGCTAACCTTCCCTCACCTTGCATGCTCTGTCGCAGCTAGCAAGCCGCTACTGCCCTTACTACCCGTCCTACTGTCGCAGAGGTTTTTTTCCCTTGGCGCTGGCCTTGGCACTTTTTTTCCTCTGCCCTTAAAACCGCTACCCTTCAATCGTTTTCGACCACTTCTATCTCCTGATGGACCATGTTAATGAGTAGTCTTACCCAGACGCATGGACAACATCACAGCCCGCATCCTGTGACGCCTGATTAAAAAACTAACATGTTTACGGAGGTGACAGTAGAACTTTTGGTTTGGTCACCACGTTGGTGTGGGCGTGGAGGGGCCCCATCCTTTGTGAAAACTCGAGGAGCAGTCTCAGGTCGCACCTGATGAAGGTCACGAGCTACGAGACCGAAATATCGTGCAAGTACGACGCTGATATCCGGCAGAACACCCGACAACCCAAGATGTCATTAGATCGCCGGGAAAGCCTGAAGAGTTACATGTGTATCATTCAATGTATTTTGCATCACTGGACACTACTTTCTCCAATTTTTCGGGCAGTGTACGAATCCCGCGTCGAAATAATCGTTCATCTTTTGAAGCGATCCACAAATCGATCCAATTTGTGACTTCTTCATGAGACCGGAAGTGTTTGTCAGCCAGGCCATGCGCTATTGTTGTAAACAGGTGATAGTCAGAGGGGGAGCAATATCTGGAGAATACGGCGGGTGGGGTAGGACTTCCAATTTTAACGTTTACAAGTAGGCCTACGTTTTGACCTCTTTTGCAACGTGGGGTCGAGCGTTGTCGTGCTACGAAATCACTTTATCGTGTCTCTCGCTGTATTGCGGCCGTTTGTCTTCTAATGCTCTATTCAAACGCATTAACTGCGTTCGATAACGAGCACCTGTGATTGTTTCACTTGGTTTTAACACCTCATAGTACACGACGCCGAGCTGGTCCCACCAAATGCTGAGCATGATCTTGGAGCCGTGAATATTCGGTTTGGCCGTCGACATGGAAGCATGGCCGGGATATCCCCACAATTTTTTGCGTTTAGGGTTGTCGTAATGAACCTATTTTTCGTCCTTGGTCGCAATGCGATACAGAAATCCCTTCCGTTTTTGCCTCTGAAGCAACTGTTCCTGAACAAACAAATGCCATTCAATGTCTCTTGGTTTCAGCTCACATGAGACCCAAGTAGCTTCTTTCTGAATCACGCCCATAGTTGTCCGCCGCTCGTGGTCTCGCGGTAGCGTTCTCGCTTCCCGAGCACGGGGTCCTGGGTTCGATTCCCGGCGGGGTCAAGGATTTTTACCTGCCTCGAGATGACTGGGTGTTTGTGTTGTCCTCATCATTTCATCATCATCCAGGAAAGTGGCGAAATTGGACTGAGCAAAGATTGGGTAATTGTACGGGCGCTGATAACCACGCAGTTGAGCGCCCCACAAACCAAACATCATCATCACACACGCCCATAGTCTTGAGACGTTTTGAAATGGCTTGCTGTGTCACTCTCACTAATCGTGTCAATTCTTCTTGAGTTTGACGCGAGTCTTCACTCAGCAATGTCTCCAATTCTGCATCTTCGGAAACATTCTGTCTTCCATCACTATGTCGGTCTACGACGTTAAAATCACCGTTCTTGAAGCGTTGAAACCACTCACGGCAAGTTCTTTCACTAATAGCATCCTTGCCATACGTACGTGAGAGCATTCGATGAGACTCAGCCGCTGTTTTTTTCATATTGAAACAAAACAGTAACACCTCCCGCAAATGACGAGAATTAGGCTCGTAAATTGAAATTTTAAATCAAGAACAACTTTATGATACAGACACAAATCGACTAATGTTTGAATGAGGTTATGTTCACCGAGGTCCTAGCTAACTGCCTGACGTCTGCGATCTGTTTCCTTCGACCGCTACTTATCGTTGTCGCCACCTATCGGCAAACGGCGGAATCAAAGTTGTACACCTTGTAGTTACGATAGGAAACTTTACTACTAGCACCTATGACATGGAGAATGCTTATCTGCGAATAATATGTTACTTTTCCTATGAACAGAGGTTTAAAAAAATTATATCGCGAATAATATGTTACTTTTCCTATGAACAGAGGTTTAAAAAAATTATATCAGGAAGTTAAAACGGGAGGATTTCATCCCTGTAAATGGCAAATTTGCTGCACGTCTTAGCGCCAAATGCATTTCCGAGGGCACTTTCACTTTGACACTCTAGGAAGCCATTCTGAAATGCCTCCAAAGCTAAATTGATTAACCTGGAGACACGGTAATACGATAAAGTACAGTACAACACTCAAAAACTGTCCTTTCCTATTATATAACATAAGAAACAGCCATTTCTGAGCTGTGAAACTTGTCAAAAACAATAGAAAGGCCCTTTCGTTTATCTCTTCAAAGTTTTAATCCATGTTCATTGCATACATCAACCGAAAATTGTTATTGTAAATGATGCTCGTGCTAGTAGCTTTCCTCATAGCGTTTGTAGACAGTAGTTGCGTGTATTAAGTAATGTTGCAGATCTCTCGCCGATGTGTGTGCGATATGTTAGTTACATTTATTACGTACAGTCTTTTGGTGTAGCTACCTTCCTATATGTAATAGTTCTGGAACATTAAGTATCCTATCTCTGTATGTTTACATACACAGTTAACAAGAATAACCAATCGTACCTACGGTATGCCAGTAGGGGGACAAAGGGGGTGCCAGCGCACATTGCATTGTTGCCAAATTTATTCAAGATGGCAGCGATGACGTCATCCAAGATGGCGGCATGTAGACTTGGCAACAGCGCATGACGTCATCCAAGATGGCGGCTTTTGGCGGGAAAATAGGTCAATTGTGTGCTACGTCCACTAACCTAACCTCAAGAAAAAATGGCGGGAAGTTTGAATTTTGGCGGGAAAATAGTCCAATTGTGCTACGTCCACTAACCTAAGCCTCCAGAAGAAAAACAAATGGCGGGAAGTTTGAATTCCAACAGGATAATGCATGCAAAGACCGTACTTGTCTTTATTATTATTATTGATTATCATTCATTGTCATTCATTATCATTCATTATCATTCATTATCATTTATTATTATTTATTATCATTTATTATTATTTATTATTATTGACCTGCCTCCACTAGAAAATTTCCTCCAAATTCAAATTCCTACACGATAATGGCTGCAAAACCTTACTTTTGTTTATTATTATTCATTATCATGTATTAACGTTCATTATCATTCATTGTCATTTATTATCATTTATTATCATTCCTTATCATTCATTATTATAGGCCTACCTCCAATAGAAAATTGCGCCAAGTTCAAATTCCAACATGATATTCTCTCGAAAACTGTACTTCTATGTATTATTATCATTTATTATTTATTCAAGATGTCCGATTTTCTCGGTGAGAAAGCCATTCTCCTTACATCCATAACAAAAATCTATCACAAGTTCAAATCCCCAACACCATAATTGTTCACATGTACGAGCTTTCTCCGTCACTATCTTTTTCCACTGGTAGCCTATCACAATCGCCTCAAATAATAAACTGCACTAATAGTAACGTAATTCACGTCCTTTGATTATGCAGGGGGGGGGGGGGGAGGGACTGAAGACTTTATTTCAAGCAGTACAGTCATCACTTGTTCTCCAACACAGTCAGCACACACATCTTTGATATCGCAGTGCAGTCACCACGACGTCCATGCTCCAACTGAATTAGTTCAAATCCTTGCCACCCCGTTGCCAGTGTGCGGAGACACTGGCTACGCTTGTCACGTGAGGCGGGGGGTGAGCCCAGCAATCGCTTCCACGTCATAAACATGTTTTCGCTGGACACGCTGGAACTTGTCGAGTTTGGCGTCACAGCGGCCACTTGTCCGCTCACCACGTGTATTTGTCGCCTCCACACGTTTCCCGCCAAAATGTACAAAGAGATACAGAAAACAGAGCAAGCGCTCTCCGAATGTGGAGGTGACTGGATACACGTTGGTTACATTTAGAGACAATTTTAGAACACAGAACTATAATTTACGTCGCGGTCGCATGGATGGATCTGACATAAAATCGAAAGAAATGCGAAAACTGATTAGCGCATAGATATAAACTAACCTAATAGACACCGAAATGCTGTGAAAATGAGAACGTACCTGCTTATCTTCTGGTTCGCAGGGGGGAATTTGTACATGGAGTCAAGTATGCTGCAACAAGAGGAATGCAGGAAAACGACGACATCAAAGGGAGCGGACTGAGGAAGGTAGTCAATTTTTTCTCTTTGAGTTTGTATTATGGTGTATGTCTACTGAGGTAGCAGTGATACACGTGAGTTGAATACTGTATTTGATGCTTTTGAGGAGGACAGAGAATCATCTACGTCTAAACTTACTCAACTCTCTGTTAAAGGTTAACAGAGAGTGTACGGGATGATCGATTGAGACAGAGCTGTAACTAGGTAGGATTTAAACGTTGACTCATTTATTCTGGAGAAAGACAAGTTGCTGAAGGTCGATTTTTTTTCCAGTGTTCTATCTGGATGCTCTAGTCACGTGATATAGCCTGCGTTCTAGCCATATGCAGCTACAGTGCTTTACACATGATAGATTGGATGATTTACGTAAATATGTGTCAAACTACGTTGTGTATAAATATCACTCCGTTCTTGTTCTTCTCAACTGTATGCTATTAAATTAAGGCACTTTGAGATCTGTTACTATAGATCGATATGGTGTGCTAAGCTCCAATACTTGGGTACATCTCGAGAAATGTGGTGCACTTGGAGGGGTTAGGCCTAGGAAAGCTCTATTCAGACAAGAGAGGTGAAGTGTAGCTATATTCCTCTGCTCGGTTGAGGATTAATTCGGTAGCGACGTTGCGGGGTAGAGTGGTCAAAGCCGAAGTGAGGACGGTCTTTTAACATAAGAGGGCGAGATCGCTCTGTGACCGCCATAGGCAGAGAGATTGATCGAGTACTATGCGCGAGGTCTTAGAAATATGTATATCATTGTCTGGTATACTTTGGTCGTTTTTATGTGTTCGAGAATTAAGTGTGAATGGAAGTACTGAGCAGTCATCTATCAGTGCTCTAAATGATACTTGCAAAGTAGAGGAGGTATGGTTTAGCTATGACATTGAAATTAGGAAAACATGCTGTTACATGATTGGCCAGTGTGCCTTATTACGAGGACAAGGTGGGCGTCGGAATATGGTTATGATTGGTTTGTGTTTAAGTATATAATTTTAAATGTCCTATCCACAGTGAGAGGGGTGTGTATGTCGGTAAAAGTATTTGATTATTTGACTACATGTATGTGTAATTTAGTACATTTAAGTGTTCACCGAATATGGCTGTCTGTAGAAAAAGGAATTATGATGTTCTGTTGAGCTGGGTTGTATGTGGGGGCGTAAATGCTTGCTCAAAATTATTATAACAGGGTGGGTGGCATATAAGGATAACAAGTTCTGTGAAAGCGTGTGTAAAAGGAGTAAGCGAGTGGATGACACGACTCATCTATGACTGTATCATTAGGACATGTATATAAATGTCGGATAATCTAAATTGAGGCCCTTTTTTTCTTTTTAATCATATTTATGATTTCTGCTTGGATTTATGTTTGTCTATTTGTTCTAAATGAATACTCATATTTGCTTAGAAAGTGAATTTTGACAGAATTTTCGGGGCAGCGTGAATGACGACGGGTTCGCTGGCTGGGGGAGACACTGTTTACATGTCGAGTTGGAGAATCAGGGGAGGACAGAGATCTGCGCTATTCAGGAATCCGTCTGTGCAGTGTATGTCGTTAGACAATAGCTGGAGAGCAGGTATAGAGAGAGAGCCCACTATGGCATGCTGGTCCTGGGGCTTAGTGGACGGCTGTTTAGATGGACAGACATGTGGCTTTGACATGCCGCCGGCGGCGCTTGAATTTCAAGCGAATGGTCGAGACAAGGTCCTGTTGCAGTAACTGAGGTCATTCTGCTTGTAGACAGGCTGCCGAAGGTAACTGATATGTCTTTCTCCGACTTAAATTGCATATATCAGATGCGCAAAGATCTGGAAATGGGATTAGCTGAACGATGTGTAGGGTGTGACTAAAGCCAAGTTAGAATTTTAATGTAGCATGCAGGTTCGGGAAAGGTGACACGTTTCGCACTGGGTGCAGCTGTCTTGAATAATGGTAATTGTGTAATCAACTGACGTGATGACAGAGCACTCTGGTGGTTCTGATAGGAGCTATACACAGTTGAACTTGGAGCCATTTTTGTTAGGTAACATGATATAAATAATAATAAATAATAAATCATGATAAATAATAATAAATGATCATAAATGATAATAAATAACTGGAGCAGCTGTCGGAATGCAGAGACCTGTTGGAGTGTATGGATATGTAAGAGCGAACTTTGATGTCCTCTAGACGACCGAATAGTGAAGTAATATTATGTGTTGGGCGGCTTTGGTGATCAAGTCAGAATTTGAGAAGATGATTGATTTGGGTTGGAGTATTATTAGATGGGATGTAGATTGTTCCGTTGACTACTTCTGCACATTTGCTTCCTTTATTTAGCTGAGTGAAGATCGATTGTGGTGTGTTGGATTAATGCTCGTCTGTTCTTTAGACCTGGGACAGACCTTAGTTTTACGTGTAAATTATAGCCAAGATCTCGAAAATGTTACATGACTGAGACCGGTATTCGAGAGTGGTATTCCTAGTTAGTCAATGGTTTACAGCATGCTGCACATAGATAAAGTTCGGCGTTTGTAGAGAATTAATTTGAAGTCTATATCTTGGGAATTATGATGAACTAGTGATCGGTAGGGTGTAGCCTAGTGCATGATATTGAGAAGTACAGCTAAAATGGTGTTATATTATGGAGAAAGTACATGTGTTCCTGCAGTCTATGAGTCTGAGGATGTTTGTAGAAAAGCGAACAGATAAGAAAGGAGAGACAGTAAGGCGTTTGTGCTGAGGAGGGGACGATACCGAATCTGTAAAAAGAGTTCTGAGGGTGACTTAGGTCCGCTGATGTAAGAGGGAAGATTAGCTCTGAATGTCGGGTCTGTAGAGAGAACAGGTTGACGGTGCTTTCCTAGGATTGGGGAGCATTGCTGTATATAGACGCTGTAGGGATAGGATATTTTTTTCGCATGCTGTAGAGATATACTGGTTAAGTGCACTGTTTTGTGTCAAGTGTGTATATACTTATTGTGAAGTTAATCTGGTTTACATTGTGTTGCGTTTGTATATACTGCACTGTAAAGATATTGTTGATAATGTTATGTGACGAGTAGAGAGGAAGTTGTAAGGACGGTAGAGATATTTCCAGAGTAACAGAGGTCAAGAGAGTGTATTTCCGATACTTAGCTCATTGTGGAATGCCAATCAAATGAGACCGCGATCGTAAGATTTAACTGTATAAGTATAATGAGATCAACGACTTCGGTATTCGAGAGTGCGAATATAATTTTTTGGTCTGTTTGTTTCTAGGTATTCAGTGGTTTAAAGGATGCTGTACTTAGAAAAAAAAATTGGTGAGTTCTTGTAGTCTATGAGTCTGGATAAGTTTGTAGAAAAAAAGCGAGCAGGCAAGGAAGAAGAAGAGAGAGTAACGCATTTGTGTTGAGGGGAAGCGATCGCCGAATTTGTGGAACAGTTCTGAGAGGGACTTCCGTCCGTTGATGCAGAAGGGCTGATTACCGCTGAGTGTAGCGTGTGTGGAAAGAAAGAGCAGGTTCACAGTGCTTCCATAGGAATTGAGAGAATTGGGGCATGTAGTGGGTATTGTAAAGTTAATGTGGCTTACATTGTGTAGGGTTTGTATATAATGGATTATAAAGTTAGTATTGCTTATGTTATGGGCTGAGTAGATAGGATGACCATGTGTGTGTGTTGTGTATGTGTGTGTGTGTGTGTGTTTGTGTGTGTGTGTGTGTGTGTGTGTGTGTGTGTGTGTGTGTGTGTGTGTGTAGATTGAGGGGGGGGGGGCTGTGGAGGTAATTTAGCGATCTCTGTAAAAGTAAGCACAGGAAGCATCAGAAAGAAAAGCAGGATGGTACTTCGATAACGGATCCTTAGGAAATTAGGCCAGTAAATTTGATAAGAAGGAATAACAATGATTAATTGGTTGTGCTGGGATATAGGAGGGTTGAGAATATTTGCGTATGTTGAGAGCTGGAAAGGTAGGAGGTGGGGAGCGCATTCAGTATTATTTTGGTGAAAAATTTCTGTTAGGGTAAGAATTTGAATTTACAAATAAGCTGAGAAAACACGAAAGCGAGCGTTAACTATTTCTGGGGGCACTATACAATTTCGGAGAGGTTGATTGGGCTCTTATTTTTTGTTTTAAGTTTTCAAATGATCGTTTTAGATTGAGAGGGGAGAGAAGCGCTGGGATGTGTGCGGACTGTGTATGTGTGAACTCGCTCTCGGCTATTCTGACAAGAGACGTGAAGGTGGAGATGTGTCGCATATAGGCCGGCAAGCAATGGAATGCGGCCTTAACATGTGTGTTGGACCGCACTGAGGTAGGACGGTGACAGACGACTCGCGTGTCCTGGCTTGGATAGTCATGTTCGGCGTGTAGGTGATATGAATTTCTCAGGTGTTTGGTGTGAATGCGGCTGTCATCAAGTCATGTTTGAAGGGTCGAACAGAGGCCTTTGAGCGTATTAAGAGCTGTCGGACGTGTGACTTAATGTGGGACAGGTTGATTGCGCGCGTCTGTTGAGTTACTTTGCTGTGCGTTATTTGGACAGATTACGAGTACTGATGGTGTTTACAGTTATGTGTACTGCATTATTTAGGAGCAGTCTGATATTGTGCACCGAAATTAGGAGCTGTTTGCGTGTCTGCCGACTGTGCAACATGACACCAGGTATATCAGGACGAGTGTTTTTTGTATGAGAGTGATAGGTATACTCGATGTGTAAATAAAATGTACGTTAAGTATTTGTGGGACGATATAGAATATGAGAGATTTCGAATTGGTTGTTATTTTTTCTACTTTGAGGGTTTGTTAGATCGAATTGCTGAGGTGAATAGCTACGAGAGCGCGAGGGGTGTGATTGCAGCATATCTCCGTCTCTCAGCAGTTAACTAAAGATGGGGCGAGCAATGTTGTCGGCCTAGGTACTGTGGGTGTGCTCTGGCCATGTGCTAGACCGTGTGGATTGAACAACAGTGTTAGGGTCATAGTTTAGCTACAATAATTTATACAGAAGTATGTCCGACGCGAGTATAAAGGTCCAGACTGTGATGTGGGCGGTCTCGCGATCGTGGTGTGTGTGAGAGGCAAAGCAGACGATTTTGAGTCATCACAGGTGACTTAGGTTAGTGGCTTCGTTTGCCACAATTTTCTTGTGTTTGGTAGCGAAACACAAACTGACCATCAGAATTGAAGCTTGGCTTATTTGTATAGACAGAATGTGATATAAGTTAATGTGGGTTAGTACACGTTAGTGCACGTTAGTAAACGGAAGCAAGCATTAGTACATGTTAGCCAACGAACATGGGTCGGTAAAAGGACGTGGTGGTCGGTAGGGACTTTAACTATCTCATTTCAAGTCCAGGTGGGTGTGGCAGTGGCGAAAATTGATTCCAAGTCTAGGTGGACGATGTAGTTTTCCGCATCAGAGAGGTTAATTAATTGATCAGATTAATTAAATAGTCACGCGGACTTTGTTACATTCACTTACGGAGGTACTAAGCTAGGTGCGCGCGATGGCTCATGTGTACGGACGTGTGTTTTCGCCAAGATCCTGGATTAGATAATCGAAGCATGTGGGCTCAATAATGAGAATCAGGTGATTAGTTAACTTAGTGAGAGCGTTCTTTATCTGACAGAGCCACGTGGTCGATCGCGCGTTGTGACATAAAGGAAGTCACCAACTCGGTAGAAAAAACATTCCGCTTCGAGCATGTCGGTTCCTGTCTATCGGTCTTGAATTGCAAAGTTTATGGGGCTGAGGGCGTACTTTGTGCTCCATCACACGTGCTGGTGGGGTGGTATGTGGCGTGAGGGTGGTTTGGTCCTCGAAAAGTAGTTAAAATTAGGGAGTTGAGTACGTTTGAATATGTATATGAAATTGTAAATGGAATTATTTAATATAGCGGGGTGGTGAGAGTGAATTAGCAAGCATTCTCACGATGAGCAAACGCGCTGTTATATGGTCATGGTGGATTCCACTGTCGGTCAAACGCTGGCGCCAAACGTATCCTTTGTACAGCACGCCGTCGACAGGAAACATCGTGTCCGGTGTTAAATGTTCGCGGGCGCGGCCTACCGTTTGTGGCGGGACCCTCAGGCGCCACTCGCCGCCGTCTACCTGTCGCGCTGGCCGTGGGGGTGTGCTCGACGTCAGCGGGCCAGGGAGCGGGCTCAGCCGGCAGCACGCACGTCAGCTGCGCTCTGGAGTTTTGCTGTGTGAGCATGGAGAAGTCAGTTGGGACACACCTGCATGACCATGATGTCTAAAATAAAGAGTTATTTTCCAGATATTCACAGAAGGCTATGTCCGTCGTGTGTATGGAGGGTGTGTGACGTGAGCGGGGCGGCGGCGCAGCGATTGTACAGTTATTACGAACGCGCGAGAACAAGTCAATTAGCGGGCGTTCTAGTGCGGTCCAAAGGTGCTGTTATATAGTCATGGCTGATTCCACTGTCGAGCAAACTTTGCCGCCAAAAGTGTAGCACTGCGTTCTCGCTTGCACAGGGACACGTGGTGAACGGCTGTGTGAGATCAGCATCGACAGGTTTGAACGTGGCGCTGAAAGTGTTGCAGGAAAACGGCCGACCGTTGTGTGATTCAGCTCGGAGGGGAGACAATTTTGGCGGGAAACGTGTGGAGGCGACAAATGCACGTGGTGAGCGGACAAGTGGCCTCTGTGACGTCAGACTCGACAAGTTCCAGCGTGTCCAGCGAAAACATGTTTACGACGTGGGAGCGATCGCTTGGCTCGCCCCCCGCCTCACGTGACAGGTGTAGCCAGTGTCTCCGCACACTGGCAACGGGGTGGCAAGGATTTGAACTAATTCAGTTGGAGCATGGACGTCGTGGTGACTGCACTGCGATATCAAAGATGTATGTGCTGACTGTGTTGGAGAACAAGTGATGACTGTACTGCTTGAAATAAAGTCTTCAGTCCCTTCCCCCCCAGCATAATCAAAGGACGTGAATTACGTTACTATAAGTGTAATTTATTATTTGACGCGATTATGATAGGCTACCAGTGGAAAAGATAAGTGACGGAGAAAGCTCGTACATGTGATCAATTATGGTGTTGGGGATTTGAACTTGTGATAGATTTTTGTTATGGATGTAAGGAGAATGGCTTTCTCACCGAGAAAATCGGACATCTAGACTAAATAATAAATGATAATAATACATAGAAGTACAGTTTTCGAGAGAATATCATGTTGGAATTTGAATTTGGCGCAATTTTCTATTGGAGGTAGGCCTATAACAATGAATGATAATGAATGATACTAAATAATAATAAATGACAATGAATGATAATGAATGTTAATAAATGATAATGAATAATAATAAACAAAAGTAATATTTTGCAGCCATTATCGTGTAGGAATTTGAATTTGGCGGGAATTTTCTAGTGGAGGCAGGTCAATAACAAAAAATAATGATAAATGATAATAAATAATAATAAATGACAATGAATGATAATGAATGATAATGAATGACAATGAATGATAATGAATGCTAATAACTGATAATGAATGATAATGAATGTTAACGAATGATAATCAATAATAATAATAAAGACAAGTACGGTCTTTGCATGCATTATCCTGTTGGAATTCAAACTTCCCGCCAATTGTTTTTCTTCTGTAGGCTTAGGTTAGTGGACGTAGCACAATTGGACTATTTTCCCGCCAAAATTCAAACTTCCCGCCATTTTTTCTTGAGGTTAGGTTAGTGGACGTAGCACAATTGACCTATTTTCCCGCCAAAAGCCGCCATCTTGGATGACGTCATGCGCTGTTGCCAAGTCTACATGCCGCCATCTTGGATGGCGTCATCGCTGCCATCTTAAATAAATTTGGCAACAATGCAACGTGCGCTGGCACCCTCTTTTTCCCCCTACTTATGCCACCTTGCTATCACGGCCAGAGACGTCAGTTTGCGTTCAACCGTGTTTATCTTGGTAACCACGTTTTGTAAACGGTGATTACATCTTACGTATGTACAGAATGTATCAAAACTAATAAGCGAAAGACTTTTCCAGTTAAAAATCACCTGTACACAAGCCGTTTGCGAGATGGCTGTGAATGTCTGGTGAAGAATCGCCATTGATTTCAGTATCAAGTATTGTCCTAATTAGTTCAAATGTGTGTCAAATGTAGACTTTTCAATCAAGTTACTGTCGAACTTGGGCCTACCTTAACAGGAAATAAAATGCTGCTTTTCCCAATAAATATTTATGCATTGGGAGTAAATCGATTTTATAAGGTGCTCTCCAGAATTTCCTTTTACATCTAAAGACATGGATATTGCTCCCGTTATACGTAGAAAACTCTACAAGACACGTACCAGCAGCGACTTTCAAATGGAAGATGACACACAGGCACAGCTCAGGTTACACGTCGTGACGCACTGCAAGATGAGTAACAGGAGAGCTCAGAGATGGCGCACCGTGCTGAACGCGACACTGAAGCGAAGGGTGTGGCTGATCGCCTATCGGGAGAGTCTGCTCTGTCGACGGCCCCATCCGCCCCCCCCCCCCCAATTGAGATGGACCGGCTGTGTGACCCGGAAGTCAAGGTGGCTGATTTCCTGGGACTAGAAGACGAGCGCAGAGTGGCGGATCGCCGCCCGGCGGAGCTAGCTCCGTCGGCGGCCCCATCCGACCCTCTGCTTACGACGGACCGACCAATGAAGATCCAGGGGGAGGAAAGAAGGGAGATGAGACGGTGTTATGCGGCCAATGTCTCGGCGGAGGCCCCAAGTAGCGGGGGAAGTCCCCGCCCGGTTATACCGGCGGATACGGCCTGTCCGTTACCTACGACGTCTCGCTCCGGGAAGACGACGGAAGATGAAGACGCAAAAGTACGAGACAACGCTGATGGATCGGGTAGCTGTTATGCGACTTCGACCTCGGTGAAGGAAGCTAGTTGCGGGGCGAGTCGCCAACCGGGGGTACCCCTTTACCGGCGGCCACACCCTGTCCGCAACCTACAGCAACCCGTTCCCAGAAAGGGAACAAAAAGAAGCAGAAGCGCACCATTACTATCTCAGGAGGCACGCTCTCATACGCAGTAACGAGCGCACTCGACGTGGGCGGACCAAAGAACGCCACTGCCAAGACCGAGACACCCGAAAGGGTAACATCGCCCACTGAAGACCCAGTCTTCTGGCCTGAAGTCGGATCACGAAAACAGATAAAAGACGTCTTCGCGGACACGGTTCAACGGACGGCCCAGTTCATGCTGGGGAACGACGGAGAGGAAGCTGAAGACACGGAGGACATGGAGGTGGGGGAAAGTCACACTAAGAAGCATCCGGTGGAAAAGAGTCCGGAAAGCTACCGGAAACGTGCGACTACACCGCCGCTCCCACCACCGCACCGATGCTGCAGACAAGAAGAAAGGCGTCGTCGAAAGGGCGCAAAGCCCCTAAGACGACCACTGACGCGGATGGGTTTCAAATACCCAAACGCAAGAAGATGGGAAGAGCTATACAGATGGCCACTGCTGCAGGCATGGTCGTTAAAAACCGGTTTGCTGAGCTCGAAGGGCAGGAGGAGGAGACAGCAGACCAGCAGCAGAGAAGCATGGGGCCCCAGCCGCCACCCATCATCGTGAAATGGCCAGAGCCCTTTAAAGAAGTAGAACAGGCGATCCTCGCGGTCATCAAGAACAACTTTATTACGAAGACAACAAGTCACGATATGTACAGAATCGTGAAGCGAACCGCGGAAGACTACAAATGCGTTACTGACCTCATTGACAGCCGTCGTCTAAACTGGTTCACGTACTCATCGGAACTTACAAAGACGCACAAAGTAGTTTTCCGACGCCTGCCCTTCAGTATGGACCCCCAGTACCTCAAGGAGCTTCTCGAGGCCAAGGGGTACACCATAAAGACAGCATCCCGGATGAAGTCGCCGAAAGACAATGCAGACACACCACTCTTCCAGGTGATACTGGATGACATATCAGAGCATAGGAGGACCTTCAAGAAACGAGAGCGGGAAGTATCGGCGGGTCACAGTTGAAAAACTAAGGAGGCGGAGAGGCCCGCTTTAATGCTTCAACTGCCAGGGGATCGACCACCTGGCAAAATACTGCAAAATGTCCCCAGTAAAGTGTGCTGGGGAGCACCTGAGCCGGGAATGTCCGTTCTCGATCGAGAAGGTACACACGTGCTGCAACTACAGTGAAGAACACGTCGCCAGCTTCCGCGGCTGCAGAGTCTTCAAAAAAGCAGCTGCAAAAGGACGGCAGGCACCAGCGAGAAGAGTCAGCCGGGAAGAAACTACGTTACTGCAGCAGCAGCGGCGGCCGCGGCAGTGGCCGCAAGGGAAACGCCTGCAAGACGATGGACAGCAACACGCCGAGCAGGCGCGGCAGGCGGAGCGGCCGAGACGCGCAGCGGAAGGCGTTCCCCGACCGCCACGAGAGGAGTACGAGCCGCCGAACAGAGCCGTACGGACGCGTGGGCGCTGAGGAGGGAGGCCGCCACCTACGCCCGCCCCACCACCTCCGACCACTGTAACCACCGAGGCTGCAGAACTACGAGAGATGCTGCGGGAGTTCAAACAGCTGCTACTCCAACTACCGCAGATGATCGTGTCTGCACTGACTGCGGCCAACCAGGCCAACACCAAAAGAGAAGTCAACAACTCCCATGATGCCTAATCACGTCATAGGTCTCACCGTCTGCGTATGGAACGCAAACAGCATGAGGCAGCAGGAGGGTGAATTTAGGCAGTTTTTACGTGACGAGGCCGTAGATGTGTGCCTCGTGTGTGAGACATGGCTAAAGCCCGGCGTAAACGTGAGGGCACCTAACTATAGGTGCTATCGCGACGATAGACCAACAGCAAGCGGCGGAACTGCAGTCTACGTAAGAAGAACACTGCAACACCACTAAATCCAGCTACAAGAGCTGACGCAACTAGAAGCAACAGGCGTCGCAGTCAACACCTCGCCGCGTACCGGAACCCTAGAGGACTCCTACGACAACAGGACTTCGAGACGCTGTTGTCAATGCGTGGCAACATCTTTATCGGCGGCGACTTCAACACCAAGCACCCGGTATGAAACTCCAGGGTCACCACAACCAGCGGCAGGAGGCTTCTTAAGGCGGCCACAGATAATGACGCGATAGTCCAGGGTCACCACAACCAGCGGCAGCAGGCTTCTTAAGGCGGCCACAGATAATGACGCGATAGTGCTGGGGCCATGCAACCCTACATACTATTCCAAGAGAGGGCGCCCGGATGTCCTGGACATCGCGATTATCAAAGGGGTGACCCACGACGCAGTGGCCCTGTCCTCAGATCACCTGTCAGTGATCTTCGATCTGAGGACGGACGAGGCCTCACCAAATGAAGGACGCTAGACCTACATCAACACCGACTGGGAACACTTCCGGGTGAACCTGGCATAGACGCTCGCCGCGGTACCGGATCCTGATGTTGATGTCGTGGACGCCACACTCGCAGCGTTCTCGCATCTCGCGATCAGAGCGGCTGATGCAGCAACGCAGCACAGACGTCAGAAGCAGCGGGATTTCTCCCGCCAGCTACCGCCGGACATCGTGCAGATGATCCGGGAGAAGAACCAGCTGGTTCGAGAATGGCACGTCACCCGCCAGGCGGCGACGAAAAATGGGATCAACCGAATGCGCCGCACCATACAGTACGCGGTCGTGGAACACAGGAACAGGGACTGGGCTGGGAGGATAGCCACCCTGAACATCGCTGACGGCACTGCTTGGCAATCAACCTCCTTCGCAGGAGGCAACGAGTCCCGCCGCTACACGTCGGACAGCATTCAGTGGCCGAGCCTGACGCCAAATCTGGGGTACTGGCGGCCAACTTCACGCTAGTTGAAGAAGAGGTAGATAACGACCATATCCGAATGGTGGAAGATAGGCTCCGTGTATACCTCGCGGCAGAAGACCCGTAGGTCTCCATCGAACCCGCAATGGAAGAAGAGGTTCAACGGCAGCTATGGCACCTTGACCCGCGCAAAGCTGGTGGGTGCGATAACGTCGGCGGCGCAATCCTGAAGGAGGTACCCCCAGAAGCTGTGAAACTGCTCACGAAGATATTCAACGCCATCCTTAGGACCAGCCACTACCCCCTCCCACCC